>NW_024885532.1:28591534-28746775 GCF_019232065.1 Centrocercus urophasianus
TGATATGATATGATATGATATGATATGATATGATATGATATGATATGGAAGATCAGATCCAGTTACAGCAATACAGGTTTTCTGCATTTTCTAGTAACTTTATGCCTAGAAATTAATTTATAGAGCTGCATAAACTATGAGGGTCAGAGTCTGTCTGTGTGAAGCCCTGCACATATTCACCCAAGCATTGAGTCTCAGGCTTGTATGGATAGCCATGTAAAATATATGGAAAACTTGCCTCTGCCTTAATAGGATTGCAGAATCTATACACACCAGTCATCCCATGGCAGGGTGATTTCTAACGACCTGCTTCTCTGCAGTGCCTCACTCTTGCAGGCAGCCGTCACACAGCTAATCGGAGCGAATGTGGCTCCATTTGTACTTGTCTGTCAGGCATCTCTTTTTAGGGCATCTCGCTTATCTTGGCAAGGAGATACTAACAGTTGATGTTATCCTGCCTTTTCTAATTATTGCAGGACACTTTTAATAAATGGGGACAGAAGTAAACAAGTATCAGAACAGTAAATGAAGGATTATGTTAGAGCACATGTACTGCTCAGCATCCCACAAATCAGCTGGCTGCTAACTATAATCTGTTTTGCTGAGGACCTGCATTTGCAAAATCCTTGTTTCCAAGCTGATGATACATATATTCAGTCTTTCCTACTTCATTAATATTCACAGGATGAGAGAAATACAACCATGAATAACTATCTAGCAATAGGCCATATGGGACAGACACGAAAGTATTGATTTCTATTTAACAGTGTTCAGTGATCATTAATTTCACCACACCAGTAATTAAGACTCTCTCAACTGTGAAAAAATGACAGCATCCCACACACTTGGTGTTTTGACATGGAATGAATAAAGCTAAATTTTTCCACCCAGCTCCCACCTTTCCAGGGAAAGTAAATACTTCCCTTAAAACTTGGCTTTCATACAGAACAGGGTTTAGTCTGAATTGTTGCCCACTCTGATAATTAGTGTTGTCTGCCTCGATACGATGATTGAACTGGTGCCCACTCCTCTGGTTGCTGATACCCCATTTCTGGGGCTTAATGCCCCAGGAGCCAAATGCTGCCCAGGCCATCCTCATCAGTAGCAGTGACAAGTAATCCAGTACTTTCATGTTTTCATGTCTCTGAAACTACATTTTCTTCTAACTTGCCTTATTCCTTAGAGCTCAATGAAATATTTTTCTAACATTGAGCAATTATGCAGCTGTTTGGATTTGGCTCCCAGGGAAACTGTCTCATACGTGTGTCTGATTTGAGAACAGGTAAACTGTTTGAATTTATGTTTACATGCATGGAAATCACCACTGGGCTGAGATTAAACACAGAAAGCGTCAGCCCCAAAGGCAGTAGTTTGACAAAACTTCTAGGAAATGTAAATGAGTGTTAAGAAGTGAATTTGTTGTTGAGCAATTATCTTCAAAGCAACTAATGCTAACTGATCTTCTGCACCAAATGATGGAATTCTGCTGCATGGGAGAGAGGCCTGCAAAATCCTTCAGTAGCTGTACATGATACTTGCAGCCTTCAGTAATGCAAAAAAAGGGCTGGAAATAGGCAGGAGAAGAGTGGAACACTGGCTGGAGCCTCAGGCTTTGCAGAAATCTTGCAGCCCAGACAGGTGTGTGAAGCAACGCATGGCAGGAAGAGCTGCTGGGACCAGGTGGGGGTGTCTTGTTGGCCTCTGGAGGAAGAGGATGTTGTTCTCCAGTGCCTTTGCCCTTCCTAGGATGACGAACTCAGGTCTGAGCAAGTAGTGCTCACACCCAAACTCATCTTCAGACCTAAGTCCAAATCTTTCTCAACCACTCTGCTGAACTTCCAGGATGTAAAACAACAGGGAGTACTGAGCATTGAGGCTGGAGTTTCTGTCTTGAAGTACACAATTAAAAAGGGAGTGTTTTCTGCTCTCAAGAAAAGAGACTTCCTTCTCACTCTTCTCTAGCTAATGATTTTTTACTTACAAGTAAATGTTTTTTTCTTCTTAAACTTCAGCTTTAGAAAATTCCAGTTCTACATTACCAAAGCCAATTCACAGTTCTTGTGGTGTGCAGTTCAATAAACCAGCTAAATTAGGGACATCTGTCTGTAAGAAGTACTTCTAATTTGAAAAACTTTGAATAAATCTTGCTGAATTTTTCTTTGAGTGTTATCATAAAAAGTACTAAATGCATATAAAAGGCAGGAATCCAAAATCTAGTGGTAATATGTCATTTTAATAACTATAATTTAAGCATACTATAAATATATGCCTGTTCTTTAAAGATAATAAAACGCCGTTCCTTGCAAATTAGCTAATAGAAATCTTATGATTCAGTTGCTAATGCAAACACAATGAGAAAGGAAAATAATTTTTTTTCTCTGGGTTTCACTTTACTGGGTGTATTGGCACTCCCTCACTGCCTGTCCTGGGAGCAGCACTCAGGGTATGACACGCTCTTGTTGATCATGGGAGAAAGAAAACTGTAACAGTAGACTGTTCTTTCCTGGAACCAAAATTATGGTTTATTGCTTGATTTCAGTGTATGTCATTTTTGTCTCAGTGCTGCCCTCTTTCCTAGGTATGAGGCATTAAATGATTTGTATGTTTCAATTAAGTTGCTATAAAAAATGAGTAGCTGGAGGGCACAAGTTTATTACTGGTATCCAACTCTGTTTTCATTTACTAAATGGCATTCTGAAAGCTTCTATTCTGAACATAATCACCTTAGGGTATCTGCAGTACAGTCCTGAATGATTCAATTACTGCTGAACGCTCTTCTCTCCCCAGAACACAGGGCTTCGCACATTAGCAGCATGTTGAGTGTTTCACAGTTGTTCTCTTTGCACTCATCAGGGTGTTCCCAGGAACAGGGTGGAAGGATGCAGCTTACAGCTTCTTCTTTAAAGCACAATATCTATGTTGTCTCATGGTAGCTCGCTTCTCCAGATGAGTATGTTAGTGCAGATGGACATATTATTAATTCTGCTTCTTTACAGCTATGTTTTCTTCTCTCTATTGAACCATTGCATATTTTTCATAAAACTAAATTACAGACATTTGCAAGGCATGCCTTGTCCACATGGATTGTTACACCCAAATGTATTTTCTGCAAAGAGATTGTGTCAAAAAATCAAAATCATCCTCTTTGCTCTGTTTCTGAAACTAACACATATTCCAGAGAACACAGAATAGTCAGACCAGGAAAAAAAAAAAAAAGGAAGAAAGAAATATTAGAGGGCATGTTAGTCTTTCAGTCAAAGTTTCTCAGGTTTTTTATGGTGTTGTGCTAGGATTGAAACGTTTATTAAAAGCATGCCAGATTTGACAAAGTTCTGATGGCTCAAGGTTGACTTGAGTAGTTGGTTTCTGGATTCCCTGTGTCCTGATCAGGAGACTGGAGGTCATGTTGAAGTCTTCCATACACACAGTTCAGATCCCTTTTGTTTTTGCAAAGGTCTTCTGAGTCCATGGACCCAGGACGGGTGACCTCAGCACACCTCAAAACTGTTGAACCTGGAGCTCATGATGGTGCTTCTTGTTTCCAGTGCTGCTGTTGTTTAAGACTCGGCCCTGGATTTCGTATCAGTGTGTCCCAACATCCTTGTTCTTCGTTTGGGAAATGGAAAGGCAGTGGTGAAGTCCAAAGCCAAACCTTTTTTCTGGAAGATGAGTATGTTAGAATTTCAGTCTGGAAAAAAAAAATTAAAAATCACTTCTGATTAAACTGAATTTCTGCATCTCCTGCATGCAGCAATCCTATAGGCACATTCCTTCCCAGTTGCTCAATAATCCTAGAGCAAACTTTATGATAGAGTATCAAAGTTAGATGTCCCCACTAAAGACCAGAAAATATATATATTTTTCTCTACACTAACCTGAAAAATAGATTTTTATTTCTAAGAGAACATGAATAGCACACCAATTCCTTAAGGACTGATACTTGCATCCATTTCAAGCTTGGCAGACAGCACAAATGCATTAAAGTTTAACTCCTGTTGCTTCTGTAATGTATGTGCTGTTGTAAAACATGGAATGCATGAGGAAACTGAGGCATAAAATAGGGATCAAGGGTTCATAAAAGTATTGTTAAAATCTCAGCACGTGTGAAGAGATCAGGTTTAATATTTCATCCATTTGCAATTCAGTGGTCTTGCAGCAATGCAAATGTGATTAAATAAAGGGTAGTCAGTTTCAATTAATTTTATTAATGACTGCAGCTGTATTCTCTGTAAACACAGTTTCTGACAGTTAATAGAACGATCTGACCAATAAAGCATAAATCCATCAGCTGTTTGGGCCTGGCTTCCCATCTATCTCCTGCCTTGTGATGAGAACATAACTCGGTTGCTTCGCTTCAGCAACCTTCCCCAAAAAGAATTCTTTCTTGCCCTGCAGACGAAAATAGAATCTACCACATTCTTTGGCAGTTTGATCTAGAATTAAATTCTCTTGTGCAAAAAATGTATAAGACATATGCTTACCTTTAAATTTGAATACGTGCTCACGTTTCAGATGCTGGTTCTTATTAAGCTCTCTTCATGGAATGAAGAGATCTTCACTCTTGGATGCCACTACACTGTGATAAAATTCTCTCCCAAACTTCTTTTTCAGATGAGTGAAACTGCTGCTGCTTGTTGTACAATATCCAACACTTTCATGCTTTACGTGGTTGTTTTTTGAATCCCCTCAGATCTTTTGAAATGAATTTCAAAACTGTCCTCAGCATCCTTCCTTACTTTTTTTTTCTTTTTCTTTTTTTTTTCCCCTGGTGTATGTTAAAGTTATTTTTTCCACATCACTATTTCTCCACTCAAGCTTTTTTGGAATCGTTGACTTCCAGGATGCATTTGCCCAGTCTGCGTTCCTTTTTCCTCTTCTCATCTTTTTACATCATTTAATATTAATGTACATTTAAAGCACAGTGCAGATCCTGCTTTTAGCTGTACCGTTCTTACCATTTCCTATCAATCTACTATGTTTTAATCCATCCTTCAGAATACTCTTGCAATACCTGATTCGCCTTGGGCACGTCTACCATGAAATGAATCACAATCAGAGCATCTTTTCGAAAGATGCAGTCGCTCACCTGGAAAAGGAATGAGTTTTACTGCTGCAGGTTGGGGCTATTTGGCCATATCTCCGGTGATGGAGAGCAGATGAGAAGGTGCTGGAACATTACTGATTCTGGAGAAAAAAAAGTAATTTTGTTTCTAAGGAAAGCTAGCAAATCCCCTTGCAGTAGTCAAGGGGCACGATGCTGTAATCTGAGCTTGACAGTTGAGAAGTACTGAAATGGAGGAGCAGGAAGCACGAGGGCAGTTGAGTGGGACATGAGTAGCATGCACTGCACATTTATGGGGATAGTAATATGTTGGGCTTATTGCTTAAAGTACTGATCCACAGTGATACTGCCCTGAAACTGGTTCTCTCTTACTTTTACTATGTTTTTAGTAACTCTCCAGAAAAATGGCACATTTTAAGTTGAAAATCTCACATATATTCCAGTCCGAGTCAACTTCTTGAAAATCCATTAAAGAGCAAATCACGGGCTTCTGCAAAGAGAGGCAGAAAAATCTTAAAAGCACTAAATTCAGCAATTTGGAATAAAGCTTAAAACAGGCAACATCTGTTGTTTTCAATCCCATGGGATTTTCTGCTTTTTTTTTTCTCCAAATCCTGGCCCTTAAGGAAGAGCAGTGTCAGATTTAGAAAGGACAAAAAAATGATTTATATAAAATTAGAAATATGTCTGGAAATCTGGAATCCTTGAGTAGCTAAGCCAGCTCCAGATCCTTCTCTGCTGATGAACAGAGGTCCAAATACTGTGTGATCACAGCAGTTTTCAAATGGCCTCACAGTTATTATGCCAGATGCCAAAATTACATTTTTTTCTCGCTAATATTGTTACTATTTTGCATGCTTGTTCATCAGGACTATTAATGGTAGAGCTTTCTTTAAAGGAGATGTTGCCTACATAATGAGGTTGGTGAAGAAAAAAATAAAAAAAGAAATGGTGAAGCTATTGAGGCACATGAAAAAATTCTCTGTTCAGATAACTGTTTCATTATCACATTCTACCTCAACATTTTGTCTACAGTGCTGCCTCAGATCATCACTGCAGTTATTGTAATTTTTTTTTTTTTTTTTTTTTTACAACCTTCTAGAAAAATAAAACTATTCAGAATAGCTTGGTGGACTCATAGGGATGCCAGCTAAGCAGACTGGTGTAATTACACGCTTCAAAAGTGAATTTTATGCTGATAATACATTTTATTTGTAGGGCCTGAATAGTTGGTCATGAGTCAACCATCAATCAATTGTTTTGTGGGATCACAAAACAATTCAGACAAATGCACTGTTATTAATGTATTTCTAGAAATATTCTCTTATAGGTTTTCTAACACTACATTTCAATTTATGAAGTAGATTGCATTCTGTCAAAAAAAAAACTTGCATAATCTTTTCTTTCTTAGTGGTTTGTAAGGCTTTGAAGCAATTCTGTGGTACTGAGTCGAGATACCAAAATCTTAACACAGTGTTGTAGCTGACAGTGCAGGACTGTGAAGTGTCCTAGGATTTCCAAGTTCAGTATTAAAAAAGCATTTGGAACGGAAAGGATTCTGCAAATGGCTACAACACTCAACAGTTCTGCAAAACAACTATAGCACCTGCAAATTCCATAACAACAGGTATGGAAAGTGTTTTTGCAGGGTAAGCTTGCCATATGCATCAACGTATTTTCTACATTGTGCCATGAAGACAGAACATGGACTTGCTGAATTTTACAGTGATCTGGAAATTAACTGGCTTGCTATGCAGATTTTTGTCTTAAGAAGAGAATGAAGTTGATTACACAGTATTGATAAGAGCTTTTTTGCCATAAAATCGTAGAATGGCCTGGGTTGAAAAGGATCACAATGATCATCTAGTTTCAACCCCCCTGCTATGTGCAGGGTCACCAACCAGCAGACCAGGCTGCCCAGAGCCACATCCAGCCTGGCCTTGAATGCCTGCAGGGATGGGGCATCCACAGCCTCCTTGGGCAACCTGTTCCAGTGCGTCACCACCCTTCTGAGTGAAAAAGTTCCTCCTAAGTCTAATGAGCATGATATGATAAGCATATACCTGGAAATTTAAATACTATCCCACTTGCAAGTGGGATGAATTGCAAATTCATGTACTCACAGGTAATGTGAAGGGTTTTTTAGGGGCAGTCAGAGAAAGGAACATCAAATGAAAAATAACGGTGCAGGAGCTGATTTCTTAGAGAAAGGTTGGTACTCATACATTAATAAGTGATTCTGTCCCACAAAGGGAAGATAGTAAGAGAGCTCTTATGGGTTAGTAGTCAATATGGAGTAGTCAGTATGTTCATAGCGATATACTGGGTTAGGAACAGAGATGTGTAGGAGAGGAAACAGGAGCAAGCATTGCCAGAGATCTTCCTTAACTTGCATGCATGGCTGTTTGGTTCCTTATTTGTTTCTACCTTCGTTCCTTATCAGAACCACTGCCATTCCAGAAGGCACTGTGGCAGGGCTTGGTATGTTCAAAGCCATGAAATGCGCAGAGGCTGCGGTGTAAATAAATATGACCTATGTCATTAATGTGGAGAATAAAGGGTAATACCACAAATACACATATTAAGTATGGAAATGAATACAGAAATACAAAATGAATGTGATGCCTACAATCAGCTAAATCTCAGGATTTTATAACGCACTTTCAAAGACCTCATGACTGAATTCACCATCATGAGCTGCCTAGTTCACTTGTTCACAGCCAAAGCCAGACAAGTATGGTCAAAATAAGTAATACAGGACCAACTCTGAGCAATGATATGGCACTGCAAACCAAGTCAAATGTGTGTGTGCTCTGTTAGCCCTAGGTATAGAATGGAAGGATTTGTCAGAGTAAGTTGCATTGATCACCAGTCCTACCAAACTAACATCTCTTCCTGTGCTGAAAATACGATGGGCATACATTTTTTCCATTACATATGCCTGATCTCTGTCATTAGTGCTGTTACAGCCTTTTGGTTGGTATTCAGAGCACTCCTGCAGTTCAGAGTGCAGTTCTCTTCTTACTTAAAGCTCAGTGAATCAGGTGTGTGTCAGCAATCCCTGTCAGCTGCCTTTAGGTCAGCACACAGAATTCAGTACTTGTTTACCCATTTGCAAAGACCTGTAAATTGGCAGTCAGATTAACCTTAATCGTCATTCACTGTTCACAGTCCAGATGTAATCAGCTGGAAAGCTGAGTATATGTCTCAGGGAAGGAGGTTTTAGAGGATGACTTCAGGGCCCTTGGAGGAGGTGGCTGACGGTTTGAAATTCAATTGCAGGACACATGCACAAAGAGCCACACAACAAAACTCTTTGCTTAAGCCTCCCTTCTTCCTCCCAGTTACATTCCTATTTGATTAAGAAAATGAGGTAAGAAACAGAAATGTAGGCTGAAAGGCATGTGGTCTTATGGAAGGCCTTCATTTGCATAGCCCCACTATTACCGATAGCGGTAATAACTTGTATTTGCCCACAATCTGCATTGAAGAGTATTTCTGCATACCTCCATAAAGCTATTTTATAGAATCTTTACAACCAACACGTGTATGGAAAGAATTTACAACCTCTGGAACAGATTAATTTGTTAAAGCAACATTTGTATGGCTTCAGAGTATACTTGTAACTTCAGAGCTCTATTTCCATTCTCACTAATATTGCTGCCACAGAATTGCAGTGGCACAAGGAAGGATTAGCTTAATTCCAAGCTTTATTGACGGTACTAATATAATTATTATATTAAGAACTTTATTATTTTAGCTTAGTTTTGACTGCTATTAGAGTTATATATACCAGCAAAAATAAGGGAATGAAACTGTGGAGTAAAGCCTGTGACTCAGTTTAACAGTGACAACTTTATCTGAGTTTAAGCCATTTTCTATAGGATTCAAATCTAAGCCAAGCTCTGTGGCTATGTAGGATTTCTTTTTATGAATTTGGTATCATTTTGTCATTTGCAGCAGTCCTGTAAGTCTAGATGATTTAAGGCTCATTCACTGTGAGAACTGACCATCTGCTCTCAATAACTGCGAATTCACTTGCAGTATTAACAAACTGTTTCTGTGTTCTTGCATGTTTCTACAATGCCTCAAGCAACTGTTCTTTCTTTAAATGGAAAAGTCACGACAGCTGTGGGATTCACAAGACATTGGTGCTTGTCTCCTGCTGCACTTCTGGCAGCAAACTGCAAAGTGCAAATAACTTTTCTAACTGCCTAATAACTGCAAACCTATTAAGCGTGACTTCTGTGACACCAGACAAAAAAACAAAAGATTAGATTAAAGAGTATGTGAACACCTGTAGCTGCTCTCAGGGCTGCCTATTAAGCAGAGCATGTTAGAAGTCACTATGAGATAAGGATTTTGCTTCTCCTTGAGCGTCGATCAGAGAAGCTGTGTGATGCCCAGCGGAGTTTGGGCTGCAAGCAGAGAAGGGAGGCATCTGCCTCAAAAAATCCCTCCGCTGCCTTTTAGAGCTTATCACCAGCTCTTTGTAAAGGTGGGATGCAAAAAAAAAAATCTCCATCCACACTGTGCTATCCAAGTTGTATATTTAGGTGCAAACTACCTGATCACTGGTTTCTTGCAAAACAGCTGTCAGAGGAAGTTTCACTTCTTGAATAATACCCTAATATTTTGAGCTATCTGCGCACAAACCAGAAGAGACTTAAATCCACAGTCCCCAAATCAATGTAATCTCTATATTCTATATATATATTTTTAATAGAAAGTTTGACCACAAGGTTGCCAAATACATGAGGACTTTTTCAAATAGAAATAAGTGAACATTTTCACTAAGGCCATTGGCTTTCATTGGGCTGCCTTGAAATTTCATTTTAGGAATAGTCTGACATAGTTATGTTGTTTAATGATCTATTGCAAAAGCATGGAAAACACCACAGAGTTTTCAGAAGACACGAAAGTATTCAATTAATCCAGACAGCAGAAGATAAAGGGACTTAAATAAGCCATAATTAAGCTGGGTTTATGAGCAGCACAATGGCAGATGAAATTCAATGTTGCTGAAAGCAGGGCAATCAATAACTGCAAAGAATAATCTGATCTGCATTGACCCTTTGTCAGTTCCTAGATAACCTGCAACAAATTATGTTTCCAAGAAGACATTTAACTCCGATTTTCAGTGCTTTGTAGCCCCGTTTTGATGCTTTCCCATTAGAGCACAGCTCTTCTGCAACTGCTCTCATCTCCAGTTTTTTGGCACATCTGCTGTGTCACTCACTCAGGGTATGATGTGTCCCCCAGTTCATTCCCTTGGCCAGCAGATCCCGATCCGTTCTCCTGTTTGCCTTCATCCTGCCTTATGATGACAGTCCTGCCTCTGTCGGAGCCTTCCACCTCCACTTTGCTGACCCAGTTGGGTTTTCTCTCACCTCACCTTTCTCTCACCGACAGATACCTTCAGGTTGCTTCCCAGCATGTCAAGCCTTCTCCCCAGTGTTTCTGTCCATGTCTGTTCATCGCTTTAATTCTCCAGCAAACTCCCCTCGTTAAATCCCACTCACACTTGACATCCTTCTTGTTGACAGCTGCAGCGTGCCAGGCTCTGATGCAGTTGTGAAGGATACTCAAAAGGAAGAATTTACTTTAAAAGAATCCCATTAAGTTTGACTACTTGTTGTTTGCACTGGGCTTGTCATGAAGCCACCCGCTGCCCCACACGCTCCTTCCTGTCCTGCTCCAGCAAGGTCTGTTCCACGTGAGAACAGCTGGTTGCCCCCACTGGGCTGCCAGGGACGGCAGAGGTTTAGAGATTTTAATGCTCACAGGTTTTTTAAGTTTCAGCACATTTTCCATTTCTCTTTTCCTTTTTATTCGGTTCTGGTAATCTGGGTCAGGAAAGACATAAGTGCTTCACGGCCTCTAGTGGGCAACAGCCAGAGCTGCAGGAGTTTCCAGCCCGTAAATAAATCTATGGAAAACTGTTCATTTTAGCCAGTGTACAATTCCCCTGGTTTCCTATGGTAGCAAGACTTACAAAAATACACTCTTTGTGCAGTCTGTCACCCTCAGCAGCTTTGGGGCCTGTTGGCTGATTTCACCTAAGTTTGGTTGAAGTTGCTGAGGTCTGAAATACTGTTCCTTAGAGTTTTATGGTGATAGATGTGCTTGAGGATAAACTTCTGTCACTCTATCACGAAGGTTGTTAGTACGATGCAACTTCACGCTGTACAGGATGTTACAATAGAATAGCACAGAAAAGAAGTTGCAGATACAAAAAAGAGCTGCTGAAAACCTCTGCGAATTAGGCTGGTCTGTTCATATGCTGTTGTAAGTCCTGACCCTTAATTATATTTGTTAATTTGGTTGATGTAGTCTCAAAGAACACGATGTCTCTTCCATGCCACTGCCGGACAATCCTGCTGGGAGATGGAATATGATTCAGGGTGCTGGCACTGCTCATATCACTCATATCACACTGCCATTTTCATCATTTATAAGTCTGTAGGGATGCTTCAAAAACACCCACAGTTCTTTCTTTTTTTTTTTTTTCTGCTTTCTGCTTGCTCATTCAGACTTCTCTAGCAGTGGTATTTAAAATATGACAAGTATAAATGAAACTCGTAGGTAAACTTTTATTCAAAGTTCATACAAGCTGCTCCCATATGATAAGAACATCAATGTGCATATTCCTTTAACTGTGGATTTGTATGAGGTAAATCCCTTAAGTTTCTTAAAACAAAGAAAAGCTTTCCTGAAAATTGGTCTTTTCTCCGTGTTTTTGCTTGGCTGTAATGAAGTGGAGAAAAGAAAACACAGCAGAACTATAGTAGGCTCACTTTGGGTTAATCCAAGAAAACAGGCCGTCCTTGGCATGAGCAAGGGGAAAGTGTATTGCCTCCTTCGGCATCTGTATCACTTACTGTAGCATTGAATTTTCCCATGAAGAACTCTTTTTCAAGTCAAATGTAGTATGCCTTGCTTTACTTAGAGCATCTGAAAATACTGTTTAAACATATTGGATTGAAGTTATAGTAAGATGATCTCAGAATGTCCCTGAAGTAGCATCTTATTGTAAAGACTTATTTTTTATCTGTGGCAGGCACTTGAAATGGCAAAGTTACTGATAGTGACTTTAATGACTTTCCTGAGTTCATATGATGAATGCCAAGCCTGCAAAGAAATGACTCACAGTGAACCATGCAGCATTGTTCTTGGGTGCGTAGTATTTTGAGAAGGATTTTTTCAGCCCTTTTTCCAAGAAATGATGTTAGAAAACAAAACTGGAGTGTGGTCTTTTTGTGCCAGGATGTCTCTGGTGCCTTTTCCATGCGAGGTCGACAAGACTGTCACAGACTTTTGGTCCACAAAAATGAGTCCAGCTGGGACTGTTAAAGGAGGTAGTAGAATGATATGAATGAAATAAAATCTTGTGGTCTCTGACTCTTCTGACAGATCCCTTCTTTCTGTTTGGTTGTGTTTTGGCTCTTCATTTCTATAACTAAGTAGCATCCTCTGTTGGCTACATCAGCTGTGATAGCCTCATGTGTCCTAGTAGCTTCCAAGACAATACATGTAAGCACAATTCCTCAAGCAAGTTTTGTTTTGCAGGAAGCAACACTGGAAGAATCCATTCTTTTCTTTCCCCAAAGCTGCGCAATGTACTGCTGGTTTTTGTCTCATTTGTCTTTTTCCTCTCTGTAAGGTGCTCCAAATGATCTGGAAGACAACAGAAATATGATTGGCAAAGCTATTGTAGTGCATGTGTGCATTAATGCCTGTGATGAAAGAAAACAAATTTGTCAATAGCATAATTTACAAAAAAGCAAACTTTAGATCTTTGTGTTTCTGAAAGGTCAGGAAGACTGAGTTTCATGCCTCAAGTATGTTGAATTTTGCTTAAAAAGAGTGTTTTAAAAAGGAATCTTAAAAAAGAATGATGCTGTAAAGTAATCACAAACTGGATTCATTTGCTCTCTTCAATCAGTGTGAATATGAGAGAATCACAAACTCATTGGCACAGCTAGCATTGAGAATTTCCATCCATTCTTATAAGTGCTTGTTCAAAATAAGCTTTTGATGTGTTGATTACAGCCTGTTAAGCTCCAAAGCAATTGCTCAAATGAATTGTCATGTAAGCATTTTTGTTTTCTGCTGATATTTGTGAGGATTGAGGTAGGACAGTGCAGAAAAACTTTGCCTCCCTTTGTTGCTTAGATACAGTCTTTACCTGTGATAAGTTACACTGTTCTGTTTTTCAACAAATTCCATCTTAAAGTCTCCAGAAAATGCAGGATATTCTGCACCAGGTGAGGTAAGCCTTGTAGACTTGTTTGGAGGTGGTTCTCTGTGGGAAGGCTGGAGGTCTTTGTATTCACCTATGGCTTGAAAACATTGTCTTTTTGATAGAAGTAAAAGAATGTTCTGGGACACTTGCTTTCTTTGAAGCTGAAGACTGCCTTACTATAACTAATAAGAAACTTGTAACAGGATAGCTGCTTTGAGCAGAGTTCTGCTTGTCTGTTTTCCTAAGTATGGTTATGAATTTTTGCACGAAAATGCAGGAGTTGAATTGCTGTAGGGTTTTTAAAGCCTGGCATACTTCATTCAATGCTTTTTCTACATAGAGGCTTTCAGGCATTGGAAGCATTCTGCAAATAATTAAAGCATTGCTGCATTTTGACAGTGCTTCTTACCTCTGCTCTGGAAATGCATTTTGGTCAGATCTTAAGAAAATGATAAACAGAAGCATGTAAACGTTGAGGTGCTGTTGTCTTACTGCATTTACCTTGATACCTCAAGTTCCATAAGAACAAATATCAGATCCTGCACTTTGGTCACAACAACCCCAGGCAGTTCTACAGGCTTCAGGCAGAGTGGCTGGAAGACTATGTAGAGGAAACAGAGATGGGGGCATTGGTCAACACCCAACTGAACAGGAGCCAGCAGTGAGCCCAAGAGGCCAAGAAGGCCAATGGCATCCTGTCTTGTATCAGAAGTAGGATTGCCAGCAGGAGCAGCATCCCTCTGTACGTAGCCCTGGTGAGGCCACACCTTGAGTACTGTGTTCAGTTTTGAGCCCATCACTACACAAAAGACATCAAAGCCCTGAAGCGTGTTCAGAGGACTACAAAGCTGGTGAGGGGTCTGGAGCCTTATGAGGAGTGGCTGAGGGAACTGGGATCGTTTAGTCTGGAGAGGAGGCTCAGAGGTGACCTTATTGCCCTCTAAAACTACCTGAAGGGAGGTTGTAGTGAGGTGGGGGTTGACCTCTTCTCTCATATAACAGCAGTAGGATGAGAGGGAATGGCCTTAAGTTGTGCCAGAGGAGATTCAGGCTGGATGTCAGGAAATACTGCTTTTAGAGAGTGGTCAGGTGCTGGAGGGGTTGCACAGGGATGTGGTGGAGTCACCGCACTCAGAAGTGCTCAAGAAATGTTTAGCTGTTGTATCGAGGGACGTGGTTTAGTGAGAAATACTGGTGATAGGTGGACAGTTGAACTGAATGGTCTTTGAGGTCTTTTCCAACCCTGATGATTCTATGATTCTGTAATTCCATTTATATTTCCATTTATATTTTAAGCAGTTTCAGATCCTGTGTGCTCAGAAACAGACAGTTTGGAATTATCATAGTCTTATCAAACAAATTACTTGAAAAAGTCACAGATCTGGCATTGAGATTTTGCGATAGAAAGTCTATATTTGTAGCACAGTCAGTATGTTAATGACAGATCCTGTGAGGTATGGAAGAAATTTCACCCTGGGCTGTGATCGTACCTGATTTCAAAGACGTAAGCATTCAAGCTAGAGCAGTATTTGGAATGAGGCCCTTGAAGTGTTTAGCAGTACAGGATGTTTTCTTGATGATTTACTGCTCTCCAAGTCAACTATAATCTAGCACTTGGCTGGGTATTTAGGGAACGCTCTGTTTCCATAGGTATTAGTGCTTGAAACCATTAAGTGTTCCACAGGTCTTTTACAAGAGCAGTAATTACATCCTGTCGGCAGAAATTTCTCCTGCTGTTTAATTTGGAAACCATATTCTTTTCTTCCAGTCTTTTATTGTTGTACACCACTGCTGCAACCTATCAGAAGCTGCTACATTTTCTGTCCACAATGACAGCACTCTGACCCATGGTTGGAGGATGATAAGTGTGATGTCTCTCAGGATGACATTTCAGATGGTAGTTTGCTTACGACTCAAGTCATTTTAAACTGTGCTTGACTTCAGAAATTTAACTTTTCCTTGCAGTAGCAGAAGTAACTGTTGTAGCTCTTGTTTTGCTGCAGGAGAGATCCTGAGTCAGCCCCTGAGCGCACTGGGTCTTGAGACAAATGCTGATGCTGAATTTTTCTCTCTTACGTTGTCCTTTTCAAGCCTTTTATGTACAGAAGGACATTAGCACTCCAGATGATTATTGTCTGTTAGTGATGTTTTTAATTACGTATTTTCGGGACATTTTGCTGAAAACAAGATTTTTTTTTCCTCCCCTGAAGCAAACCAGTGATTCACAATTTAATATAAACTTCAGTAAAAAGTTTGACTCATGTAAAAATTCCAAGAATTTTTATTTCTGAGCTCTTTGAAGGATTTGATTGAACAACTGAAATATTTTGCTTTTGCTGCGCTTGAACTGAACCTCATGTTAAAGTGGGTTCGTACTATTCTAAGTGCAGTAATAACATTTTGTGGCCCCTGGGTTTTATCACAGCTGTGTTGACCCACAGGCGCGTGTTATCAGGAGCAGATGTTGGGGCATAGTACAGGGCAGAGGATGCAAGAGTTCCAGGAACAGGAAGACAAGGAGGAGATGGCCCTAAATCAAGGGCAGCAGTGTTGGTCCTTGGGAAGGGAAATGCGAGGGCACAGGGCTTGTTGGAGTGTTTTATGCCACCAGATGGGAGTCAGGGTGGGAATTATCACCCATTTTGACCCAAACCAAGCTGCTTTTGGCTCAGCACTGAGAGCTGCCTGTTTGCAGCAAGCCAGGTGGGTTGTTGAGCAGCTGTTTGGTAGTGTGATGAGCAAATCAGGAAGATGCTGCTGGACTTTTGTAAGTGAGACTCAAGCTGTAGAGTTTTGAGTTGAAAAACATTTACATTGACTATTTAAGGGATCACATGACACAGAGATACGTCATGGAAACTACGGAGATTTTGTAGCAGGAGAAAGACACTGAGAATCTACAAGAGTACAAAGTACAATTGAGATAGATTTGCCTGAAAAATGAGTTAGGTAATACATATTTTGATCTTCTAAAGAATGTATTTTATATAAAAATGCAAAAGCATATGGCTTTCTCATCAAGTGGAGATGGTACAACTGTCCTATTTTACATAAGCACTGAAATCATAAATCTATGACAAATGGCTCAGGAACCCTTTGAAAAAATGTCAGTCTTGGCTAAGAGCATGAAAACTACCTATGACAGTTTTTCACACTCAATGTATTATCATTGCAACTTTCAAATCACTTTTTTCTTTTGATTTTGCCTTATAATACCTATTTAGATGCAGAGTTTCAAATACAGTAACCTAGGTACTGTTTTTCTTTCCCCTTGTTCCCTGTCTTTATTTGCTCAATGTGTATCAGTGTTATCTATGGATATATTCTCTCATATCTGTAGCTTTTCAGAATTTCATAATCTTTAGGAAAAAATGTGAGTGTGTTTGTAGGAGAAACCTGAACTCTGATGAATGTACATTTTATTTTATTTGAAAGCAAAATGTTCCAGAGTTTAGGATTTCAGAGACCAGTTGCAAATCAAGGACGTTTTGCAAGAGCCACAGGCAGGAGACAATGTTCTCTGACGTTGGGATTAAGCCAACTGCAGAAGGGAGAGGACATCTTTGACTGCTTGAGGCCACTGCCTCCAGACCATAGAATCACAGAATCATAGAATTGTGGAATCGTAGAATCATAGAATGGCTTGTGTTGGAAGGGACCTCAAGGATCATCAAGCTCCAATTCCCCTGCCGCAGGAAGGGACATCAACCTCCACATTTAATACTAGACCATGGGTGTCCAACCTTTTGGCTGGCCAGGGCTATACTGAATAAAAAGGAATTGTCTTGGGCTGCATATAAAATACATAATATAGTTCATATATATTTGTAACAAAACTTATTTTCTTTCCTTGTTTTAATATATTTATTTTTTATTAAGATGTAAAGAAGAGAGAAAAAAACCCATAAAGTTATGTCTTTTAATGGCATCAAAGAAGCTATTTTTTCAGTGATGTATTTGTTTTTAGTACCTCACAAAAACAGCAAATTGAACCATATCTATAGCATTGAAAACTTCATGTATCACCAAAGCATAAGGTTTGAAAATAGCAACTTTACTCTCCAATTTTTTTTTCAGTAGATTTCCCTCTTTCTTCAGTGTGCCTGGCTATATTCTGTTGAGACAAACTGGTTTTAGAAAAATCTTTTTTTAATCAAGATAAGTTACATGCTTTCCAAACATTGCTTAATAAACTCACCATCAGTAGATGGTTTAGATTTTTTTCCAATCACATTTGCTACCACATAACTAGCTTTTATAATACAGTCTGTTTGAGTTGTAACTTTAAATATATATATATATATTTGATATGACAGACTTTTTTCCTCTATTTTATCTTTACAACATTTTCTTAGAAATACATGGAATTTGGCAGCACATTTTAGCATACAATGTCTTCTCAGTTATGATCTTTGAAAACTGACATGACTCTCTTGGAAATTAAGCATAGAGCCATTTTATTTGTCTGGGCACAAAAATACTCATCTGTCCATTTTTTGTTGAACACTTCATCTGTGATTTTTTCTTTTTTTGCAGTTCTGTTTTCTTTCAAGACAACATTGCTGCTTTTCTGAAAGAGTGGTCAGGTTCTGGAATGGGCTGCCCAGGAAGGTGGTGGAGTCACCGACCCCGGAGGTGTTCAGGGAACATTTGGATGTTGTGTTGAGGGACATGGTTTAGTGAGAGCGATTGGTGATGGGTGGATGGTTGGACTGGATGATCTTTTAGGTCTTTTCCAACCTTGGTGATTCTATGATTCTGTGATTAGATAGGTTGAAATGCTGTTCATTGCAGGGGAGTTGGACTAGATGACCTTTAATGGTACCTTCCAACTCTAAGGATTCTGTGATTCTGTTCTATGATTCTATGAAATATTCTTGTCCACCACTATGTTTACTCACCAAGTGGCACAAGTGCATGCTTCATGTTATACAAGTGGGTTTCAATTCAACTGAGTGTGTATGGTGGACATGAGAGTTAGAGCTGCTTTGTACCTTCTCTGCGTCCCATTTTCAGCCCATACAGTGCTGATGGCACACCAGTGTGTGGCTGTTGCTGAGCAATGGATGCATGCTTGAGGCCAGGCCAGGCCAGGCCATGGGGAAGAGCTGCTGCCATGATGACGCAGAGCAGGGGGCAGCCGCAATATGAGCCTGGCCAGGCTGCATGCAGCACACAGGCCATGGGTTGGATATGCCTGCCCTAGACTCTGCTTGTCCTGGTGGCACAGAAAACCTCAGATTTTCCACCAGCATCCAGGATTAGCTCAGGAGGAGCAATAATAAAGGACTGAAGGTAACTGGCTGACAGTAGGGCAGATAGGAGCACTGGCTGCCTGTGTCCTCTGAGTGCAGCCCGGCTGGCTGCTGCAGGGTGGTTATCAGCTGTGTGGCCATGTGATTACAGGACAGCAGCAGGAAATACCTGCTGTAATCTGAGAGGCTGGCAGTTGAGAGCAGTGAAGAACAAAGGCCTACATGTGCTTGCAGATTAGAGGCTAATGGGAAGTCAATCACTAATGAAGCCTAACAAGGCAGCCCCACTGCTGGCCTTGCTACCAGTTCATTTCCAAGAGGCCCCAGCTGCCAGTTCCCTTTCCCCATGACCCAGCCTTGTTCAGCTCATATTGGTGCACTTGGAAAAGCTATTAGAAGGGAAATAGCTCATTGAAGGAGACTAGGCTTAGGTGTTTCAGTCTCCTGTCCATGGGTAGAGGCCGCTTTCCTTGACTGGTGTTGTAGGGTGAAGACTGAAGATGGATACCAGATTTTGAGCTGGAGGGCAGCGCTGGCTGGAGAACAAGGTGTGTAGCTCAACCCTGAAGACGTTTCAGCTCAGAATGAGTTTCTCAACTACCTGAAATCAAATCAGGGAGGAGATGTCTGTTGTCAGGAGCTGAGCGAGCTGGCGCAACGTGAGTCCCCAATCTCCTTGCAGGCTGGGCTTGGTCATCTTTCCAGCAGTGTCCTAGTACCTCTTGTTTCTTCTCAGGAGGCTCATAATCCTTTTTACTGCATCATAAGCAGAAACATTGTAAAGTCAGAGTGCCTTTGAACTATTAAAACCTTCCCACCTGACAGCCTTGTGGTAGAAGGTTTGGTGCAGTAAATGTACTCAGTTTCCAAGAGTAATCCAGGGACAAACAGGCATAGCTGCCCTCATTGCTCTGAGAATACAGATCTTTACAAGTTGCCTGAAAGAAAATGGCAAATAACGTATTCCTTCTCTTTCCTTCCAGTGCATTTGTAGGGATCTGAAACTGTGCACTTGGTGTTTCAGAAGGGCCAGAAAGCCAAAGGGGTTGGTCTTGAGATCTCCTGAGGTCCTTTTCCAACCTCAATTACCCCAGGGCCCTGTAATTTCATTATTCAGCTTTCTAAAAACAAATCAGGACAGACTTTCGCCAAAGCTGTGGATCTCTGCAGTTGTTCCTTCTGTCATAATTTTATCACAGGGGCTGCGAGCACAGAATGCCTTTGGATGGACAGCTAATTCCTTTCAGAGGAACTCTTCTGTCAAAGATTTTTCTCTGATAGAAACCGACTCAACAAAATGTAGGTCTATGGTTCTTCTGGTGTCAGTCACCAGGGAGAGATTGTAGGTAAGCTGGCCCAAATGAAGATCTGTGTCTCACAGTACGTCTTACCAGCAGAAAGCTCAGTGAAGTCTGATCTGGTGTCCAGTCTCAGCAGATCTCATGACAAGCTCAAGGAGAGGGGGAAGTGAGGACTACAGTGTCTGTGAACAGTGGCAGGAGGGACTGTCCTGCTGTCCTTCATCCCTGGATGATCTCTCGACCACCAAACTACCAAACCCTGTAGCATGTTTTTTTTTTTTTTTCATGTTATTCAGGTGATGGTCTGTGTGCCGAGAGCATTACTCCAGGCAGTAGACAAAATGATCTCTAAATCAGTCCAGTCCTTCGAGGATCTTCATCTATATAAATAGTGCATGTTGCACTGTGGTATCAAGGCTTCAATCGCCTCTTACAACATTTGCTAGGGACTCAAAATTCTGTTATTCAAATGGCTATGTACTACTGATCGGTCTCATTTATGGATTTTCAAGTACATTTTAAAGGTCAAACAAGTAATTTTAATCAGTCTTCTGTGTTTTGATAACTGATAAGTATTGAATGTACAGCAGCACGTGGAAAGCAAGATTAATTATGTTCGCCCTTACATATTTGTATTGGGCACAGGGATGGTGCTTTCCCCTGCTCCTTCCACTCTCCATCATCAAGCTACTGACAAATCTGAGCCATAACTGCTTGGATGAAGGCCCAAGACCCATGTCATATGGCTACTAATTAAGAGTAGTAGCTACATCAAAGCCATGCTGCCCTCAGCTAAGAGCATTGTTGCCTACTTAATCTGCATGGCTTTCTTTTAGGCTTCCTGGCTAGTAACTGGAAATTTGTCTGTTGTGATTGTTTTCAAATACTTATGTGGAGGTTATAGAGAGCTTTCAGATTGCAACTGACCATCCTCAGTGACTCTGTGCAAAAATTTTTATCAAAGACACTGAACATATTTTCCTATTTCCACAAATTGCAGTCACAGTCTAGGAGCATGGTTTGAACTCAGATGCTGTACTGTTAGCCTCTGCAGTGAGAACTGAAGGACCAACTGCATCTCTTACTGGGAGTGGTGGTACACACAGGGATGGGAGTCAAGGCTGATCATCGTGGGCATTGAATAGATGAGATTGTTCAACGTAGAAGAAAAGAGGATTAAATGGGTTATGACAGAAGCCTGTGAAGTCATCTATTATGTGGAGAAACAGAACTTGTAGGAACTGTGGGGCATGTAATGAAATGGTTGGTGAGTAGGTGTAAGTAGACACGTGTACTTTCTTTGTGCTTTTCCACTATATTTTTAGCACATGCTGTGAATAGGCACAATCAGCTTCAAAAAGGGTTGGATTCATTCACAGAAGACGGGTCTGCTGTGAGTACTGAGCACTGCAGTCCAGCTCCAGCATCTGTCTGGTGAAATCCATGCATCCCTGACTACTGGGAGCAGAGGCATAGCTGGGGGAAAGCCACTCCTGGCACACTGTTGTGCACTTCGCCCTAAGCTGGTGTCCAAATGAGACTGAAGGGCTCCTTCTTCACATGTGAGACTGCCATCCTCAGCTCATCTAGCCATGGCCTAGGTCAGGAGGCTGTGTGCCACGGGGTCATAATAGTTGTTGTTGGGAGACTTCATCTTCAGGCAGAGAGCTTTTCAGACCCTTCCAGCCATGGTGCGGCTCTCACGCCAGAAAGTGCTGAGAGCCCCTGGGTTTTGCAGCCCATTCAGACTGGATCCAGATCTGCCCAGTAATTTTTAATTTCCACAGCACGGTTTCTTAAGAAGATCTGGAGGGTGGAGGATTAAAACAATTTGCAGTTTACAGAAGCAGCTTTGTTTTGCTCTGCTCATGGGAACAAAGTTCGCGGTGCTATTTTTATGGTACCACCTTGCTTTTATACTCCATGCTTTGTTAAACATGATAATGAGTTCAGTGCTGTGTAGAGCATAGAGTGCCGTGCAGAAAATAAAAGTATTTCCTGCTCACACTTCAAAAGAGCTGGTGTGGTAAAAGCTCTTTCAAGCTAAGGGCTGCTAGCCTAAACAGTGTGTATTCGGGGTTAGCCTGTCAAAAGCCCTATATTGTAAATGTAAATTTATCTTTGTAAGAATGACAAGCTCCTGTTCAAAGCAAAACATTATATGAAACAGTTCACCGAGGCAGTGTGTTTTACTATATTCCCCCTCTGGAACAGAGAGGAGTTTTGTGTTACATTAATCAGCTTCTGAGCCCTGAAGGTCACAATTATCTGGCCACTATTTTTCAGTATTAGTGATTTTAGTACATGATTAACTTTCATGTGTGCATCATTAAGATGAAGAATTGTTTTTGAAGTCTCAAATAGAGCAGCAGGTCTTAGCTGTAGTATTTGCCATACTTGCTCAGCTGCTATTAAAAGGGATGATTTATAGAAAATCCAGCTGTGAGTTTTCGTTTCTTCAAGAGTGGGAGGCGGGACTAGAAGCCAACCTAAAACCAAGCAGAGCATTGATCAGAGTAGAAATGATGTAGAGCACAGCTCCACAGACAACAGCTAAGCCTGGTGGAAGTATTAGCTGGCAGAGATAAGGAGGCAGAAGCTGCACTCAGTGACAGAGGAGCCATCTGTCAGAAACTGAGAATCACATTTCAAGAACCCAGAAAATGAAGTACAGAAGAAAGTGATTTTGGTTCAAAGGTACAGTGAAGCCTAAGGATATCTATCTGCAGACAGTAAGTTTCTACAGCGTGGCAGTAATGTTTGATACAGCAGCTAGTAGTGCTTAGAAGGGCTTTTCAGCTTTGAAAACAGATTTAAGTGTCTCCTTTATAAAATAGCTTATGCTTAAAGTTCTTATTTATTTTTAAGATGTAAGTAAGCTTATCTGTTTGTGGTGGCTTCCTTAAAAATGTGTAAACTAACTTTAAAACTGCTGGTGTCCATCAGTTGAGAGGCTGCTTTTATTTAATAAGGTCATCTCCTGTCGAGGATAAGATTTGTTCATAACCTTTCTGAAAAATATCGTAGAAGAAAGACTGCTTTGGCCCCGGTTGTGAGGTGAAGAAGGGTAGGCAGGAGTATTCTTTCTGGAAAGGGGAAAGGAGTTCCCACCCAAATAGATCTGAACTAGCTGGAACTGCGGCATATAAACACCCTGGGGCTATATTCTCCCCCTGCTTACGCTGGTGTAAGTCAAGTTTAAGTCTACTGCAGTTAATAAAATTACTTCTGATTTAATTAAGGATAGAATTTGTTTGCACATTTCTTAATGATGAAAAAGCCCCATGGTTCTTTCCAGAGTGCATTTAGTGTTAACAGATTATTAAGGACTTGCTTTAAAATACTTTTATTATAAATGAATTGTAAACTCACACTGTGATGCATCTTTTTCATGTATTTGTATCCTTCAATGAAACAAGCACAAAAGCCAGCATAAGAGATTGTAAGCAATCCTATTATTTTCTGTTAGTAAGCTCTCAGATGAGGTTTGCACTGCTCGTTGTTTCGCGTTCTTTTCATTCAGAGGCTGTTTTTGGAGTGATATGCTTTAATCCCAAAGGGTCTGCGTGGCTCCAGAAGCGAGAAGACAGTGTTAGCTGTAGCAGATAGTGTGAAAGTCCTGTAGGAGACCCCAGGCTGTGCTTTTAGCAATGAAGCAGTCATCTTGCAAAGTAGACTGAAAAAAATACTCCTGTTGCAGTGATTTTAATGTGCTAGTTACTCCATGCTAGAAGCAGAAGCATTGGCTGTTGACTGAGGGGGGGAAAAAAAAAAAAACAACAAAAAAAAAAACCCCGCTCACTATTATGGCCCAATATGGATGACAAAACACTGTAGCATGTGTGGGAAAATGGCTGCGGTCCAATGTCTGGAACCGTTTATCTTCTGGTAGAGTCTGGAAGATGACTGTTTTATGTATTTTACAGAAATCCCTGCTGATTGATTTCATTTACTTTAGGGGGAGGGGGCATGGTGACTGATGGTGGGGACAACTGGAAGAAAGAAAAAACCGCGTGGATTCTTTGCATTATCCTGACATCCTGCTCTGGTTAGGGTTGCTGGCACCTTTAAAGGAGACTGGACCATTGTGGGCAGCCCCATACTTCCCATTGCTGTTTTTTCTTCTGCTCACAGTTTTGCTTCTTGTTTCTGGGTCTCAGTGAGTGAAAAGTTGCAGGCTGTGCTTGCCACCATCCCCTCCGTGGCATTGCCCTTTTCCTGACAGCATTGGGTACATTTGGGGAATTACCTGTAAAAGAAGAATGAGCAGAACTTCATACAGGTCTCTGTAGCCTGACAGCAGTCTGGCCAACAGTGGGCAGTGTTATTGAAGGTGGAGGAAAGAGTCTGCGACCAAAACTGAGATTTCCTGTCAATGGGGAAAAGCATGCAGGGCTTGCTGAAAAAGCTAATCCCACTTTGGCACGTGACTTCTGCATGCTAGGATGATGACACAATTTATTGTTAAAATAAGCACAATTTTTCTTCTTTTTTTTCCTCTCTTTTTTTTTTTTTAATTAAGAGATAAAACTGAAGTATGCTGTACAGTTTTACAGTTTTACCTTACTGCTGTTTTTCTGTGTTCTCTGTCTGCCTGTCAGCTGAGGTGTTTGCCTTCCACTCAATTAGTCTCGCATCATGGCATGACAGTCACTGTGCTTCTTATATGCCAGGCATATCTACAGACATTTACTTTAATGCTGCAGGAAATTCATGCCAGTGTTTTAGTATAATGAAACAAGACAACGTTTACTGGTCAGTACACTGCTTCTGTATTGAAGACAAACAAAAAATGGGAAGAAAATGGATTTTTCAGTTGACAACATGACTTCATTTTACACAGCAGTCTCTTCACAGGGCCTTCTGCTGATGGCTACAGTGCTATGTCTGCTGCAGGGTCACACAGCAGAGCTGGAGAAAAGGAATTATGTTGTCTCCATCCCATCACATCCAGTTTCCCATACATACCACTCAGTACAATCAAGACATTCTTCACTGACAGAGCAGAGAAGAAAGAAAGAAAGGAAAAATCCATATCTTACTCCAACAGCCAAGGAAGCTTCACATACTTACGAAATGTTTTCATCTGATTGATAGGAATCACTAATCACTGTGCTTAAACAGTGTCCCAGGAATACAGCCAGCATCACCTCCCTTCTGAACACTGCCTGGTGTTGATGTCTTGTGAAGTTTTTCAGCATGCTGTGGTTCTCTGCTTTCATTGGTCACCAGGCAGTCTTAAGGGTGTGCTCGTTTTCTGCGTGTGTTTGTTAGGGATATGCTTACAGATATCAGACTTTTCTTAATTGCTCACATGTTGACCTCGGATTTGTAAGCTTACAGGAATTTAGGTTCATCTTAACGTTTTCTACTTTGCTAGTTTTGTTATTTTTTTTCTTTTCAGTGGAAGTTTAGGTTGGATATCAGGAAAAACTTTTTTACAGAAAGGGTTGTTCAGCACTGGCATAGGCTGCCCAGGAAGGTGGTTGAGTCACCATCCCTGGATGTGTTTAAAAACCATTTGTGGTGCTCAGGGACATGATTTAGTGGACGGTTGTTAGAGTTAGGGTAGGATGGCTAGGTTGTGGTTGGACTCAATGAGGGCAATTCTGAGATTCTATGATCATAGAATCATGGAATGACTTTGGTTGCCCAGGACACATTTTGGTTATTCTCTTACAGAACATCTTTTTATTAGAAGCCTCCCAGTGGGCTAGCCATTTTTGGTCTTGATCAAATGCATTTGATTCTTTCCTGGTTTTGATAGATCTCATCAGGGGGAGTCAGTTGTTGAGTGGTTATTGATAGCATGAGTTTGGGGTGAAGCTACCAATCCTTTTCTTTTTGGTGTGCCCATAAGCTGCCCTATGACAGGGCAAATCTGGTGTTCCTGTGACTTCTTCAGAACTGCCATTAACATGGAGTCCCCGAGGGAGAGCACCTTATTCAAGAGGTGAATGAAGACAAGACTCTTCAGTGAAGTAGTGCTAGAAAACAGATCCAGTGTAAGCATGTGGTATACTGTTAATAGAACCCTATTAGATACCTCTTCTCTCTCTAAGCTCATTAACTAAGATGTTTCATTTTATCTATTCACTTTCCTGTTCTAGAGAAGCTGCATCTGATGTGAACTTATATCTTGCTTACTTCAATCATGCATTTGGCAGGAGGGAAAAAAAGCACATGCAAACTTGTTTTCTCATCTATTAGGACTGCATTTGCCAAGTATTTTAGAGTGAGTTTGGGGTCTGCTTGCCTTTGTGTTGTTCCTCTTCCGCAAAGGTTTGTAGAGCTCTGAGTCACAGTATGTGTTTAGGCCCAGACACATCTGCTCCCATGGTCTTTGCACTTTGGTTAGTCAGCTCATTAAGTCTTTTCCTTGCCTAAAAGCATCCTTCATGTGGCTGCTGCAAAGGTGCCTTCCGGAGTAGATTGCTTACACTGTCATTGCACTCTATCTTTCTTTTTGGTAAATTTCATCCTTTGTTCTTCGCAGAGTAGTATATGACAAGCACAGGGCAGGTTGTAGATCCACAGCTGTCTCTTGTTTTCTTATCAGATGAAGCCAATGTATTGTTTAAAAAAAAAAAAAAGAAGTCAGATTTATATATTTTTTTAAAGGGAGCTCTGCAGGCTATGGAACATTATAAAACACTTCACTGAATGTCTGTGCAGGACATATGGCAACAGGAAGGCTGCTATGTACCACATGAAGTTGCAGAGTGAGCCAACTGGAGGTGATGCATAAATGATTTACTTATTCATATATAACTCTAACCTAGAATCACAAATTTTTGCTCTCCCATAAAAATGATGGCTTCATGTGATGCTTGAAAGCCTTCAGCATTAAGTGGCATTAAGTTGATGGCTACTTTTTTGTACCTTCAGTGAAAAAATATGCATAAATCAAGTAGGATTTCCTTGTAATGTACTCATAATCCTCACAAAGCAAAACTCCCACCCAAATCTAGTGATCAAGCTTGGTTTCTTGAACTCAGCAGAAAGGTCACCTCATGAAAAACATGGTGGTATAATAGTCAGGCCACCCAGACAATTGTTTTTGGCTAGGACATTGCTTTAATTAAGTGATTGCAAAGTTAAAATAATAATAGGATTCTTATTTAATCAGATAAAAGGCAGGGGAGCCTACATTAAACTCCGTTTCCATCCATGAATACATCCAGATGATCTAAGATCAGTCGCTGTTTGAAGAACGTTTTTGCATGGAGGGACAGACAGGATGGGCTGAGGTTGAGGCCTAAATGTTCTGGGGTTTGTGTATTTAAATCAAATCCTTAGCATTGTTTTGTTCCTTAATTACCTCTGGTTTGGTGATTTATTGATGCCTTTGAAAGTAAGTAGACTCTGTAAAGTATAATCATACTGTGTCACGTAAAAGCTTCTATTGAATCTGTGCACATTTTGCACAAAAGGAAAGGATTTACTGAGGGGACTTCAGTGATCTTATACATCAAGGTTAAAACAGAAGTAACTGTCATTCAAAGCTGCAGTGAGGTTACTTACTTGCAGACCTCCAGACTTTGCTATAGCTTCATGGGGTACCCCAGTTTCTCCAGTAGACACTGTCCTCATGGCTTCCTACTGCTGTTGGATGCTGAGGACCCCATAAAGCAGCTCTGCTTGTTTCCTCTAGCAGAACACAGTGCTCTTTCTTCCCTCTCTCTCTCCTGTGTCCCAGCAGAAATACATAGGGCGGGAAAATGGCCATCTCTTGTTGGAGATGAGGGATATAGCAAATTGTCCAGGAGATATTTTTTCATAACAGAGGTGCATCCTTCCACCAGTGGCCAGTGACTTATTTAGGCAGCCCTGTCATCCTGATTTGGTTCATAGGGTCATGTCTACAGGTGACCAAGAGCCATTGGGATATGCAGGCACAACAGTGTGGACCTCTCTTGTGTTTCTGAAGCAGTGAATTCAAAATATAGATGTATATTAATATTTTGTGCTTTGTACATTGAATCTCCATAGACCTGTAAAAACACGTCTAATTTATACATCCAAAGTAATAGAAGAGGTAATCACACATAATAGTCAGCCTTTTCATCACTTAACTCAGTGAGGAATGAAGACACTGTTTTGTTTGGACTGTAATTACTTATACATACCTGAAAATGCCATCCCGTATTCCCAGTTCTTTCTGAAAACACCACAAGTTTGGCATTATAAGAGCATTTCAGGCAACTGCATAATGAATTAACTTCATTTTTTGACCAAACTGGAGATTAAGAGTCTGTCTCACATCTCACTAAGATATCTTCGCTGCAGTTTTTCAGTGACTTTAGGTGATAAACTAAACTAGTTCATTTTAAAATTCTGTTTAAAAATTGTTATTCAGCAAATGGAGTCTGCGAAGCTCAGTGCTGATAACAAGCACTTGGGCAGACTTCTAAGACAGCAGTCAAATGCCCTCGTGGTTTATATTATTTATTTTTATTACTTTTATATAGTTCACCTGAGGTTCAAGTCTGAATTCAGTAGACAGCTATAGCTCTGTCTTAATTCTTCTACCCTGCCTTTGATGGCATCAAAGCAAGGAAAGTATCTGCCAGCTCCACATGGCTGAGCATATAGATGGGTGAAACATGCAGTAATGTGGGGAGCCACGAGGAAGAGTAATGACTGTTGTCAATGATTTTTGCATCCAAGGACAAAAAGTTGTGAACATTGCTTGAAATTGTGGACTTTGTTTAGGTAGAATGGAAGAAGCTGCCTGTATACCCAAAACCTACATTTGTACTAAGAGGCTCTGGTAGGTAGGTTTGAAATAAGTTCCTGAACAATTCACATTAAATATATAATCAGAGATTAGAAGGGGCTGGATGGTGTCACCAGTAGTCATCTTCCATAGCTTCTCTCTCTCTCATAGCTCTGTGATGAATTCTGCTCAGCCCAGTAGGATTATAACGGTTATTGAATGAGGCAGCAGAGTTAAGCCTCCAGGTTAAACATCGATAGAAAAAGAATTGTAAGTCTTGTGCAAAAAGAATCCCTTCTTAATTTACAGTCCTCATACTAAGAATTTGCCCTTTGAGGTCTACACAACGGAATACATATAGAATCTTCAAATTCAGGCTTTTTAATATTGACAGTGCTCAGGACTGATATTCTAACGTGCTGGTAGAGTTTTTTTCCTTTCCAGTTTTCATTGTTTTAAGTCACTTTAGTTGAGAGGATTAATTTTCATTGAAAGCAATTTTTTCCCTACATTTCTTGTTTCCAGTAAGAAAAGAACAAGAACAAAGGCTACCAAACAAAATACAACTTGTCTAAAATCTCATAAAAGCTCTTACACAAGAATTTATCAAGCCTGGGAAAATATGTGCTAGTTTGTGAAAACATATTTTTCCTTGAAGTCACTGCAAGATTGCAAAAGTTCACATAACATATTGGTATGTGTATGTGTTTATGTAAGACGGACCTTTGTATTTCACTTTCTGATGTCAGCGTTCCCTTGACAACTGTATTTTATTGATTAATAGAATGTATATAGTTTGTTTCTAGCTACATCATCCTACAAATTCATTTTCTTTGGGAGAAGTGCTTAATTCTTCTTATTCTCTGAATAAAACTATTCTTCTGATAAGAGAAATATTCTTTGGATCTTTCTGGAGGCATTTCTGTGGCTGTACACAAAATCCAACAAAGTTGTCTGATATACTTCTATAAAGAAAATTGTTAAATTATGTATCATCTGCTGATATGTGTATTTCTTATTAAAATTCTTTTACCATGTATTTTGAATTAGAATCTTACTTGTAGCCTCACTGATGAAGAAATTGGAGATTCTATCCGTATAAATCCACTTATTTGTGCATTTCATCCAGAGATTTCAAATTCCCATTAGTAATACTTAATGGAATCTCTATGAACGAATTATTGTAATGGGATTATTTTACATCTAGATAGGCAGAGAAATTGAAAGTTTGTAAGTTAGCTTCTGATCGTAGTAAATCTGAAGTGGTACTGAGAATAGCTCCTGAAAAGCCAGAAACTTGCACTATTCTAATCGGTTTTAGGTTTTTCAGGTTGAATAGTTTGTTTCTTGCTAATGACAGTAGCGTTTCAAGAACCCTTTGTCCCAACACAAGTCCTATTGCTGTGATTGCCGAACATACTTATGCAAAGTTGCGATTCTGACCTGAAGACCTTTCATCTTCATGTAGAAGGGGTACAAGTGAGTGCCACCAGCAGTAGGGAAGAGGGAAGAAATAGGGATACTGTGTTCAAGTTCAGATGGAGCTGTTGCCTGATTATGTGCGCAGTCTGAGACGTCTACATCGTTAGTTATATCAAATATCCTCTTACGTTGGGCTTTGCCCTTTTCCCCCCATGTTTATTTGTTTTGTGGTTCATAATTAGCACAGCAGCAGAGAGCAGCCAGGGTTCCCAGATGGAATCAGACAAAGGAGCAACAGGGAGAGAACTGGGAAGAATGAGAAAAAGGGGGAGGAGAAGTACAAGTAGTGGATGAGAAAGTAATGGAAGTTTAGCCAGTTGTTGATGTAAAAGCTGTCTTTTTAATGTGGAGCTGAAAGTGTAGCCATTCCTACAACCCTAATATTAACAATTTACAAATTATACCAGTGACTGTATCGTATATGACACACAGAGTGTAAATGATGGGAATGGGTTGTCAACGCACGTAGGAAAACAAGTCTGAAAATCTCTAGCACTTTCTTTAAATATAATAGTTCCCGACAATTAAATATCCCGTTGGTTACTATCCAAATATTTATCTTTGGTTAAATTGAAAGAGGTCTGCAGCCAGAGAAAACCCATGCTCTTCTGTTCTATGTCTTACAGATTGAATTACGTTCTACCTTTGAAAAAACTCTTGGTTTCTGGTTCTATTCTGTCTTGTTTTTGTGGATAACTTTGAGAAAAAGAAAGGGAAGAGAGTCTGCCACTGATGGCAAGCAGGGACAAAAGCGCTATTACTAGACTGTGGTTTTGAAAGCTGTTTACCGCACTAAGAGACCATAATGTCAAATCATGTTTTTAATCTTTCGGATAAAAATGTTCAACAACAGACCTTCCTAGCAACAAGGCTCCACCTAACACAGAGCCTCATTTTCTTGCAGGGATCCTGCAGTTTTACATGAATTTTCTGGGCCAATCTTTGGCAGCAATAACACTAATTTATTCCAGATGAAAGTCAGGCCCACTACAATTAGCAATACCACGGTATTTATCTGAAAAATCCAGAAACACTGGCATTTGCTAGAGAGGCATTGTATCTTGTGGAGAACCCGATCCATTTAATTCAAGTACTTAGGTACATGGTGTTAAAGAGATGATCTGAACTACTTGACATAGCTGCTTAAATGCAATCCAGGGAGAGAGGTATTTGTTTGCTGAAGACCTACAGAGGGAGACCCATTCCTTATGTCCATCCACCCACTCGAGGATGAATCAGTGTGCCTCGAATAAGTAAATACCTCTTCCATTGGGAATATAGAGGAACAATAGGAAATAAATGCTGGCGTCTCCATGCAGTTGGGATCCATTTAGTCATTTGAAGATGGATGTGACTTATCTTCCTCTTGCATAACAGCTGAAGAATTGGAGCACTCAGCCTGCAGGGAGGAGGTCCTGGGCTCTGTTCTTGAGTAGACTGAGCTCACATCTTCCACATTTAAGACAGAGGAACTTAGTTCCTGCCTTCTCAGGATGACCATTCGTAAGTCTCCGTGCTTTTATTTCTTATTCTTTCATGTTGTGTCTGTCTGTGAAGACTGTAAATTCTGTAAGGCACCAGTCTGTTTGTCACTGAATGTCTGAGCAGCACTGACTTCTCTAAGGCTTGGGTTTGGGCTGAGGTTTGTAACGAAATATAAGTAATAGCAATGATAGTGTGTATTTCTCTCTTCACATCACAGAAAAACAAATAAGAAAAAAGAAAAAGAAGGGGCAGAATAAAAGCTTTGTTCTGGTAGATGCATTGCTTGTTTTTGACTAGTATTGGTAGATGATGGTCTGTGACAGCATTTGCTTATGACATGGTTTGTGGAACCTGCATGAGTCTCCAATGCAGTTAAACTTGGTGTGTATTTATGGTATAGTATATATGATATGGTATATGGAGCTGGCTGCTCAATGATTTTCTATGGGCGTGACTACTTCTTCATTTTTGTTTGTCTCTTCTAGAGAGATTTGTGCCTGAGTTTAATACATCTGGGAAATATGGTGCCCCAGGGCTCTGCCTTGCAACTCTCTTAGGAACTTCCTTGGATTTAGGAGAGTATATAATGCAGGAAAGTGGAATGCTGCAGAGTTCCTGCTCCTTGTAACAGCCCCTTGGCATCTTCTCTTAGAGTTTCTTGAGGGGGACAGATAGAGGGGGAAGGAGCCACGAGGACAATGTCCCGCCTTATGCAGTCACTCCTGCAACATTGCTGAGGAATTCACTAGTGATGTTTTCCTTCTGTGAGTCATTGCAGAGCTGCCAAAAGCTGGATGAGCCCACTGCCCAGTGATGAGTAGTAGTTGACCTTTATTCCCAAGACAGAGCTAAATGAATTGCTTTCTGAGCATCGGCATCAATGCAGCCTGGTTCCCTGTGGATTTGGATTCCTTCTCCACACCTCACTGAATCCAGAGCCCTTAATGTAAGAAAGTAGAAATTAAAAGCATTATGTGGAAATCAGTGCATGAAACTGTGTGATACATACTATGGAGACAGAAAGGGAGCACAATTGTAGGTTTGCCGTGAAAACTTTCAGGTTATTATAGTGAAGAATTGTTGAGAAACTCATCATAAGGAAAATATGGGACCCACCCCGTCAATTCATTTCAAATGTATTTCAGCCCAGCAAATGAATAGCCTGTGATGAATTTGGTGAGTTTATCAAGCTTAGTAACTAACTGTACAGTCTACAAACAGCTAACGTTATATAACTGCATTGCTCCTATAAAGTGGCAGTTATTTTTATCATTTTCTGCTTTGGCACCTTTAGAAGTATTACTGGCTATATACCTAACTTTTATTAAATAATATTTAAAAGATAAATGAACTTGCTTTTACATCTCTAACAATATTAAAATGTTTATAAAGGGAAGAAGAAAGTGTTGAGATCTCCTTTTGCATCTCTCCATCCCCAGTTTTAAAGATACCACAAAAACATACCACAAATGTATGGCTTATTTTTCATATTTAAAAAAATGTAAGTAAGGAATTGCTATGAATGAGAAGAATTTTTTTCCATTGGCTTGGAGTTGCTCTTCAACAGCAGGATCAGTTCAGCTCCTGATTCATGAAGGGCATCCAGAGATGCTAGCCACTCTTGAAAACTGATTTTAATCTTGAAAATGAATTGATACAAATTGTTCAGTAGAAGTCACAAAAATGAAATATTCAACTGGCCCCAAAATGTTTAGCAATTGGAACCCGCAAATGTGTGAATAACTTAGAATTTACCCTTTACTTTCAGATCTCTAACCTCTTTCTCCTAAAGCTGTTCTGGTATGTTTTGTCTGTCTAATTCTGCATAATCATTTCTCTGTTTGTCTGAGTCTGCATAATCATCTCTCAGCCTGTGGTAATCCATCATGATCTATTGATTTGATTGATTTTCAGTGTCTGCTTGGCTTAGGATTGTCTTGTGCTAGTGCCACATCTGAAAACGGGAGCTAGGAGAGTTAGTGGTCAAAAACTGGCTTCAGCCTGATGGAATCCATTTCCCCAGTTCACCCAGTATTCGGTGTTCAGGTGCAATTAAAGGAATAAATCTCTACTTGAAAAGGCTGGCCCACAATGTTAATCTCTGAGAAGAGCAGAGCACTCTAAAAACATCACTACCCAAAGACCCTGAGCATTAATCTGAAAGCCTTTCGATGCTCATCTCCCAGGCTGACAAAGAATGGTACCCCTAAATGGAGGAGCTCAGTATTAAACAAGTAGTGCCAAGGTTATTCTTTCCAAAAATTGATAGAAGTTAAACTCTCATTTTGAAAATTTAACTTCTCTGAGCATTGATAAGAATGTAATAGATTGCAAAGTGGCAGAATGTTGACACATAAAGAAGTACAGGTCAGTGGGGACTTCAGCATATGTGTTAAAAATAAATGAAAACACTATGTTTCCATCAAGTCATAAAGGAGTACTTTTAGGAAATAGTCTCTCTCGTAACCTAACAGGAGATTTTAAAAACTAGTGGCCTAAACCAGAAAGTATCTTGAACCAAAGATTAGGCATATTCAATATAAGCACAAATGTGAATACTTTTGATGTCTCTTCCCCTTAGCCCTTTTGTCTTTATAAAGGGCCTTTCTAGAATTCTCTCTGAGTGCCTTTTTTATTTGATTGCAGGTGTACGTTTGCCTATTTGAATCAATGTGTCATCTTTAGGCAGTGATTAAAGAGACAAAGAGACTTGATGGTCTCAAGGTAGCATATTCTACTTGGAGATTAATTATTTACTCTCACTAGTTAACTAGTCTCACTTTTAGTTCAAGTATCCAAACTGGAGACATGGAGAAGTGCTTGTAAGATTAGTGCAGTCCACTCCTGTAAGCTTGTGTGGCATAGATAGTTGAATTTACCATCTGAGAGAAGAGTGGCAGTAAGAGGAGGTAGTGATGGTATTAGGAAGATAATTTCAGAAGTAAGAATTCAGTTTGGAGAATGTTTCTTAGAAAGAGATTCTTGCTGTGATGGATGTAGGATTTTAGGAAAAACATGGAGATTGTAACTAATGTTTTTTCCTAGATTTACCCTGGCATATTGAATAAATTGTTGTACCCTATCATATTAAATAAGTTGTCTGTAACGAGAAATCCCTGCACTGTGAAAGCATGCATCCCTGATATGCACAGCAGTACGCTGGATATCTCATAGCCTGGAGTCAAGCTGCCCAGTCCTCTGCTTTTAATTCTTGGCAGCTATTACAGTTGTGTCCAACAGAAGATGATTTTTGTTGGGACTGTTTGCAGACGTCTAAACATCCTACATTGTATATAGTTAGGGATGAAATAGAGATAAATTGCTAGGTAATTCCAAGGTAAAAACAAACAAAAACAGTAAAGTATGCATTATATTTCAGTTAAGGAAGGTAAGGATCGTCTTTCATCAGAACATTCCTCAGGACCCATTTGCTCTGCCATCCCTTCTCAGTTTTTCATGCCTCGAAAGCCAGGTTTGCTTTCAGGGTATGGTATCCTCACAGCAAGGGGAAGCTGGTACTATTGGTCTCACTGCCAGCTGCTGTGTTTTAAGCAGCTCCTTTAGCACACAGCTGTTGAAGACCATGTTGGAAGGGCCTTTGCACTTACTCCAGGTGCTAGTGCACCACTGTCTTCTGAAATAATGGAGGAGAACGTTTTGCCCTTTACATTTCAGGGCACCATAAAGTCCTGGAGACTTCTGAAGCCAGTTGCCAGATGTAATTAAAAATTAAGCAGAGCAGTTGTACTTGATCCCCTTGTCAGACACTCGAATAACATATTTTCCTAAGGCTGACTTTTAAAATATTTCCTTTTGTATCTGTGTTTCTCTCCTTGCTGGTCAAAATGTCAACTTCCCTATTGAAAAAAAAAAAAAAAAAAAAAGGAAAACGGTGTTAGTGGACATTCTTGAATTTTTTTTAATGCCATGTCCTGCAAAATGTAATTGGATTCCGTTCACTGAACATAGGGTGAATCCTGAGACTGATTCCAATCGAAAGCATAAAATAGAGTCAACAGGCATTAAGTGAGGAAGCAGATAGGGCTCAGATTGGTGGTGCAGGTGCTGCCTTCAGTAATTGTGCACACTCAACATGTGTGAGTTGATGCTTGATGTATTGCTTTAAAACCTGCGTGCTTTGGAAGAGAGAAGAATGTTGTTTTTGTGTGTGTGCTCTTACCTAAGCCGTGAAATTCAGACTGGATATATTTTAAAGGACAGGAAATAGGGGAAAAAAAAGGAGAAGGTAGGGAAGTTTGTGATCTCTGCATTGATGCTTCAAGAGGTCATGGGGAGTGTTAGTGCTTAGGCTCTTAGGTTGAAGAAAAACAGTGATATGATGTAAGTAGTACAAGTAGTACTAATTAATACTTCTCTGCGATTCTATATACACAGAGCATTGCAAAGACACCAGCTAACTGTAGAGACTTAGTTATATGTAGAAAGGGAGATTTAGTTCTTCAGATCTTGTCCATATTTTTGAACAGCTAAATACAAGGAAGCGTACTTTTGACTGAGCATTTCCCTGCAGAAGCAGAGAAGAACAGGTGTCACTACTATGAACTGTTCATAAAGCTTTGCATTCAGATATTTTTAGGGTTATGAGTTCTGATATTTTCATCCACACTAAATAGCAATCTTTGAGTTGTTAGTAGTGAGAATGATGCTTGGCAAAAAAGTAGTTACTCACAGTCACTGTAGCTACACAGTTACCCCTACAGGAAACTGATAAATAAGCATTGTTTGAGGAGTCACCATTTTTCTTTTTTGTGTTTCACTGAAACACATAATTATTCTTAGCTTTTCATTTATTTTTTTTTCATTTTTCCTTTCCTCCAGTCAAATCCTCAACCTTCAGATACTCAGTTGTGCAGATCTCTCATCCAGAGAAATTTGGGATTGTTTGGAGAGAGGCATGGTTCAGTGCTCTTTGGAAGTTGGGGGTTAGCTAACTTGAAGATACCAGCCATGTCTCCATTTCTCTAAGCGGGAATGTAAATGGTGTTACTGTGCCAGTGCAAGAGGAATATAATGTTTGCAGAAAAAAAGATGAGAAGTTTACTGAGTTTTTGCTGAATAGCTACTGATGTGGTGACCCAGAGGTAGTTAAATGCAAAAAGTGGAAAAGTAAGCAGCACATTCCAGCCATGGCAGGTGAACAGTACTTACGTTAAAGTCTCCAACAGAGGACAGAGCTGAAACTGTGTCATGAAAACTGCGCAGAGTAGTAAATTTGCCACCTAGCTGGTCTGAGACCAAAGCAACCTGTTTGGTCAGGTGTATCTGGGAATATATATCTTTCAGAGTTGTCCTGAATCCCACATTCCTCTGAGGAAGGGGAAATATTAGTCCTGTTGGTTTCAGCAGAGGATGGATTAGATGAAATTTCGCCTTCTCTTTGACCTCATTTTCTACGGTTAATTTCACTTTCTTGGAGGAAGTCTTTTCAAGATAAAAAAATGAGTGTGGTCATTTATGAGAGAAGAAAAGCTCTAATCCATTTTTTTTTTTAAGTGATCATTTTGCACGATGTGGCTACTGTTACTATCACTCCAAAGTACATGAGTCAGATGGTGGTATTATCAGCTTATTCCTCACTGTGTGTTTGCATAACATCCACTGCAGGAGATGTGGTTGTCATATTCAGCATTTTCCTACACCCACTGATGAGAGCAAATGGAGGAATGAAGTAAGACAGTCAATGAAGTGTTCTCATCGCTAGCAGGATAGGTGTGGGAATGACAGCAATAAAATAACAGCTGGGGAGTCAAAAAGAGAAGGTACTCTTATGGCAATGAAAGAAAGAGAAGAGCCCAGCATTAAGGAATTGTTTATTGTGTCCAATATACAGGAGAGATGAAGGATGTGCATTTTTTCAAATCTGTTTCTTGTTTCAATAGTACAGCACGTGCTTTATGGCACAGTCCAGCAACGCATGCAAGCCAATGGATGTTAGAAATGTTGAGGTACAGTGATTTCCATTCCACTTGCAAATCCATGGAAAATCCTGAACGGAAAAGCAGTCTTACTCAAGACAGCCCTGAGCTGTGCAGTTGCACTCCTTAAAGCAGCAGCTGGAATTCATTTTTTCTTCTTCAGAATAAGACCTTAAATGTATCTCTTGATTGGGATCTAGGTTACAGGAACAGACTGCTTTACCAATGCAGCAGTAGTGGAATTTTCCAATCCAGAAATAATTCAGTGTCCAAATACTTATTTTATCTGATTTATAACTTCATAGCCATATATATCCCAGTACTGCCAAATAAAATTTTCTTTGCTGTGGCATGCGTGCAGTTCCTCTTCAGGTATTTGGAATGATGACTAACATAGAAATTAAGTAGAAGTTTTATGCTAGAAATATTCAACTATATTTGTATTTTAAAAGAATAACAATTTTTTTTTTTTTTTTTTTAGGATACCAGTGCCTAAATATATATATTATGTTCTTCACAAAATGAAATACCCAAATACAAGCAAAAGCTGTGTAGTCGTACATAATTGTTTGGGTTCTTTTTCTTAGTACTATTGGAAAAGTACTGTTCTGCACTCCAACAATTTGACAGTTTCATTGAATGTGTATCTCTTAGGAAACCAGTCAGACAGAAAAATGACAGTGAATTTGCCTTCAGAATCCTCATAGGTGGATGGATGTGTTGCCAACACCGATGTAGAGACATTTAATTGAAAGAAATTTATGTAAGTTCCCTGCAGTAATGGTGGCATTCATTAATGGCAGTGAATGTTACGGCATATAATAATGGCAATGCATATTTAAGTGTTAATCATTTAGTGCAGACTTGTCAGAAGAATTAAAAATACCATGATGTCGTTCATTTCTTTCTTTTTATTTAGTATAATATACTGCTGCAGTCTAAATCTCCTCAGTCTCTTTAATAAAGAAAGATTTCTCCTCTTAATTTGGAGAGCTGCATAATTGGGATGCTAAATCATCCTCAAGGATGTAATCAAAATGATCCTCCTGTGTAACAATTTGCTGTTTCCTCTGCTTTCTTCAGAGCAGAAGAAAGATTTAGACAATTGCAATCTGTGCTCTTGTCTTAAAAATCAGTCGCTGATCATTACAATATAATAGTTTTGAAACCAAAGCTCTCCAGGTCCTATGTAAATAGATCTAATTCAAAGTTCATCATATTTGTTGTGGCAAGTATGGTTTTTAATGTAGGAAAAGCTGATGTACAGAGATCATAGAATCGTAGAATGGCCTGGATTGAAAAGGACCACAGTGATCAACTAGTTTGAACCCCCTGCTATGTGCAGGGTCGCCAACCAGCAGACCAGGCTGCCCAGAGCCACATCCAGCCTGGCCTTGAATGCCTCCAGGGATGGGGCATCCACAGCCTCCTTGGGCAACCTGTTCCAGTGCGTCACCACCCTCTGTGAAAAATGTCCTCCTAATATCTAACCTAAAGCTCCCTTGTCTTAGTTTAATACTAACTGTAATCTAACTATATCCTCTAATCATAAACCAGCAGCAGAATCTGGAAGGAATGGCTCAATTCCAATCTTGACCATTATAGTTACATAAATGTGCTATAGAAATAACTGCCTACTTATAAAAAGTCCTGGGATCCAATTGCTATTCTTGATGTGAAGGTAAGAGGAGCGAGTAGAGCCATCACTCAGGAAGCGCCCAAAACAGAGTAGGAGTCCAGAGACAAGACCCTAGGCTGGGATCCCTGTACATGCTGCCCTTTGCCACCTGCTATGGCTGACAGCCTACATGTCTGTTAAATCAGATTTCCTATTTTTAGAGGCAATTAGTAGGGTAAGACTCCAACTCCAAAACATATGCTTTGGTATCTACTCAGCAGAAGGGACTTCAGCTTGTTTGAGCCCTTGGAGTTATGCTGAGCTGCTAATTTAACTACTTGGTGCATGATGAAATTCCTGCAGTGACACTTGGCAAAAAAAGTAACATAGCCAAGAAATGGTACAGACAATGCAACGAAAGTTTAGTTGAGTCAGGTGGCTCATGGACATGGCAGCATCCTCCTGGCGATGGCCTGCCTCTGCTTATTGAGAGCATTTGTCCTGCAAACAGACTGCATGCTAATTTCTCCATGCACCCTCAATTTTCACTGTATAATAGCATTAATGACCTTGACAGAAAGCATTTCCTGGGGATTAATAACCATTTGAGGTTTAATTACCTGAGGCTATGCCTCAGGCCATCAGCTGCTCCAAGCTGTTCATTAAATCCTTAGGATACGCAGTCTGCTTCAGTCATTCCTGGTTAAATATGTGGTCATTGTCTCCTAATAACAGTATTTTCCCTGAATCATTTCCTCTTTAGTAGTCCTGGTTTTGGAAGTGTGTTTGTCCTTAAGTCTTTGGGAAAAAGAACTTGTCATTAGTTTTTTAGGTGACTGTATTGCATGTTGAAGCATTTACTCAGGCTATCACTAAGTTTCTGCTTTGATTAACACAGTAAAAAGGGCTGAGACAGTTCAATACATAAATTGTGCCTTTAAATATGAACTATTTGTTTTAGGTGCTGACAATCTCATAATGTAAATCAAGAGCCAGTAGCCTCCCCCAGTCCAATTGCTGGCAGTTCAGCCGGAGGTAATTTATTAGACAAGTAATGCAGGGCAAGTTACGACTTCCTAGCAAACGGTGGCTTAGTACTAGCTCTGAAAGATACCCCAAATTCATGTCTGTGTGGAAGAAACACTGTAATAGAGAGTGTTTGCTTGTTGCAATGCCCTTCCTAGGACAATTTCTTACTGATGAAGTCATAAGTCAAAGCTGGTGTATTGTCCTATGTTATGGTGCATATTTGTGAAGGGTGAGCTTGTTTTTCTGTATATGATTTTTCATTGAAGGGAACATTCTCCCCACATCCAGATGGCATCAGGCACAATTGGATCTTAGTTAAATCTGCTGCTGTGGTGTTACATCGTGTTCCTTGTTTATTTGCGTAGCAGCATGGTGCCGCATGCCAGCAATGGCACAGGCCAATTGCTATTAAAAGTTTCCTTCAACAATTTCTAAACTGAAAAAGAAGGTAAGGGAAGAAGGTAAACAAAAACATTTTAGGAAACGACTAGAGTGAGGAAGGTGCTGGGTTATGTGTCTACAAATCAGATCTGCTATGCCCACATCGATCATGTAAATGCTCTGGCGGGGCTTTGCCAGCATCGCATTTGCACATCAGTTTGCACTGTGCGCTGAGCAGCCAATGAACTTGGTAGGCTAAAGGGTAGGAACAGAGTTCTTTGGGAATGAGAAGAAGGGGTGTTTGCCTCTCTGACAGGTCTGGGAAGATCTGCCCTTAAAATGGCAATAGCTTAGAAAAAACTTCTCGTCCTGTGTGTGAGCTAATGTTGGCCAGAGACAACCTGCATTTTCAGAGAAAGAAAAGGATTTTTCTGACACGTTCTAAAAAGTTTAAGTGCTTGCAGTTGTTTGTATGCTTAAAATATTAAAAGAAAACCAGATCTTGATAAGAGTAGTTCAATTCTGTTGAGTGAGATTTAGGTATATCCTGTGGGAATCAGGAGGTGAATAAGATACAGATGGAGCGAACAACTCAAGTACTTACTTCCTTGCTTGTGTTTGAGATTAGTGAATTCTGAGGTCAATTAACTTTAATTCAATGACATGCTTTGTATGGGAAAAACATGCTATTTGTGGTAAACACTGAGCATCTACAGAAGAATGTTCCTACATAAGTCTCAAATCCCTTTACAAAGTCGGATACACATCATTTACTCCATCACTGCAAATGAGGAAAATCAGGTGCAAATAGGAGAAGTTACTAAACTTAAATCACACAGTATATTAGCAGCATATGTCTCAAAGAAGTTATTTCATATCATTGGAAATGTCTCCAACTTTATATGCCTGTTCTACACAAGTTGTCAGTGTAGTCTGTGCAGAAGGAGTACTTTCTGGGCACAAGGCATTTTACCTCTTTTACATTAATTTTGAGATAGGATGAATATTTTCATGGAAGTGACTCTTACTCTCCACAGTCCTCAAGAGTGTCTGGGATGAACAGTTCCAGTACAATTGCTTATAGATGAGGTGATTCCTAGCCTTTATATCCAGAAATCCTTATGTATGTATACAAGTACTCTACATGCATGACAAAATGGCTGCTATGAAGGCAAGACAACTAGATACTTAAGTGTGTACTTAGTGGTGAGCTTCTGACCTATCCTGCTAAAGCGTGGTCTGCCGAGACCCTTAACATGTAGAACAGGGGGGTCTACTGCTGGTCCAGCTTGTGCGCTGGTTCTCCTGGCTGCTCTTGCCTTGAAACAACCATACAGTATCATTATCACATAGATTTTAGATGCAAGGGATACACTTCTGGTTGGAATTTCCTTTCTGAAGTCTGCTAAGAATTCACATGAGAGCCAGATGAGATTTTTCCTGTTCATTTAGAAGAATGCAAAACATCATGAGAGACGTTGAAAATCTAGCACTCCCTGAAAGTGCTCACCACGTTTTCTGGAAAAAAAAAAAAAAAAAAAAAAAAAGTGTTCCAACAGAATTCAAGCTTGCAGGTCATAAGCATTCACTTTTTTTCTGCTGCTGATTAGGAAGGCCCAGATTGGTAAACAATGAATGGAGTTTGAAATGCGTTAAACAAATAGTAGCTTTGTAAACTGTTTTGAGGCTACAAAGACCCTCTTAGCAACTGGCTTTGCTTTTGTTGAAGAAAGATCAACGAAAGCCCTAACTCTGCTCCCAAAATCGGAGTCAGCTAATGGAATATCATAGCATGAATTTTCACCTTTTGGCAGCGTTGCCTTCCTGCACATTCTCCAGTGCAGGTAAACTAGTGGCTGGTTTGCTTGGGTTATTGCTCGCCTTTGAAGATGAACCAGAAAATAAGGAACTGTAATTTTCAGTTCAGCAGTGTGATTACTTAGTAATAAGTGAGCTTTTCAAGGATTACAGAGTAGACGCAGACTACCATGGAATAACAGAATCAGAGAATCACTAACCATGGGTCCAGTATTCCTAGCTACCAGTACAGAGCAAACTGAATATACAGCCTATCTACTAAATGAAAATACCTTTATCATTTGTTCAGTTTTAGCCAGTGGTTCAAACCAATAAAAAGGCTCTTAAGATGGTTATTTAAAATCTTTAGCTTCCATTTTGCTGAGATTTTGTTGTCAGATTTAGGCTTCTTCTCTTGAAAATTGAGCCAGGTGTTTTTACAGTAAAATCCATAGGAGACTTGATCTTTTGTAGGGAACCGCCTGCTTTCTGCTTCTGTTTCTGTCTGGAGAATGACTTATCATACTTCTGGCATATCTGAGGCTAGGCCCTGCCAAAATCTGAAAGTGAAATAAACCATCAAAAAATGTCAGATTCTTAAAAGTGCAGAGCAAGGTCAAGGCTAGAAAAATGCTTGACTTAGAAAATAAAGTACTTCTTCAAAATGAACACACCCAATTTTCTGTCTTTGTATTTATGTGTATATCACATAAATGTAGCACTGAAGAACCAAAAATGGCTCACACCTTAGGCACATCTATTCATTCTCCTGATCTCAAGGGACATGGTGCTAGAGCAGCACTGGGATCCTGCTCGTCATGGAGCCCATTTGGAACAGGGAAGGAGCTGATGCCAGGTGGGAGCTGTCAGCTGGCACAGCCCTGTTGTGTGCCTAGAGGTGACACCCGAAGAGGGGAACTGTCCTCACACAGTCCCTCTAGAGAAGGTCAGTTGCTGCTGCTTAGAAACTTCATTCCCAAAAACCGAGTGGAAATTTCACCAAACCAATTAAACCTCAGTCCCTGAGATTTTCAATAGGAGCTATTTCTCATCTCTTCTTTAAACACTGTGAGGCACGTTGCCTTCCATCTCCTTAATCCATTGTAAATTAGCTCCTAGCAGCTACTGCCAAACTACAGTATGGCACTTGCACAGCACATGCTCCTTCAGCAGTGAGCACAAAGCAGCTTCTGTTTGTGGGGAGGATGTTGCAAGTCTATGAGTGACACACTGCAAGTGCTGAAGATTATGAAACATTCTGACACCGAGCAAGCCATAAACACTTCATTTTTCATAAATAGCCACGTTATTTCTGTCATTCTGCTTGGCAAACATACGCACACAGATCTTGGTGCATCCACGTAGCACACGTTGAATAAGCACCAAGTACTAAAGCAGCAGTGTGCCAGCAACACTGCAGTGTTCAGAGGAAATATTTCAGGTATGCATTTCAGCACTCTTCTGGGCTTTTATAAAATATCATGATTGGTTTTTGTTTATTTTTCCTTCATTAGCTTCTCTCTTGGACTAAATTGACCTCAGACGGTGGCATGGAGTTGTATTCATTGATTTCTGCGGGAGTGATCCTTAAATGCTCAGGAATCAGGTCATGACTTAGGATAACTCCTAATTCCAAGCAGGATAAATCTGTTGGAAGAACAAGTTGCTTATGTCTGTCTGTGGCCAGATTCTCCCATGAAATAGGTAAATCTAGAGATTAGTTGAAGTTTTGAAGCAAGTCCTTAATGACTCTGGAAGTGTTCCTATCTGCTATCCAAGCCCCCCAGTCACCAAAGTCACATAGGAAAGACATCTCATATAAAGTGGCTTTGTGGGCCTTTTATACTTGGGACACACTTCTGAGCGTAGTGCATACTTTAGAATATCAACTCACGATTGTTCTTCCTGGAAAAGGAAGAACAGTTCTTCCCATTTTGAATTGAAGTGTGTTAGGTGACATGTCTTGTTTCCAATTGAAAGTCTGACTGAGTAAGGAATTAGTTATTACTTTCCAAATATCTGACTACCAGCACTGCCTGGTGACCAAACCATCCCAGCCTACAGCAGGCATGTAGGCCTGTGAGCAGCCAGAGCACAGGGTGTCAGTCCGTGAGGTGGCAACAGAGGCTGTCTGATTGATTTCCCCTCAGCTATTAGAAGATTAAGAAATTGTTGAAATTCAGCAAGCAAGTTAAAAAGTGCCAGGGTCTGTATTCCACTAACATTTGCAGAGACAACCCTTCTATATTCCCTCTTTTTATCCAGCTAGAGACATTTACATGAAAATGGTAGGTTGAGGATTTGGTAGCTTTACCGTTTTTTGCTGCCTACCCTACAGGCTCTGTTTCCTGCACCATCATAGAGCAGGCACTGGTAGGTCTCTGTCTTTTCCACTGTCTTCTTCTAGGGCGATGCATGGCAGAGAGCTGAGGAGTAGACTACAGCTCTATAGAGTGGTAACTGCAGGCATCTAGCTCGCATAAGCTCTTTCATGCTATTTGATAAAAGAGCAATTTATGTCTTTTCTTCTTGTAGCTAAAAATAACAGTGAAAAAGTGTGGAGCGTTGTAGTCCTGGGTGGCGTGCTAATTAGTTCTTTGCTAATTCTGCATTATTGCTGGCGATGATTACTGTCAAGTAATTACAGGGTTCCTGTGAGTCTGGCTTCCATTTGCTCTGTGGTGTAACACTGGTAAGGCAATGAGAAATGGCGGTACTGTGGATACCCAGTGCTATTTCTGCTACAGCAAAATTTTGTGTTATAGGAACAGTTATTTTGTACAATTGTTTTAATAGCTGGAAACAGACCTTGGTGAGCTGTAGAATGGAAAACCTGTATTTCCACTACATTAAAAGTCTTTTTGTACTTGAAGGAACATATAAAACCCCAATGGCCTTCTATTTTAAAAAAAATATATGGAAAGGAAACTAGAGACTTCAGCCAAAATACTAAAAATAATAACTACATTGACATAGCCAAGTTGTCTGTTCCTTCTTTCCTCCAGTATGAATGAATACATGTTTATGTACAGCTGTCACGTAGGACTTGCTTTAGCATGATTTCTGTACGTTGCTCTGTAACTATACGGACCACAGCTTTCATTGCAAAGGTGCTAAACAAAAGAAAACTATGATATCTGTGAAGAATTTCCTGGAAGTATTTTAGTTCAGAGATCCAGAACATGTCAGTACACTGGTAAAAGATTTTACTCTGTAATCTTGCCTTTGTGTTTTCTGAGCGTGTTTAGATATGTATGTGCCACAGCTTTGTGCAGAGCAGCCACATACTGCAGTCCTGACCTCCCATTTCTGCAGCCGTGTCACTGCACAAAGGTGGGATCGGCTGTAGGAGAATCCATGGTGCAGAGGTGCTGGGGCAGGCAAATGGGAGCTGGATACTTTGAACATCTTTGAAGGCTTGAACTATTCCCTACCAGTTAGCAAACATAAATACCCTTAAAATTCAGCCCTTTTGGTTTACCATGTTGATACCAAAAGTGATTTTCACCGATTCCATAAAATTGAACAGTATTTCTGTCATGTGGTGGGTAACAAAAACGGTCTGTCCAGATGTCTGAACATCTCTCTGCTGCTGCTGTCAAACACAGCCTTTAATCTGAGAAGTTTCTCACAATTAGTACTGTTTTTGTGTTTGGGAGAAACGTTGGCCTGACACTTTTGTAAAAATGGATGTCTTTCTGAAGGCAGAATGTTGAAAGATTTTCTTTTCTAAGTGAGTAATTGTTTCCTTTAATTTCTTTGCTTTTCCCCTGATTGTATTAAGATCAGTATACAGTACTGTAATTAGGGGCTCTGGACTAGATCATGCTGAAGCACACAAAACAAAGGGTAAGATGTCGTTTACAGCAGCATCTTCACATGTTTTGCTAATTACATGAAATAAGTTTAAAAAGTAGTAGAACTGTTGAACAAAGGAGGTTGTCTGGTCTGACCCCTGTTCATGGTGGAGCCGACTTAATGCATCACATCACATCATGTACTAAAATGGGATCAGTCTTCATTCCAGATAGGAAGATGTTCCAAGTTCAGAATGTCAAGTTAAAGAAAATATTGTTTATGTTTAAGGTTAATTTACTGTTTTTCAAGTTATTTCATGCAGTGATAAGAAGACTGCCTGGCAGCTCTCATTTGTAATGTTCTTGTTGTAAATAGCTGAAGAAAAATCTTGAATGGAAATAGGTGTTTGATGTTTAACGATCTCAGAAATAAAAATAAAGTAGATGTCTACTAATTAGATTCACTTTCATTTTTTAATTATTCTTTACTAACAGTCTTGAGGTGTGATGAGATGTTAATAAAGTTGATGTACTTCTGTGATAACCATTACAGAATAGCTGTGAATCAGAAAAAGCAATCTAGGTTTGTAAGTACAGGTTTGGCTGTACTTTCAGGATAATGCCAGTTCTCCTGTTCTTGGGTTGTGTGGAGATGACAGCTTCTTCATAACTGTGAACAACTGGCATTCTGCTGTTAGGAGTTTAGTTTTGTTCAGAAATAATACACAGCCTGTCTTTCTCAATAAATCTTTTAATGGAAAGAACTAATAAGGAAACAGTGGGATCTAAAGGCAGTGCCACTTGTTGTGTTCATCAGCTGGTAATTGCAGATAATATTGATAACACCAACACTTTGCATTACATTCACCATGCAGAAGCCATATATAAAGACTTCTGACTCGAGTATCTTGAATATTTCAGCTCTTCCATATGTGCTGTGCCTTATCAATGTTTCTTGTGATACAAATTACTTTTCTCACTCAGAATTCCAAAAGAAATGGCTTTAATCATAGTTTATAATAAACAAGAACTGAGAAGTCTTTCTTATTAATACATCAAAGTATTATCTCCAAGGGAGTTAGCTTCATAGTTGTGCTCTGTGTTTAATATAAATTCACAGCATGAAGGCCACCTCAGATGGATAGAGATTCTCTGATGTGTATCTGATTGCTTGCATGTAATTTGAACATCTACAGCACATGAAGGGTATAATCAAACCAAAATTAATACGATGATAAGGAGTTATGTTTTGTACTACTTATTTGCATAATTCAGGGAGAAAGTCTGCTGTGACTGCATCTGTCTTCTGGGTGATTGTTTACGTTTTCACTTGAATTATAACATGAAGCATTCTTCTGCATTCCATAGTGCCTTTCATCTGAGGAGCTCCAATTACTGTTTGGCCAATTAACTTCAGTACCGCACACATGCAAACCATGTTGGGTATTGTGGAGAAACTAAGCAAAGATGTTTAATTCTGAAACTTGACCTCCAGTTTAGGACACTGAGCTTGAAAAACATGGTTTCCAGAGATAATAAATCTCTGTTCTCTATTTGGAGCTACAAGAGCCCGTATGAGCTGAAATGATACTCAGAGCAGCACTGCTTGCTCCTGGGAGCCCTCTGAACATCAAGCCACTCCATAGACCTTGGGCATCCTGCATGCTGTGAGAAATCAAGCTGTCTTCAAACACCCCCTAGCCTTGCAAGAGATGTCGTTTTCCAAAAGCTTGCAAGAATAGGGTAGATTAAAATTGCATGTAGAGGGGTCCATCTGTTGCATCCAAATTCAAACCAGGTCTGAAGGGCAGAGCACCAGAAAAAAGCACCTTGTAGATTTATGTGCACTACAGAAACACGCATTGTATATGGAGGAAAGAATTTATTGCTAGCGTAGTTAAAAGTGTTAGCAGTCTAAGCAAAGAGCTCACATGCAAAGAAAATAATTCTGAAAGCTAATAATTCCAAGTATTCAAATATGGCTACTTTCTAATAATGGTACAGCTGGAATTGATACATATGTGCTTTCTGTTAGCTACACTGCTTTTTTCTGTTATGCTTACCCTTCCTATGAATCTCTGGGTCCTAAAATCAATGGTGCTAGTGTTCCTCATAACGAAAAGAGCTGCAGAATGGCTTGAAAGTCTTCATCTGAAATTCTTTACTAGGAGGAATATGATGTTGATGGTGGAGATTTTGTCCTCCTCACTAATGGATCAGCTCAGGGCTAGTTTTACACATTTCGTGAAGTACTTACGGAACCACAGAATGACTGAGGTGAGAATGGACCTCTGGAGGTCACTGGCCCCAACCCTGCTCCAGCAGTGACACCCAGAGCAGGGTGCCCAAGGCAATGTTCTGACTGCTTGGAAGATCTCCAAGGAGAAGATCCCACAGCCTCTGGGCAGCGTGTGCTTCGTCACCTGCACAGCACAGAAGTGCTCTGGTGTTCTGAGGAAGCCTCTTGGCCTCTGGTCCTGGCATGGCACACCGCTGAGCAGAGCCTGGCTCTGACTTCTTTGCACCCACCCATCAGGGATTTATGAACATTGATAAGATCCCTCTGAGCCTCCTCTTCTCCAGGCTGAGCAGTCCCGGCTTTCTCAGCTTTCTCTCACAAGAGAGGTGCTCCAGGACCTTGGTCATCTTGGTGGTGCTTAACTGAATTCCCTCCAGTAAGAATACGTCTCTGTTGTACTGGGGAGCTCAAAACAGAACTTAGCCAATCCAGATCTGGCCTCATCAGTGCTGAATTGTGAGGAAGGATCACCTCTCAACATACTGGCACCACTTTGCCGTTAACCTTCTTTGTGGCAAGATCTCTCAGCTTGGAAACCCAAAAGCAGAAACTCCCGAGAGTCTGTTTTCAGAATCTGGCCTATAGTGACTCTATGAGTCACTGAAAGTATTAGAATAGATCCCGAAGGATGAGGCCGTTACCCCTTTTGTGCTTATTTGATAATACTCCTTCCGCATTAAAGATACAATATTTTATATTAGAACCCTTTAAAGACTCGTGTTTTCCATGAGTTTATCCAAACAGATTTTTCAGTGCATACACAGTGTTCATGCACGGCTATATTTGAAAGCCTTGTTAATTCTCAAGTCATGCTGCTAAGCCCAGCAGCTTTTGCATGGCTAACTGAATAGGTGGGAGAGGCGGCGTGGTCCTGTAAAACAGGTGGGTAGTGTTCTGTCCTCTGAATCTGCAGAGCCAATACTCATGGGTGCTGTCAAAAGGCAAGAAAAGGAATATAAATCCTACTGAGGAGGGGGGAGGATGTGAAGGGAATCGAACTCTTAATCACTTCTGGCTATTAGCAATATCAGAGTATTTTTCCTAAGACGAAAGGGAGGAGAGCCTGGTGTCCTTGTCAGCTCCCAATATATATATTATTTGAATTTTATCTCACTCATAAATCCCACTAGTAGTTTCAGCTGGATAAAGTATTCTTGTTTCTTGTCATAAACTGCTGCAGCGTTCCTTTATGTCACTGCCACATTTCATCCTAATGCAGCTGCACTTCACCCACGGATGATGTGATCCCTATATATAACATTCACATCAGTTTTTATAACCATTTAAAGTGCCTCAAGAGGACATGTGGGATGCAGGGTATTGTTTTATTAGTGTCATCACAAATAGCTGTATTGTACAAATCAGTTGTAAGCTAAGAGGAAAAGCGATTTCAAAGGGATATTTGAAGATAGGGAAAGATTTTGGCAGTTAGGAGGAATTTATAATTCTGATCTACAGATTTAAAAGGAATATAGCAAAACAAAAAAAGGAAGCAAACTAACATGGGGCAAGGTTGCATAAAGTGTATGGATATGGAATAGTGGTTAGCAAAAATGTCAGAGTAATGGATGGTGGAGAGTTAATTTTAAAGGACTTTGGAGTGGAAGATAAAGAAAAGGAGAAAGGGAATTTCAACAGTAAATGGAAGTGGTCATGATGATAAGCTGCAATTAAAGATCTGGAGAAAATGCTGAAGGAAGGGCTGGATCTTGTTTTTGTCATATAGCTGAACCATCTAATATTGACATGACTTTTCAACATTATTTGGCTCTGTTAAACATCTTTGCTGTGTTTTTAATGTAATGTCTGAGACTTTCAAATGTCTGAGACTTTCAGATAAACTTGGTGTCCGTGTCTCATTGCATTCTCATATTTAGGTGCCTGACTGTGCCAAACATCCATCACCTGTACTTCTGGAGTTACTTAGAAATCTGCAAAAGGGCAGATGACTTTAGGTGAATACTGTTAATATAGACACAGTATTCCCAAACCTGTAAGGTTTTTTGTCTGGTGAACCTGCTATAAATGTCAGGCCTACCAGTTTAACTGGTATCACATTAATTCGGGAAAGGAATTTGTCATAATCCTTTCACTCAGGAGTTAAACTGCTAATTCCTGGCTGGAATGACAGACTTTTCTTCTTGGGAAACACAGCCTAGCTGAAGGTGAAAGCGGATGAGGAGGAACCCATCCACCCTGGACTATATGGACTTTAGCATGTAGAGTACAGAAGAGAACAGAAGAATTGTCACAATTGATCAAAGAAATACTTCATATGATCCCAGGCTATCTCTGAGCATAAGAAATGTCAGTGGCTCAGAAGGAAAAGCTGAGTAAGGGGTTGTCTAACCAGGAAAAAGTAATCTGATAGCATTGTTTTTAATTTGGTTTCATTTATTCAGTTCAGGAGAATCCTTTTTCAAGTCTGAGGTGGCCGCACTCAGATAAGACTAGAGCTCACTTTTAAGCCCACTCAATCTCCTGATCCCAGTGTCCTTTGACAATGAATTTTATGGTTGCTTAAAAAAAACAACTTATCAGTTCACATCGCTGTCTTTCTTTTTTCATTCCTTCAGTTTCATTAATCTTCCTGTCCTTGTGCTACAAAGCATAGTGAATAGAAGCTCTCAATTTCCTATTTTCATATTACCCATGATTTTGTACCCTTTTATCATAACCATTCCTTATTCATCTGCTCTCCAAGGTAAACAGTCTCAATCTTTTCATCTTTCAGTGTATGAGATTTTTTTTCATGTCCATAAATAACCATGCTTCCCACTTTCATCCTTTCTAAAAAGTCAGAGTATGAATGGACATCATCTGACTATTATTCACCAAGTGTAAAGAGCTACAGAGAAAGAAACCACTCATGAGCTTGAAAAGATCTTTTTTTTCTCTTGACATTTGAATTATTTTCAGCCATAGTAATTTAAAAGGTCCATATTTTATTGTATTATTACTGGTACCACAATACTCTGCAAAAGCTTAATGTCTATTAAAATAATGCTTTGACAGCTTTATTTCTTCCTTGGTTGCAAAACAGAATCTTGCCTCTAATAGTAATTATACAGCATAATATAAAGCAATTCCAATGAAATTCCACTTTTGAAAACGTTATTACCAGGATTTATTGAAGAGCATGCACCATAGTGTAGTAATATAATACAAATTCATTGTATGCTTATGTTTTATTTTATTTGTGATAGATTAGTGCTATAAATGGTAATTTTATGGTTACAGTTGCCTTTGCATTATTATTGGAATCCATCTGGAAAAATCCTACAGAGTGGGAGGAAATGGGGCAAGCCGTAAGAGCTCAACCTGAAAGCCTTCTCTCAGATGGAGGTCTTGGGAAATTATGCTAAAAGCCTAAATAATTTCAGAGACATCAATGTACTTTACATAAAAATTTATGCTGTCCTATAAATAGAACTTACGAATTTTTCCATTTAAATAATTCTGTTGGCTATAATGCAAGATGAAAACATTACAGAAAATTTTGCCTGTTTTTACTACATTGCACTGGCATTTTTTCCTTAGGGAACATGAAAAGATTTATATTTTTCCGTGATGTACGCCAGCCTGCCTACTGTGGTGAAGAAAGACAATAAGTAGTTAGGGGATTAACCTGCTCTTTGCAAGCTGCAGATGTGAGCCTCTGTTCTGCTGTGACCTTGGAAAGTGTTCTTTACAATTTAGCACCTAAACCCTTCCTTAAGGTTAATTTCTTTGCTCCAAAGTGACTCAGCAAATGCCACTCATTGGAAGCCTGTCAGTCTTCAGTGTTATGTAGTAGCTGAGTGACAATGAAGTGATGCATTTAGGTATCTCAGAACTTCAGAAATTTGACATTTGGCCTCCAGGCAAGATTTCTGAAAGTGTTGGTATCTGAGGAGTAACAAAGACTTATTTTAATGGGTGGTTAAAGGAATCACACTTTTCCCATGAACCCAATCTCTGTCCTGCTCATGTACTTTTGAAGTGCTCTAAATCATCATCTGAAAAATAAAAATAACAGCAATATGGATCTGGATCTTAAAGAATATGAGATGGAAGAGCAAGGGAGCAGTGGGAACCGCTGAAGTATCCCCACCTTGGGCTGCAGAAAGGATCTGAAACACACTGGATCTGCTCTCACACAGCCCCAGCCTTTCTATCAGATCCCATCTGCCCCCATGAGTTCACCATGCAGGTGACATGGCTTTTGTGTGGCATGGCATGTGTACAGGGCAAAAGGGATGCATTCAGCTCAGCTAGGCAGGGCTGGACTCACCCACACAGTGCCTCGAGCATGCCTCAGGTGTGAGATAGGATTAATGTTTTGTCCCTCAGTACTGTCTGTTTCGCCTTTCTCACAGCTGCACTGGGGCTAGGAAGTTCTTAGGCCCAAGGCTGAGCTGAGCCTCCCAACTGACCCTAAAATGTTAGGTAGACATTGTCCCAACAGCTTTCTTCATCTTGAAGGAGTGGATAAAACAAGGATTTGGATCCTTTGTTTCTTTAATTAATGAAGATGCAGTTAACACGTACTAAATTGAGACACTTGGAGGCACTGGGTCAGCTTGCTAATCCTACAGCATTCCCAGATTTTGGCGTTAGTCTTCTGCCAGCTTAGAGGGTTAAAAGATCTCCATTGGATTGGCCAAGAGTTGATATGTCATAGAGGGAAGTAGGAGAAGGAGGCAGCAGGGTGGGGGCAGGCTGGTTCCTGTTGGGAATCTCTGACTGCTGGAGTATTCTGGTATCAGGCACCATTCAAGCAGTTCTTTAAGAGTTTGTAACAATATTGGGTGAGAGAAAGACTGCAATCCACCATTCCATTTCAATTCCAGAATAGGCAGAGCATTCACAGGTTGTGTGGGCAATGAGTGCAAACCTAGCACCAAACATGGACTTGAAGTCATATCCCAGCTGTGCTCTTGCCATCTGTCAGGATTTTTGGGTGAACCTCGCTTTCCTTATTTCACTTTGCTTACATCTTAAATAATTGGAAAGAACTGATGTGAGATTTGCACTTCAGTCTCTGCTGTGCCATGTGTGCTTTGGGTTATTGTATCAGTGTCTCTGATACGCATTTAATTTTATACACAGTGGGACACCTCCAGGAAGATTAAGAACTAATCCTGAAGGAATAAAAAACCACATAAAACCCAATGGCATGTCTGATTGAGGAGGAGGTTTTAAGCCACTGATTGCATATGTGCACTGAAAGGTTTGGGTAAAGAAGGAGGCAGCTTCTGAGGTGCCCCTGGTGCAAGATATGAGGAAGGTCGGCAGTGACGTGTGAAGGGGACTTTGCATGAGCCACCTGGTATGTGCTGGTGGACCAGAGGACCTGGAGGCCATCATCAGCCTGATCTCTGTGGGTGCTTTAGGAGGAGGTTTAGTGGTGAATTTGGTAATGTTAGATTATGGCTGCTCTTGGTGATCTTAAGGGTCTTTTGCAACCTAAATGATTCTGTAATTCTATTGTTATGTCTCCCCAAAAATGTGGCTGAAGAACTTTTGACGAAGTGAATATCAGCTGTAACTTGCTACAAAAGAGGAATGGAAAGAGTAACTTGTTTATTGCCAAGCTTCAACTAAAAGCAAAAAAAAAACCCCTGAGAACTCTAGCTATGTAAAACATACTGATGCATGTCAGTATTTGCAGGTGAGTTATTGCCTTGCCTCACTAGTGAATGTCATTAGCTGCTACCCAAGCAAGTAGAAAATTATCCATGACTGTTTTTCAGGCAGTAGAACAGTAGAGTAGTGCATAAGCAAAAACCCACTATTCCATCAGCTGGGCATGCAGCCTTTTGGTCATAGAACCCACAATTTCACTTTCCCAAATTCCTAGCAGAAGCCAGGAGATGAAGTCCCTGAGGCTGGGTTTGTAAGCTTCTGTGGCATTCAGCACAAGTCTGGGAGCCATGTCCTTGCTCAAATCACTCTTCTCAGTGTGACAGCCCTTCTTTATGCAGTTGACGACCTGTGAACACATGTAGTTTTCCAGGTGCTTGCAGGATTGCACCAAAGCAGCACAGCTGCCACAGGCTGGCTTTGACAGCTGCTTTAGCCTGAACGTGGGAGCAGAACCACACCAATACTGCCAAAAATATTTGTGCAACCCTCCATTGACATCTTCAGTGAGGTCTTTGTGGTGCTCTGCTCATCTCTTCCCAAATAAGCCTTGGCTGATGATTAACTAGCAAGCAGCAAAAAGCGAATACAGAATATTAAATTGAGCATCTCAAATTGTATTTTAAGCATTAAAATATCCTGTAATGAAAAAATACGTATTGCATACTGAACCATTACTTGGATTACATGCCCAAGGTGAGATAACAGAAATCAACTTTCATCTCTGCTGAAGGGCAAATGCTTGTGCCTTTTCACTCAGATTTGAATAGCAGCCAAGTGGGGAATGACTGAAACAAGTGGCTTTAACAAGGAGAAATTATCCGATGTAAGCAAAGCCATCCTTTCGGCTGGGCACATTGCACTTCTCCCTGTTTGCTCTCCTCTGAGTAAGACCTAGAAGCAAAAGAGTGAGGGGAACTGGGCAGTGATACATGTCTGAGGCACAGTGTGCTGAAAGCTACTTTTGCAAATCTTGTTCAAATCTGCATCTGTTTGTTTGAGGTGATCGTTCCGAAAATCAAAATTACTCCCAGTAGACACCTTCATGGAAGGGACAGTCGAAGATTTGAAGTGAATCTGTCAATCAGTTTGAGTTTGGGGGGTCACAGTATGTTACAAAGAGCCTGTAAAAGCAATGCTCTTAAACAACAGTAGCCTCAAACAAATGCTGAATGGGTGAGATTGTTGCCTACAGTTATCCACTCACTGCAACTGGAGATTTTTCAATCTCACTTGAGCTGCAAGAGGATTTCTCAGCAAGCTCCTCTGAGAGCCAACTGCAAAAAAACATTGAAATGTGATAAGCATATAAGAGCATTAAAGGGTAGCATTCTCTATCACCCGCAGTCTCTGTTAGTTGTGCTTCTAGATGCTAGAGTGTACGTACAGCTGTTATGAGTTGTAAAATACATTTTGAAATGGGATTGATTCATCCATGTTTCATGAGATTGAATTAAGCAAAAGTATAAAGCCTTGTCTTTTCTCCAAGCATTTAATAAAAATATTCAGCCTCACTGGAACATAATAGAGATGTGCTTTCAGCACACAGATGTGCAGTAGTGAGAGCCACGTTTTATGTAAGCTGCTCATTCTTTTGTGTAGTGTTAAGAACTGAATGTACTTTCCTGCTCCATTTTTTGGCCTTGACATGAGCTAATGTCAAAGCAAATGAAGACCTGGTGGCAAATCCTATTCAGCAGTGCTAATGATTGTGGCCATTGCAGAGCTGTTCCTGGCTGTCTAATCATCTTTGGGAAATTGGGCTTTTGATAAGTAGACCTTCTATTCTGAATTTTTATTTCTTCAGCGAAATTCACTGGTGTGATTCAGTGTATGAAGGATCAGAAAAAGGTGTGTGGGTCACATACTGCAGAGTGTATTCAAAGCTGGTTTTATGGTGAGCTTCAGTAGGTAAAGTCATTAGGAGGATTTGAACAGAACTGCATAGGGAAAAATTTGTGTCAGCATCTCCTATCTATAAAAGTGCATTTTAGTACAAAACAGATTTATGACTGGGATATTTTTGCATGCAAGGCAGAACATGCAAAAGAGCAACTGCGCCTGATTTTATTTTTCTAGTTCCATTGCTTGTTTTATATTTAGGGTTTCATATTATGACTGCATAGATTTCACAGCTCCAAATGTGCCAAAACTCTTGTCTGATTAATTCAGATTGAATAATAAGCAAAATAATGTCTACTTTCTTCAACACCTGAGCACTCATTCCATTCCTTAGCAGAAATACATCTAGTTTTTTGCAAAAATAAGAGGTGCAGGTATGTTTTGACTTCGATTTTGTAAAGCAGAACCAGTTACATGGTAATTATTGGTCTAGATCTGAGTGGCAAGGATGTGTTGCACAGATTTCACTGGCAATCCATGTGGATCTGGGTGTTCTTCTGTTTTTAGTTCTTGGTAAAAATTGAGTGACCCATTTATATAATATAAATGGGTTATCACAGAGGTCGAGAAATATCCATGTCTTGAGCATGGTTTTCTTCCATTCCACCATACTCAGCTATCCCTGCTGTCAGCCCCACCCTGAGGGACAGATATCTTGTCCAACTTGTCATTCCTCTTCCAAGAAGCTGGTTTACGTCATAGAATCGTAGAATCGTAGAATCATTAAGGTTGGAAAAGACCTGTAAGATCATCAAGTCCAACCATCAGCCCATCCTTACCATGCTCACTAAACCATGTCCCTCTGTGCCACATCTACACATTTCTTGGACGCCTCCAGGAACAGTGACTCCACCACTTCCCTGGCTGCCTGTTCCAATGCTTACCAATGAAAGCTGTTTGAAAGTGGAAAGCTAGTCCAGAGCAAGCTGTGCCTGTGCTTCAGGGAGAAAATAAGACAAATTGATTCATCTCCACACTGCTTAGTGCTAGCCTTCTCGAGAGAAGATTTGTCTTGAAGAGAGATAACTGACGCAGTCCCAAATAGGCTTGGAAGTGGACTAAAATGAAAGAAGAGTGAGTGCTCTGGGTGCAGTGCTGGAAGCTGCTGCCTGTCATGGTCTTTATTTCATCTGGCTGCACAGGCATACCTGCAGCGAGCAGTTTATCCTTCCTGTGTTAACAGCCACAAGAGGAAAGCAGTGTAAGTGATCTATCCCACCTATTGTAGACAGCACTTCAAAGTGAAATGAATCACCCTTCAGAAGTAACTGTCTATTGACTGTGGAGGGATTCAATGTAATTGAGTTCAGATGGCTATAGCTAGGCAGGTGCATCCCACCTGTAGCATTAGACCTGTCCAAAGCTTTTCCTGGCTTCTTTGTGAGAAGTGTCAGAGGAGGGGAAAACCTCCTCTGGCAGGAGCATGTTCCCTGTCATTTCATTTCCACCTGGCTTCATCTTCACCTTTCCCCAGCAGTTTGTCCATAGGGGAGGATAGGATCCAGGGCCACAGGCCTGGCAAGCAGCTCTCCTTCCCTATGGAGGTGATTAAAACATAACTGTCCATGTTTCATGCACCAAGCAGCTGTGCAAACCGTGGAGACCTGTGGAGGCAGGTGAATTTCTTTGATGGGTTCTGTTTTCTGATGTCGTGAAAAAATACGTCTGAGTAATAACAATTATTTTAAGCAGGGAGCATCTATTACCAAATCTCTTTGCTATTTCCTTGTAATTAGAGAACTTCTAATGCAGAATAACAAAGTGTGAACTCTTCTCTTTTCTCTTTCTCCTCAGAAATCGAAGCAAAGGAAGCGTGTGACTGGTTACGTGCAGCTGGATTCCCCCAGTATGCTCAGTTCTATGAGAGTAAGTAAGTTTTGCTCCTGTTTGTGCAGAACTGAAAGCTCAATGGGTCCTTTCCAAGAGAGCTTGCAGTCAGCCAGCTCTGTGTTTGAGTGAGTTATTGGTATGGCTGCTTCACAAAGCATCATCTGCTGGAGTTGTATGAATGCCTAAAGAAAAGTAAGATTCCTGCCCTCAAGGCCATCAAAAAAAAAAAGGGGGGGGGAGACAGCTTGTGTAAACCTTGAAGGTTAACAGGAAAAAAAAAAAGGTACAAAAAATCCAAATACATACGCCTCTTATTTTTCTTTAATTATTATTCAAGACTTTTTAAGCCTTCAGAAATAAGATTACAAATAGTGAATGTTTTTGAAGATTTCAATCTTACTGAAAAAAAGAAGATTGAAAACTCTGCAGAGTTACCAGCAGTGAACTACTTGAGCTGTGTTCAAATTTCACCTCACTGTAAAGCAACAAGAAGACATACAGCAGGGCTAACCCGGTGCAAATGGCTGCGTCCCCTCCTGAGTGCTTCTGTGGTGGGTGGATGACACAGTTGTGATCAGGATGTGTCACCACAGGACAGGGCGAGTGTTTATACTGTTGCTGCACTTAGGAGTGGTTTAGGGAGTGGGACTGTTTCTTTTCTGCTCTCCGTAGCTCAAAGCTGACAGGGAAACTGCAGCTGATCCTCATTTTTTCCAAACTGCCTATTCTGCTCTTGCCAGAGACCAGGAGCCAGCTCAGGCCCACTCAGGCCTATTAGCCAAAGTGCAGCTTTGCCAAGCCCTGCTGGACACTGTCCAGGGTCAGCTTGGGTCTGGAGGCAGCACAGCTCCTTGCACAGAGCCAAGGAACCTCGTGGGTCAGAGCCAGCTCTGCAGGGCTGGAAGTGGTGGGGAGCGCGGTGCCGAGGACACCTTTGTGGCTCCTAACAGCCCTCTGAGGGCCTCGCAGGTGCACTGCACAGAGATGCTCAGACAGCTCAGCAGGAGCCAGGTGGGCTCTCTTAAATCCATCAAGGAAGTAGGTCTAATAAACCTGTCACCCAGAGGTGACATAGAAGTCCATCTACCTCGATCCCTCTGCCCAGCAGTACCTTTTGTTACAATCAGAGTACCTCACTTCCCCTCTCCCCCAGAGAAAGGAGAGTCCAGTGCCTGCTGAGTTCACAGGGATGTTCCATCCAAAATGCAACCCATGCTGGGCTCCCACAGTCCCTCTTAAAACCAGTATGCACTCTAGACAGGTGGCCTCTCTGAAAACAAGGTCATTTTTCCAGGCATCTATTATATAAATGTTAAGCACTAATGTCTGAAAATGCTGGCTGCAATCCCTGTGTCTCAGCTTCCCGCTGCGGTGCCTAAACATGGCAGGGCGACCTGGAGTGCAGCCATCGTGCTGGAGCCCATCCCACTGTTGTGGAGCCCACTAATGTATTGCAGCCATGTCACTTTTCATTACAAATGTCAGCTTCCAGAACACTAGTCTGTTTTTTTGGCTGGTATTGGGGGTTATAATTCAGTTCAGTTTTTCATCTCTGTTATGTGAGTAGCCCTTAGTATGAAATTGTTGTTGTTGGGAGTTGTATTAAAAACAAAAAGCTCAAAATGTTCCTGTTTCATGGGAAAAGTCTATCCAGCAATTCATTAAGTTGCTCTGATGGGGACGGAGAACCTTATTGCTCATGTTGGATAATGAAAGCATGTTGGTAGTTTTCTGATCTCATTTGTTTGTGGTAGGCACCAGCTAACAATTTAATATCTTATTAAAGCCAAAGTGAAATAATGTTACTGTCTCTGTGCACAGGATGCTCAGCAATGCATTTAAGAGAAAAAAATAATAAATTAACTGAAAGGGTCACTGATACTTCCCAGCTGGAAGGGAACCAGAGCTGAGTGAAGTCAGTCTTACTGTATTTCAGCAAGCAAGTACACGCAAAGCATTTTTGTTGTAGACAATTTATTTTAATTTAAATAGCAAGCAGTCATCTTAATATTGTGTCTCCTTTTATAGACTCCCAGTTTCCAATTGACATTGCTGCAGTAAAGAAAGATCATGATTTTCTTGAAAAGGACCTGGTAGAACCACTTTGCAGGTAAATAACACCTAAAGTTTCTTTTGTGTTAATTTAAAAACGTGAGCAGGTTTGTTGTTTTTAGCACAGTAGCCTAGCACAAGAGTCAGTCACAGAATTATTAAGGTTGGAGAAGACACAAGATTTGAGAAGGACCCAAATCCAGTGGATTTGAAACCCCTTCATTTTTAACAAAGAACCAACAGTAATATGAGGAAATTCCGAGTAAGTAAAGGAGTCATGTGTGAGTTGCACATGAACAACTCTGTGTCCAAGCACATCTGAAAAGATAGAATCTCATTGCACAGAATTCTGCAAGTACTTTCTCTGGCAGAAGTCATGACTTTCATGTTGTTGTGATTCCCTTGGTACTCTCCATTTGGCACCACCAACAGAATTAGAACCAGAACCCCAGCACTGTAGCGATTCATTGGTCTGCCCTTCCCAGAGGCTTGTGTTTGCTTTTTCTTGCTTTTTGTACTCTGCCTGTGATGAATATACTGTATTGCTTTGCGCCAGTACTGCCCCCCAGGACTTAAGAAGCAACAATTCTGTGGTAGTTCTGCAAAATCTCATTACGGAGACAATGTTTCCTCCTTCTTTCTCCTGTTCTCTTCTCAGGCTAGTTTCTTTTCCTCTCCACTTGAGTAAGGACAAAGGAGCATCTGGCCCCTAAGCAAACAGGCTTTATTACACGTTATGAAAACTTGCACAACTCTAGCATCAAAATATTGAGCAAAACTCTATTTGCTCTTCTGCAATTGTGGATAAAGTCATCAGAGAGTACACATACAGTGTTCCATGGCACACTGCTCTGTGCTTGCGGGCTTTAATGAGGATGTGACAGAGGAGTTCAGAAAGGATTTCCTTCAATGATAGGAAATAGGGCTGGAAGACAGTTAATCTAGCCCCTCTTTCCAGGCCAGGAGATGCTATCCTTCCTGGAGGATTTATGATATTCTTGTGCATACCTGTCAGAACGCTTTCCCAGAACTCCCTTGCTGCAAATTACTTCCCAATTTGTGTTTTACAGATATGGGGAACAGAATATTTGTTTTATCTCTGTAGTAACCTCAATGTTTAAGAAATCTGCAGGAAAAAAAAATCTGGATCCTTCAGTAATTGCTCTTAGGAATGCCTGTAACCTTGATTAATTGCTGTTCTGTATGACCTAATGGGAAGGATTTCTATACCCCTGCCTAAGAAACTTTCTTCCCACACATACATACATCCCACTGCTTTAATCTGGAACCCCATTGCTGTAGTCCAAGAATTGAGAAGTGGTAAGAGGTTGAAGTTTCTTCCACCTATTCTTTCCCACAAAATTGAAGCACCATCCAAAGTTGCAAGTATGATCTCAGTCCCTGTCCCATTGTCATGAGAGCAAACAGTGAGTGGCTTGTCATAGCTTTAGGACTCTCACCAGCCACTCTTTTCTGAAGTACTTAGCAATAGTGGCACTTCAGTTACGATCAAAAGCATCCAAGACCTATTCAGCTAAGTGGTAACAGCTCACCTTTTGCTCTTTCAGACTGTAGACTCACCTAATATACACCTAAATGATTACCCTAGATTTACATTTACGATGATTTCTTTTTGAGTAGAACACAAGCTAGAAATTTATGTTTGTTCTTTTTTCTTTCTTTTATTGAAATACAAGACTTTTAAATATACACTAGAGATGTACTACTAAAGACAGTACTTTATATTTGCCTAAACTAAATGATATTGCTAAGATCTGCAGTAAGTAAGTCTTTCCAAGTCTTCTGAAATTATTTTATTGAAAAATAAAGGTCTTAGTGACTATCTAGTAACTTCTGTAATAATTTTATTCAGAAGATAACATTCTTTGGATTTAATTTTTGTTGAGTGCTTTTAAACAGTTTGTAGTTTAGAAGGAAATGATACTATGTATATGAGCCAGGTATAAAGAGAAGCATTATATACAGCATGTATAGATGGGAGAGTCATGTTTTCAGTTTGCAGACTTTTAATTTGCAGTAATTCAGCAGCACTAAACCTTTAGCTGAGAGTGACCGACCCATAAAAAGCAGTTGTGCCAAATGTCAAGTTTCTGCTTCACCAGAAAGAGTAAACAGTGTCAGCCTCTCCCCCTGCTACAAGCTGTGTTACTGTATTAGTAACCAAACCAATATCTTCCAAGTTTTCCAGCACACCATAACTCCTCACAGCTCAGCTGACCACAGTGTTCTACCCTTGCTTTGTTCTGTGGTGATATTAGCACAAGGTGAATGCCAATATATCCATCATTCAAGAGCAGTGGACTGTGACATGCTTTTCTGAAACAGAAAGCTAAGAAAAGGTTGGTTGTTATTTCTGTGGATACAGATTACCAGGTTGGGTGCCAAACTTCTATTCTTCTTACACCCAAAACTCCCACTGCCTTCAAAGCAGTGCATGGCCAAGCCTTTGCATTGGCTAATAGTTCATTCAGGGCATGCTAGTAAACAAAGAAGGGTACTTGTTTTTATTGAGAGGATAATTTTAAACACTGAATTTTGCTGCTCTTCTGGATTGAAATCAAGTTCTTCACCTCATTATAATCAGTTTTCTATGACATTCAATATACAAGACAGTAAGAGGCACAAATACCGAGAAACATTTTTTACAGCAGCTGGTAGTACTTTAGTCAGAAAGCCTGTAACTCCCTGCTGCAAAAGATTTCTGTGACCTTTTTGAGATATTCTAACACTCCTGCTGTTTACAATATCATTTGAAAATTTGGCAGAGCAAAGCCCAAATTGGAGGCTTTTGGGTTAGAGGCGTATCTTTTTTGCTATCAAGAGATTCCATTCAGATTTTATTGAGTAACGAACAATAGAAAATTGCCATGCAATCTGCAGGCAAGCACTGTCAACCCGCCAAAATAATAATTGGGCATGAAAATTTTATAGCTGGATCTTTGTCATTTCCAAAATAGCAGCAACAAACTCTGCTCTGGGAACTTTTTTGGCCTCTGTGATAAGAGGGTGAGAAGGAAAAGCCAAACCATGTTGTACGTTTTGTATTCAGGTAAATACAGTGACTGGGAATATAAAGAAAAGTATGAAATACAGGTTTGATACGAGGGCCCTAAAGAAGGCTGTTTAAATTTGAACTGTGCCAAACAGCCAGCAGCCTCCTTTTCCATAGTCCGTGTCTCTTTGATTGTTAGCAATCCAGAAGTCACTGTATATGGGATAGCATACTATTAGAATTTGAAATGGTGATGTATAGTTAGCAGTTAAAATTGAGTTAAAATTGCTGTGAGTCCTGTTAGGAAGTAAGCCAGGCTCTCCAGATACACCATGGAAAGTCCTGCTTTAATTTTAGTAGAATTTCCTAAATTCCGTCATACCAGAAGAAGCAAGCTAAGGGGCATTTGTATGCAGCACCTAAACATGGCTAGGAATAATAATAAAACAAAGAAACAGTCTAGGATTATTTCCCTCAGAGAGGAGTTTATAGAACTATAAAATGTGTTTGCTTGGTCATGATCCATAACAAAGGACATTTGCAGAGGTAGGAGATGCTGCAGCCAAGGTTGCTGTCCATACCAGCCCTCCCCACCCCACTGGATGTGGTACCCTGTGCTGCCTTCCTCACCGGCATGTCGCACGCAGCTGCTGAACAGGAATTCATGGAGCTCCAAATTGCTTCAAAACTGACTTTCTATTATCTAGATGGCTTTTCAACCAGGGCAACACTTTACCCATGAGGTTTTCCAGATAATCTTTGCTACAAGATTGTATTTATTTGTAAGCGCTGCTTAGTGCTGTACAGTATGCAAAATGCAGACATTTTCTTCAGCTGATCAACTTCCATCAGGTGGGTTAAGTACAGCACTGGGAGTGGGATTCAGAGCCTTAAATACCTGTGTCTACTCCACTTCAGATCTGCCAAGATAACTTAGACTTCTCCATGGACTGGCTTGACCAAGAGCACCTGCAGCACCTGAAGGCCAGGCTTGATAATTCTGGGGATCTAAAATAGCATTAGACTGTTTTTTGGGCACCTGAATAATTCCTTGTATGTTCAAGCATTGTATCAAGGAACACTTTTCAATGTAGGGATGATGTTTCACCATAGTGTTCACCTGTGGTAACCTGAAGAAGAAATAATATTAGTGGGAAAGTACTTACTATAGTGAATGTTTTCCGAGCTTTTTTTTGAACGTTGAAGAGCTCTCCAAACAAGTATTCAAATGCATCCTATTTGATTTGTTTTCTGTAGAGTCACCTCTCCTGTGTTTATTTAATGTGATATTTATGCCTTTTCTCAGTCCAGATTTTGTGTTTTGTTAGCAGGCATCCTTTTCCCATCTAGTGCCTCTCTCGCTTCGGCTGGGACATTAATAGCAGCCCTTTTTAGCTAGAGACTTCTATTTTTTTGTTTTTAGAAAGATTTGTTGAGGACTTGGCTGACAATCATCTAACAACTTTAAGCAGATCAGAAAAGCTTTCTACCACAGCTGGCACGTAACAGTGCATAAGAAGTTGGAACAGACTCGCTTTGATTGGAGTTGTTAGTAACAGGCAAGCTAACAAATCTGATCATTAGTTTTCTAATTTCACTGGCAAATCTTTCCATGGTATTGGAGGAGCCCCAGGCAGCATGCCATTGTTTTGTAGATGTGTAAATTTAAAACCTAACATCGAGCCCTTGGCTCCCATTAAGAAGTAGTTTTAGTTTTGATGGAGTGAGCTCCTTGTAAAAAAGCCAGATTAGAAAATGGCCAGGACAGTGCTGTAGCTTTCTAAGAGTCCAGTTTGAGCAATAATACTGGCTTGGATAGAGCTGACCTGTCAATTCTTTGCTGAGACTAATGCAGTTAATAGGAAGGCAGTTGCTTTGGATGGTTTTGTTTTTTCAACCATGAGCTTTCTGCACCTTACTGTGCTTAAGAAGAAACCCTTTCGTACAGAAATACCGCAACACTTTCTGCGAAGTGTTAAGCTGCTGGCCGTCACTTTCTTCTCACTTTGCTCCTAAAATGCATTGCGTGCTCTGGTGGTTTTAGATGGAAACAGCATCATACTGAGTGAAAGAAGTGTTGGCTCCCACATGTGAAGTGTTTTCTTCTGCGTCTTCCAGAGAAGTGGTGAATGCCTCATCCCTGGATTCATTCAAGGTCAGGCTGGACTGCTCTGAGCAACCTGATGTAGTTGTGGGTGACCTGTTCATTGCAGGGAAGTTGGACCACATGGCCTTCAAGGGTCACTTCCAACTCAAATGATTCTGTGACAGAAACACTATGATAGGATTTCCCAGTTTGTGGTCTGGCTGCACTCTGGCTGATGCTCAGTCAGACAAGGTCCAGCAGACCCTGGTCTTCATCCCCAGTCTGTCTGACAGAGGAAAGAAACCCAACCCATAAGACCTAGGTGGAATCTCAGGACATTCCCAGGTCTCGCTCATACTGACAGGGAACACAGACTGAGGGCATTGCAGTGTTCAAGTGAATCCAGGTGCCGCTGTAGAGATTTGTAGTGGTGCTTCTTGCAGTCCAGATGGGCTTATCCCATGTAAAGTCACTGCAGCAATTTGATTCAGATGTGTGGCCAGGTTTGATGTCCAGGCAGCGCATCAAACTTTTCTCTTCCAGCACAGGGCAGTTAATGCAGAGGCATGGGGACTGAGGTCTGAGCTTCTGGTTTACCTCACAGAGGAAGCTGGCTCCACAAATAGAATGTAGGGTTGGAGTCCTTTGAATGTGTGTCTGTGTCTGTGTGTATTTGGAGTTGATATCAATACACAAATTTATCAAAACAAGCACAGAACATTGCTCAGCTGGAGCCAGAGAAAATGCAACTTTCTGTTGTGAAATTCCATGTTTGGGCAAAAGATGAGTTTTGCAATTACAGATGTAACCCCTGAGGAGGAGTGTCTGTGGGCAAAAGGCTGAAGATAGTGTTACAAAGCCACAGCCTGCGATTTATTACAAGAACATGACTACCATGCATGTGGGGCATGCTTGTGCATTCATTATACTCACATTAATGTGATGAGCATAGGGCTTTTCTGATATGGCGTCAGGGTTTTATTGGCCTGAGGAGGAGCATTTTATCTACAGATGAGCAGGTGGTACTTTGCAAGGGAATTTTTTTCTGGAACGTCTGCATTTGTTTAGCCAGTTCTTTACAAGCAGTGGCAGTTTGAAAGGGTTTTTAATATTACAATGCCAGGGAAGAGGATGCTAATGCCATAATGCTCTAGTGCTGAATGAGAGATTGTATCACTGATGTGATTTTTTTTTCACATGTCCTTGTAACTTATCACACATATTTCAAATGCTATCAGTTCTGGAGATTTGCAGCCTCTTCCTGGGCTGCAGAAACAAGGGGCAGCTGTTGCTGCAAAGAGTTAGGAGATAGCAGCAGCCCACTGAAGTGTTTTGAGGGCACATGCCTCTCTCACTCTGCTCATATTTCAGGCCTAAATGAGGAAAATGTTTACAATTTTATCTATTTAACACTGAGCACTCTGAGCCTCTGTTTTAAAAAGTAGATGATTTCATGAATTGGGACATTTGAGTCTAAATAAAAATGAAATTATGCTTAGCATAGTAGGTTCACTACTGAAAGAGCATGTTTTCTGGTGCTCTGTCTCTACACATGAATACACACTAACACATATTCACTTCCCATCATTATTAGATTGTCATTTCAACCCATTATTTTCCTGGAATAGCCATGGATTTAAAAAGCAGAAGTCTTGCAGAGATTCTGGTAACATCGTTACAAACAAATCATGGTCAGAAATAACAAGAAATGCTTAAAGACGTTAAATCTGTTTCCTTTGATGTGTGCTAACCTTTCTGTAAGACCCGTATGTTTAGGGAAGGGACTATCAGCTGCGAAAGAAATATTTAATTGCTAAAAGTTCTTTGTGTCTTTTTAAAAGCTGTACTAACTACAAAAGTGAGGAACTGAATCCGAAACTGACTTTTTGTTTTGTCTTTCACAAGTGCTTTGAAATCTTCAAATCTCCGAATATTTACATATGTAATTGTTTTAGACCAGGTATGTTATGTTCCTACAGAAAGCAATTTACCTTCCTATCTTCTTGTCATTTTGCCACACATTAGAGGTGTTTTATTCATGCCAGTTTCCTTTGTCAAGTGCTTAAGTGTCTATGAATTAAAAAGCAATATAGGAAAACTGACTATCAAGGAATGTAAAGCTAAGACGCCCTTTCAACGCAGTGGTTTCATAGCTTGGAATAATATGAACAGTATCGTTTTCTGAAGCCTGTTGTATGCAGTTAGCACTTTACAGGCAGATAAGAGAAAAGCTTTTGAACTTATGAAAAGTCATGCCCTTTAGTCCGAGGCAGCTAATCTCTTGAATTTGCTTTCCTCTGTAGACGACTGAACACACTGAACAAGTGCGCCTCAATGAAACTCGATGTGAACTTCCAAAGAAAAAAGGTAAGGCAACTTCACGAAATGTACTGGCTTTGCCTGGGCTTTCATGATAACAGCTCCCAAATTAGGTTTTTTGGTAAGCTCTTAAAAGTTAAGCGTATTTAACTCTGAACATGTGAGTCAGAAATATCTGAGTAGAACAGTTTGCTGAATCTTGAAAATACAAACAAAAAATGAAAAACTGAGATGAATACAGTGGGAACAATACCACGTTGTGTTAGAAGGGCACATGCAATACTTAAAACTTCATGTATCTGCGATTCAAGTTAGCGGGTGAAAAAATTGTACGTTATACATTACTGACTTGTTTGCCAGTGCCACGTGAGTACACAATGGAAAATGCTGCCATGGAAAAAAAGGAAGCTCCTTGAACACAAACAATAGCTTTTCTTTATTTCTTGTACCAACTTATTCCTAGTTAAGAATATGAAAAGAAATCCTGTCTTCTTTAGAAACTTCTGTGTAACAATGGAATTAGTTGAGCTTAAAGGGTTTCAGTTAGGAATGCAGGAGCTGCCTATTGATTTTGAGTATTTTGTAACATGTGTTAACTCTTGAACGTTTGGTTTTCCAGTCAAAAATTCCCCCAGGCACATCATTAGTGTACAAAGATGGGAACTGGCGCTGAGAAGTCTTGTACTATTTGTCTTTCTTAGGCTATTTGTCTAATTATTTTTGAAGACTGCCTCCAAGAGCTGCATTTTTTGTATTTTTGCAAATTTAATCTGTTCATACTCAGTTTATTGTTTGAGGGATATTGTACAAAGAATGGGTTCACTTCTTAGATATTCTGCCATCTGCTTTTGCCCATTTGTTCCCCTGTTCGTGTAGCCTACTTAGCATGCATTTTGTCCATTCACAAAGCCACTGGGATTCCGTCTTTTCACTGCCTCAGTGCTGATGGATTTTTCTTGTCTTTGCTAAATGCCAACACTTCCCACACAAAACACTCACCTCACACCTACATGACAAACAGTAAACTCTCTTGGCTGTGGGATCAGTTTATGGTTTGGGCAGCAAAAGGTTTTGGGACAGATAGGTAATACAGCAAGAAGTTGAGGTTGATCAGCAAAAGCCAACTCAAATCAATTCAAGTTGACCTGCTTGGAGCAGTTTCAGATCTGTATGCATACGCACACGTACTTGTGTTCAAGCAAAGATATCGGAGCTGACAGAATTACAGAAAGCAGCATATAGGTGAATGCCAATTGTCCTATGGAAATTTTGTTTGGATGTTATTTCCTATCTTTCTTTTGGCTTTGCTGTGAAGTTTGTATGCTTGCTTGCTTGCTTTAATATGTGTCTGTGTAAAAATGGAGGAATTTTGTTATTACCATTTTTCTTAAATTTTGCTGCCACTTCTTCCTCTTCTGAATGGATTGAAACTCTCAGCTGCTCTCCTGGCAGATGACCATTATTTTGCTGTGGACATGAGGCTGCCCTGCCTGGTACCATTTCAATGTATCAGCTAGGTCAGTCTTTAAATGCACAGTGCCAGGGAGAAGCAGAGCATAGATGCCTGTGGAGAAAGAGGGGACAAAAGAGATTTGGGATGGTCGATAATGATCAAGTGAAAGTAGGAGAGAATGTAGGGGAAAGGAGATAAAGGAGGAAGGACTGCTGACAAAAGAAAATATAAATGCAAGTGTAAAAGCTGAAAGTTGGGTCTGGAATTAAAGATTGAATCAAGTAAACTTTTTTTGTTTTTGTAGTAGCAACTGCCTTTCTTTATAGTCTTTATGGTGACCTGAACAACGAAATGCAAAATCAGCTTGCTTTGGAGGTTCAGCATAACAGGTTTGCACAGGAATAGAGCAGCTGCTTGAGCAATCCACCCAAGTACAGCCAAGCAAGCTGCCAGAGGAGGTGACTGTGGAAGCCAGTGAGGGTGAGCATTCCCCACCACCTGCTTCATGCTAGAAGGTGCACTCATGCCTCGGGCTGCTCTCTTCCTGTTGGCTTCATCAATATGCACGTAGAAACCCTCGTATATGTGTTGCAAGTATGTCTGTAAGCGATTTGGACAGGCAGAGATTAGCTTTTGGATTAACTGCCTTCTGCAGCTGTCAATTTATGAGAATTCCTGCCCCCAGCTGGAAAAATGTGGCAAAAATCCACTGCAAATAAACCTACTTTTTGCCTTTTGTTAGCATCCCTCTGTATCTGAGGAAAGTACACTCTCAGTCAAACACCCGTACCATTTTAAATCAGCTGTGACAAATCCGTGAGCCAAAAACTCTTTCTCTTTGGCAAATGTTATCAGTCTCTGCTCAAGAAATTTGCCCCTTCTCGTCTTCCCAAGCATAGTGGTATTAAATTGGCTTTTGAATGTGCTCCAAAGCTGTGCACTTGATTTTGACCTAGGTCAGAAGAAATACACACTCAGTGCTGCAAGATCTGTGCTCCTCCATGTGAAATGAATCGTGCCTTTCAGACTGTCCCCGTAGCTGGTGACACGTCAGCTGGCAAAGTGCTCCCCGCATTTTTGGGGGACTGTCTCATTTGTCAGGGCGCTCTGATGTATAACAAGAACACTGGGTCATTCAGGATGTTTGTGGGTTCCAGAATTTCTACTAATTCCATCCGAAGAAAAAGCACATTATGTCACAGGACACACAGTGCAGCCGAATTTGGAGTGAGTCACCATGGTAGCATTTCAGTATCCAGATAATTCGTTTGATTTTTCTTCTGATGGAGCACAACCATGTTTCATTACCAATTCAAGCACTACATTAAATCTTTTCTTTTTTCTTCTCAACACCAAACATCCTCTATATTTTCTGACTGGTTCTTGGGCAGAATGTAATCCTCTTTTTGTTGTGGTTAGTTGCAAAACTTGTTTACTGCCAATATCCATTTGGACTCATCTCTATATATATATAAAAAAAAAACAAACAAACTTATTTTCCTCTAAAAATTATTTAAAGTACATTCACCACCAAATTTATATTTATTTCTGTCTTCTCCTGCTCTATGCACTCCTCTTGTTTTTCACAATGCCTCCACCATTTGGGCTAGTTTAATCAACTCCAGCTTGTAAAAAAATACAGGCTGAGCCCTGTGAGGTCATGCAGTAATGTCAGAGCAGCTACAGGGATTTGTGTCAGCCAAGAATCTTCTTTAAGGTCCCTTTTGTTTATTGGGATGTATAATAAATAAAAATATATCTTTTTATTCCATCGATTAGTGCCATCGACACTTCAGCAGCGATGTGCTTTGTAGATATAATCACCACTAAATATTTTCAAGTATGTACCCCTGTGGTTTCTAAAATATCCACTTTGTGGCACTATGAAGGCCACAATAGATGGATTTTTAAGTGCCTCAGTCTGTGCAGTCAACCAGTCTGTATATGCTTAGAGCAAACTGCCAAGCTGAAATGAAGGTAGAACTGGCTGATACTCCATTTCTTCCCCACAGACAAAACAGCCGAAGTAGCATTAGCCTTCTCTAGTCCCTTTCCTGCTGCATCACTTGCTGCTTAATTTTTCTCTCTAGCTAGCAGCAGAACTAAAATATCCATCCATTCCCATACACTAACACCAGCTGCAGGAGTTGTGTGTCTCAACATTAACAGACAGAACATTTTGTAGTTTGTATGTGATCTAAAACATCTGGCTGACTTGAAGTGATAAGCCAGGAAGAACTTGTGGCAACAAGGAGACCTGACTCGTTGCTGATCCCAACCTCCATCTCTTGAAGCTTCATATTATTTAAGGTTTAGAGGTTCTGATAAAATTTGTTTTACATTTTTCAATTAGACCGGCTAGTGGAGATCTAGTCAGAGATGGGAGATAATTTCACCATCAAAACTTCATTTAAAATTACTTCTAATCATAGACTTTTAAAATAAGTTGTTTTCCATTCCCAAAATAGTCTTTCTGGTTTGACACCTTGTTTTGGTCTGACAGCCTGTAAAATTTTACTGCCTTCTGCCAGCTTCCAAGAATGTGAAGAGCTGTGTGGATGCCATATAGGTGAAGTTAGTTTGCTCTGCCGTGAAACAAATGTACAGGAATAATGCAGTATTAATCTGGTTGAAAGTCAAGGAAAGGATACTATTAGCATCTGTGGGCTTTGCATCCTGTGAGTGCAGCAAGTTCAAAGCTGCATGCTTCCTGCTGAAGATGTGTCTTGTTTGTTTGGGAAAGCAGACAAGAGAAATGTCATAGGGAGAACTTTCCGATCCAAATTTTTCAAGGTACATGTTGTCTGCAGTTTATATTAGCTCCTGGAACTGCCAAAGCATAAGCACAATACTGTATGTCTGAGGCTGAGGGCTCACCTCAGCACTGGACACTGCACCATCTAGGACTGAGCATTGCTGCTCCTCTTCATAGAATCATTGAATGGCCTGGGTTGAAAAGGACCTCAAAGATCATCTAGTTTCAACCCCTCTGCTACGTGCAGGATCGCCAACCACCAGACCAGGCTGCCCAGACCCACATCCAGCCTGGCCTTGAATGCCTCCAGGGATGGGGCATCCACAACCTCCTTGGGCAGCCTGTGCTAGTGCATCATCACCCTCTGAGTGAAGAACATCCTCCTAATATCTAACCTCAACCTCCCCTGTCTCAGTTTAAAACCATCCCCCTCTGTCCTATCACAATCCACCCTCATAAACAGCCATTCCCCCTCCTGATTATACGCTCCCTTCAAGTACTGGAAGGCCACAATGAGGTCTCCCCAGAGCCTTCTCTTCTCCAAGCTAAAGAATCCCAGTTCCCTCAATCTTTCCTCATAGGAGAGGTGCTCCAGCCTTCTGATCATGCTCCTCTTCCCCACACCTGCCCTCAGGCATACTTTGAGCAATGCCTCCAAAAGTTTGGGTTTTTTTTACTGTTATTTTAAGCATTGCAGCTGTTTATCTGGAGATGTGTTTCTGAAACAAGGCTTGTTATATTCACATGCTCTGTGAAGATTATTGCTGCTCTTGCAAATGATTACTCAGTTCTCTCTGCAAAACTAAGTGCAGCATTGGGTATTTTCTATCTTGCGTACTTGAATGGCTCGCCTTGCTGTAGTGCCCAGCTGCTGCCCAGTCTGTACTGCTGTGTATCTTAACACCATCCCTGCTTGGATCTTTAAAAACCTTTTTTTTTTTTATGCACAGTCACTATGAGCATCAATCCTCTACAGTGTACGGTCTAGGCAAATCACCCCACAAAAGCGAAGAGATATTGATAGGACTCATAATCTCCCTAACAAAGATAAGGCTTTTATTACATACGTGTTAAGATGCTCACTGCAATCTTTACAGTTAAATGGAAAAGGCTGTTATGAAGGGGCTGATGGCTGATCTTTCATGAGACTCAGTTCAAGGAGACCTTGCAAGCTGTTGCTCACATGAATCAGCAGAGTCACATTAATTTAAAAAAAAAAAAAAGACAAACAAGAAAAATATCTGCTTTTAATGTATGCCACTTGCTGTTTTCTAGAGTGAAGATTCAGATGAAGAAGACCTCTGTGCTATCAGTAATAAATGGACTTTCCAAAGAACAAGCAGACGATGGTCTCGAGTGGACGACATTGATGCTTTACTTCACCAATCAGACAGACATGGATCTTCTGGGGATATTAAAATGAAAAATACAACAAGCAGTGAGAGTGTCCTTACAGATCTGAGTGAACCTGAGGTCTCATCTGTTCACAGTGAGAGCAGTGGGGGAAGCGACAACAGGAGTCCGTCCAGCATTAGCAGCATCGCCAGGGAGACCTGCAACTGCTCTGGCCAGCATGAGAGCACACTGCTGCCAGACTTAATGGTGATAAGCACTGCTCTGTCCCCCAAGGACAATGTTAAGAATGAGAAACCAATGCGAACCAAAACAAAAACCTTTCTAAAGCGTATGGAGACACTAAAAGCAAAAGGTGTGCATGGAAAACTAAAAGGCTCGGGAAGAGCAGGTCCTTTAGAGATAAGCAGACCTGTTCTTCAGCGTGAGCCGAAATCTTTGAAGGACATGCACTGTGTACAGATAGTCAATGGGGATCTCCAAAACTTAGCACAAGATTCAGGCAAAAGAGGACTTTCCTTTTCTGCCAAATCCAGCAGTGAAAGCAGTCAGTCTGAAAACAGCAGCAGTGGGGTGAGCACACCATGTTTGAAGGAACGCAAATGTCATGAAGCGAACAAGAGAGGTGGGATGTACCTGGATGATCTAGATGTTCTGGCAGGAACAGCTTTACGGCAAGTGGTGGACCAAAACCGCAAAAATGAATTTCATTCCCAAGAGAACTTGGTTGTGCATATTCCCAAGGACCACAAACCAGGGACCTTCCCAAAGGCACTTTCTATTGAAAGCCTCTCACCTACAGACAACAGTAATGGTGTAAACTGGAGGACGGGCAGCGTCTCTTTGGGAAAACAGAACTGCTCTACTCCAAAAGAGACTGGACTGATGGCTTGCTGTCCTAAGGAGAGCAGAATTAGTATTTACGACAATGTGCCAGGTTCCCACTTGTATGCTAGTACTGGAGACCTTCTGGATTTAGAAAAAGGTGAACTTTTTCCTCATTTAGATGACATTTTGCAACACGTCAATGGACTCCGGGATGTAGTAGATGGTTGGTCAAAAAATGTGTTGCCGGGTCTGCCAGTTGATGATGTGTCAGTCAGAGAGTCTCCATCGTTACCTTTCCAGTCAACCACACAGATCACACTTGATTTTGAAGGAAACTCTGTCTCTGATGGCCGGACCACACCAAGTGACATGGACAGAGATGGAACATCCCTGAATGAATCAGAGGCTACTGGTGTTAGAGAGAGGAGAGACTCTGGAGTGGGAGCATCTCTCACAAGGCCAAGCAGGTTGGTAGCAAAATTTGGTATGGAAATCCATCTTTCCTCTTTCATTAACAATAAGACAGGCTGTGAAATATGACAAATGAAACAGAAGCTCTCAGTTCAGGAGTCATAAGGTTGACATAATTACATCATTACAGTTGTACATCCTGTATGGGAAAGGGGACTTCCCAGGGAAAGTGTGGGAGTTCTGGAGAAAATGCATCCTACTGTGGAATTTTTTAAATGCAATCAGTGGAGAATTGGCAAACTAAGGGTTTTTTTTTTTCTCTCTTGATCTGTAATATTCAATTACATAATAGAACTCTGTATATATTTTGCAATCTTATTTTCAATTTGTCTTTCAAACTATGTACTCCAGTGTGTATGTTTCAGTAGTCTCATGCACTTTTTTAGGCTCTGGTCTACTTTAAAAATATGACCCTTTATTCACAAAGAGTATTTCCCTACCCTGCCCCAGTCTCTCGCATATCTGGTATACAATTAACCTGTTAATAGAAAGTCAGGATCAGTTCTGCTGAGCCAAGGGAGCACGGCTCTGGGTAAAGGCCTTTGCAGATCCATACTGCTGTGGGTTTGTGTGTGCAGAAGCAGTGAGCAAATACCTGTTACTTTCTGATCTGCAGTCAGTCTTGAAACCTCAAAGAGAATTCTTCCATGCCGTAGTTTATTGCTGCCTGTGGTTGCTCACCACTGTCACAAGCAAGTGAACTCGGGGTAAGCTGCTAAGTAAATAAGCTGTGTCAAAGTTTGTATGAATTATGTCAGAATTCATGTTTAGCAAAACAAGAAACTGAAAGGAGGTTGTTGGGTTTTTTTCAATATATACAGTATTTAGAGAAAATACATTGGAATAAAGAGAAGATGTGAGTGTCTCAGTAGCTTGGTGGTTATCAGTCTTCCCTAGGAGACTCAGTGTTCAATCCCTTCTCTGAAAAGACCTCCAGTATTTAAAAATAGAGCTGGTTGGAGAACTTAATCTACAAATACCTTGGTGGTTAGACTGTTCTCCTGAGAGGTTAGGGACCAGGCATCAAATCTCATTTCTGAGTCAGGAAGAGAATATTTTAATCTGGAACTCCCACATACTGTTGAAGTGTGTAGGCTAATGGGCGTAAGAGGTCACACTCCTTCCTTTAGTACATATATGAGACCCTCACCCTCTTGGGAATATAATGTAAAAAAAAAAAGAAAAGAAAAGCTTGAATATTTCCAAAATAAAAAGATCAAACATTGTTTTGTATGCCTCCAAGCTATATTTTCTTTCAGTTGACACAGCATGCATGGTAATGTATGTTTTTGCATGTTTCGTACATTGCCTTATCTCACAGTATACTATCTTTTTCTGCCCAAATAAGAGTTCTGTTTTTCTATTGTTTTTTGGTTTTTGTTTTTCCTAAAGGCAATTACGATGGCATAGTTTCCAAATTTCTCATCATCTGAGCAACTCCATCGCATCACTTCACATCAGCAATCAGTCAGCAGCCCAGCTGAATCTGCTGCAAAAATTCTCTCTACTTCGTCTTACAGCCATCATGGAAAAGTACTCCATGTCAAACAAACATGGCTGGACCTGGTGAGTACCATCAGTATCTGCAGAAGAGATATATTTAGAAGGAAATAGTTATTTCTAATCCTATTATTGTGATAGTAAACTGATTTAATACAGTTGGGAGGTACAACTGACAGTAATTGTAGCGCTTGAAACTGTCTCTTTTAATCTGTTGCTACCTAGTGACTCAGTGGCCAGGTCAGATCCTGGAGATCGAACTTCATTCCTGTGCTCTTAACAGAGAAACAACCTCAGCTTCTCTAGCAACGCTTTTGTTCCAAAAAATAAACAGGAGTAGGAGGAGAGTGATTGAAAAGAGGAAGTGTTTACAATAAGTCTTCCCCACAATTGATTTTGTGATTCAAATAGAAACATCTGCTGATAGTATTTCATGTATTTGATATTGTTTTGTTTGTGCTTTAAAAGAACAGTTAGAACAGTTTGAAGAATTTCAAATACAAATAGAAAGACATACACTTACCCTAGGTCTGGACTTGCATTAAAGTGAGCTTCTAGTTGTAACAGCTGTAACACCTGCCTGGTCACTAGGACAGTGGAGTCAGGGTAAGATGGACAGGAATGGTGGCAACATGGCCCTTTTGTATCCAACCAGCTACAGAAATCTACATACTGACCCTGATGGAGCATACAGTCTAAGGCAGCCTGGAACAGAAATGTACATACACAAGAGATTATAAGTACCTGAGAAATAATGAAAAGAATGTTTTTTCTGCTAATATATGGATTCTGTGACAAAAAAAATAACATGACTTGACATTTACATTATGATTTCCACTTTCAAAAGACTTCACCAAAATTGCCATAAATTCTTCTGAGGGCTAAATGAGACAAGTTTGTGTTCAGAAGTGGAGAAATAGATACAAGGGACTACATGTGAGAACCACCTCAAACACATCAGCCACTCCAAAAATTTGTAAGTCTAATCTGAGCAAATCAGGTTGGCTGCCTCTGTGGTCAGTGGAAGAAGACAGGCAACCTCAAAAGCAACTCATTCCAAGCCAGAATGTTTGGGTCAATCTCCAAAGGTGTCTTACTCCACATTGGTTGTAGAGGCAGTCAGGACTGCTAACTCTTTGTGAAATCTATTTTTAAGAGCTAAAATTCAGTAAGGTGAGCCCCCAGCTTGCAGTTCTCTTTTGGTGAAGTTCCCTTTGTCTAGGTGACAACTTGTCTGTGCTGAAATGAGTCTCACTTTACACAACACCAAACAGGCAGATTAGAATACAGCAAATTCTAGATTTTGCTGGTTGTACTGAGGTTTCCTTCCCTGACAAATCTTTCTTCAGTTTATAATCTGTCTCTTAAAAATTTAGAAGCAGTGGGACACTATAAATAGCTTAGATCTATATGTTGTTTTCCTTCAATAGGTCATTTAATCTTAGTTTTATTTCCTTCTCACACGGAAAAGAAAATCTTCATCATATTCAGGTCATATTCTTTTTTTTTTTTTTTCTTTTTAATTCCACTGAAGTCATGACTCTGACAGGGGGAATCCAGTTTCTTTCATTTTCACCATTGGTTACGGAAGAAAGCATGCTTAACAGCTTCACTTAAGTAACTTGGCTAGAATCAACTGTATGACACCAGGGATGCGTCAGACACGTAGGGATTTCCCACCAATCCTTTATTACTGTAAATTATTCGACAATGGAAATACTAAGTTACGTAACTAATACTATAAAACATGGTTCAGTACACAAGAGAACTGAACTTCATTTTCTTTTAGATACCCGCTCCACTATCCTGTGCTATTCCTTTGAATCCTTAATAGATGTTTTAAATTATGTTGGTTTCAGCTGGATGACAACTGCACAGTAAATGTGTTTTGCTAAAGCTAACTGTTATGCTATATCTTAGAGCCAGAGGCCAACAATCTATAAAAGTTGTTAAGATGTCCACAGATTATACAGATTGTATATTGCCCGTTGAAAATTACTTGATCATCTTTATAAAATAGGAACTGGTCCCAGTTACCAATTTCTGCTTGCAGTGTTACTCAGAAATGCTCTGTAAATATTCAAATATTTTGATGCACTCTGTTCACATCAATTTTCAGGTCTGTACCAAAGTTCATGAAGCGGATGAAAGTCCCTGACTACAAGGACAAGAACGTCTTTGGCGTGCCTCTGATAGTTCATGTCCAGAGAACAGGACAGCCTCTTCCCCAAAGCATTCAGCAAGCACTACATTACTTAAGAGGCAACTGTTTAGATCAGGTGAGAACTTTGCTACCAGGAATATGGTTGATTTTTCTATAAAAACACTAAGCAAACAGTCGTGAACCTTTTTGTACTTATTATCAGAATTATTTGAAGTCTTATACCTCATGTTGGGCCCAGATCTCTTCCATTGATTTGTTACTTGGTACCAATACTGATTGTTTGTTATTTTGGAATTTGTATTCAATGAATTAGTTGAATTCTTGTAGATGTAACAGTCCTGATGACTTGTATACAATGATCTGCCTCTGGGAATGATGTGAGATTTTCATGTCAATTGAGTCAGTCCTGGAAAAAGCTCAGGAGTCCCTTTTTCTACTTGTATTTGCAGTGTTTATGCTTCATTTTTGCCATTAAGAGTTAAATGCATTCACCATTTCACAAGATATGGTACAAAAAGTTTTATTTACTTAGCAAAGAAAAAAAAGTCCAAGAACAGAGAGCAAACTCAGCAAAATATTCCAAGTATTCTGTTGACAAAGTCAGACATATCCAGATAGATTTGGGTCAGCACGGGTTCAATGCCAAAGCCATTATGGTACATTTCCTTTTATAGCGTTCTTAGCTGCAACAAGCCAATTGGGGGGCCTGTATGCTCAAAGTATTTTGGATGTTTTCACTCCCTTTACTTACAGAGCAAGGACATAGTCATCATATTTTTATTGTTCTTCCACTAAGAATGATGAACGTAGGGTTGAGAGAAACCCCCTGGCTCACTGAGTTCAGTTCTTTACTGTTGTTGGCATCATGTCATATAACCTCTTCTGTAAATGCTCTTTGATAGTTTCAAGTTCAAAAAGGAGCAACCAGCATTTTAGTCTGCAGACATTCCTGGCTCTGAGCAAACAGGGTGTGGGTGGAAGTGGTCAGTTCTGTTTCTGATCCTTATTCTGTCTGCTGTTCAAGTTGTAATGTTTATAGAATCATAGAATCTTCATTGGAAAAGGACCTTCAGGATCACCAAGTCCAACTATCAACCTGACCTACTGTATTCCATCGCTAAATCATGTCCCTTATACCGTACCCGCTCATCTCTTAAGTACCTCCAGGTACTGAGACTCCACCACTTCCCAGGGCAGTCCCTTCCAATGAAGAAAATCTTCCTCATATCCAACCTAAACCTCCCCTGGCATAACTTGGGACTGTTTCTTCACATCCTATTGTCACTTCAGCAAAGAGACCAACACTCTACTTGATGCAGTCATCTTTCAAGTAGCTGTAGTAGTTGAAGAGAGCGATGAAGTCTTCATTTAGCCTCCTCTTCTCCAATCTAGCCTAATCCTCTTTCCTCAGTCACTCCTTGTTTTCTAGACTCTTCTGCAGCTTTGTTGCTCTTCTCTGCACACACTTGCGCAAATGAATATCTCTCTTGTAGTGAGGGGCCCAAAACTGAGCACAGTATTCAAGGTGCAGGTTTATCAGTGTTGAATACAAAGGGACAATCACTTTTCTTGTCCTGATGACTATGCTATTTCTGATACAAGCCAGGATGACATCAGCCTTGGACACCTGAGCACACTGCTGGCTCATTTTCACTCACCTGTTGACCAGCATTGCCTTGTCTTTTTCTGCTGAGTGACTTTCCAGCCACTATTCTAAAAGCCTGTACCACTGCATGGGGTTGTTATTACAGAAATGTGGGATCTGACACTTATCATTGTTGAATGACATGCAGTTGGATTCAGCCTGTTGATCCATCTTACCCAGATCCCTCTGCAGAGCCTTCCTGCCCTAAAGCATGTCAACAATCTCGCCTCACTTGGTGTTATCTGTAAAGTTACTGAGGGTGCACTCTATTCCTTCATCTAGATCACAGATAAAAATGTTAAATAAAGCTGGCCCCAGTAGTGAGCCCAGGGTAGTGCCACTGCTGACTGTCTTCCTACTGAACTGAACCCCATTCACTAGGACTGTTTAAGCACTGGCCATCCAGCCAGTTCTTCACCCAGTGAGCTGTACGTCTGTCCAAGCCATGAACAGTCAGTTATTCCAGGAAAACAGTGTGGGAAACTTTACTAAGATCCCAGAAAGCAACACCTACAGCCTTTCCCTTATCTATGAATGGGTCATCTTATCACAGGAGATCAAGTTAGTCAGGCAGGACCAGCCTTTCATAATCTCATGCTGCCTGCTTCTGATCACTCAGTTGTCCTATATGTGTCTTGTGATATTATGTAACAGTCATGTTCGCCAGAACGGAAGTCTGAACATTAAATGTCTAGCTGTGAATCACATCTGTTTCCTTCTGCAGCTAGTGGGAAGAAATAGGCAGAACTTCCTGTCTTTCTGTTGACTACAAAGAAACCGTATATTGGTCAGACCTTGATATCTAACTCTTGGGTGTTGAAAGAGAAGTGAGATGAGATCTCTCTTAAAACATGAAGTGCAGGATACAAGGGGTGGGATGGATACCTTGTTGAAAATGCGTTGGTAGAGGATGGAATTGAAGATTAATAGAGAAAAGTGAAAAAAAATACACTGAAGAGCTAACATTCCTGGTTATCTCTGTGTTAAGCTGTTTTTGTGGACTGAGCTGGGAAACCCCGTGTAAGAAAAACAGTGAGGCAGCAAACCTAGAATCAGTGATGAAACTGGAGGAGAAGATAATTGTCTAAGCATGAGAAAAGGAGATGGGGAGACAGTAGGAAGAAAAAGTAAAGACTGGGGAGTAAACAAGGAAGAAAGTAAAAGGGAGAGTAAAACCAAAGAGGAGGAGAAAGCTCTCAAGAGATTTGAGACAGTCAAAAGCAGTGTCACTGGGAAGTCTCAGGCAAGTATCTGTGCCAAGAGGGAGGGTTTGGTTGCTGGGAAGCATCAGAGCTACGTGAAGGGTCATTTCAGCTCAGCTTGAGTTTCCCCTCAGGGTGGAATTGGGAATAGAAAGTGAAGTACAAATCAGGACAATTTAAAATATCTTCCACCAAAAGCCTTTCTGGGCCAAAAACCTCCAGGCAACTCAGTTTCTCTGCTTTAAAGTCATTCCTTTTGTTCCCATTTAATTCAGAATCTCCAAATGCCTGTCCAGAGGTCTAAGCAGCCTCCAGTCCTCCCAGCAGCTTGTTTGTGTGTCTGTTCTGTGCATTGCAGAAGTCCTGAATAGGCATCAGAGCTTCTGCACTTAGTAAAGTTGAGGTTGCTGTAAATCATTGTAAGATCTGGCTTCTGACACCGAAATGCCTAAAGATGATACGAGGATCCTCACCGTTAGTTGTAGGATATATTACTCATTTTCAACTTGGGAAGTAGAAACTGCTATGCCTTTGTCAAGTGCATCTTTATTTCTGTCATGCATCATATGGCTGCTTGCAGGGCAGATGATCCACAGCATGAGGATAATAAAGAGATTGGGCCAAACTAATCGCTGATAAATCTCTGGATTTATAGTCTCATTTTTATTTATAGAATTTTGAAGAACAGAGATGAAATATCTCTTCCTATCAAGAGAAGAAGTGGTTCTCTTTTGATTAATAATGAATTTATTTAAAAAAAAAAAAAAAGAGTTCAGATGAATATCATCAAATAAAAGCAGAGGTCGAGAGTAGCAGAATGCTGTCCAGCAGGAGATGGCACTGGTGAGATCTGATGTCTGACCTCTTGCATCAGCCTTAGCTGGAAGATTTTAAAGCTGCTTTATACCAGCAAGAGCGCTTTCCATCCGAAGCAGTGAACTGAGCTTTTGCTCTCGCATTTATCTACCACACACCCAAGTTGTATTATTTGGATAGGATTAACGTATGTCCTTCTGCGTCTTCAGAACACATTTCTATGAGGAAAAGGGATTTGAAGGGATGAAGAGAAAGAGAAAACCAAATGAAAAGAGTCAGATGCTCTTTCTTGTATTCTTTTGTTAAAACTAAGGAGAGCTTCACCTGTGAAGGGAGATACAATACACAGGATGTACAAAGGGCAAATTCTGCTTCTCTAATCCCTACATATAAATTTAGATCACGAGCGGCACTGCACTCACAAATAAGAAGGCATACAGAGAAACAGCTCACTGCCACTGTTTGCAGTCTGGTGTAATAGTTCGTCTCCTTATAAACGAATACATCTCCTCTCAGAGCTGCACAGTGTGTGATTCATGTCATCTGTGCTATTAATGTACAAGCTAACAAAAGTCCTAAGTACCTTATGATTGAAGTGTTCTAGAGAGGCAGTTCAGGATGAGCATGTACCCAGGTGACCTCTTTGCTGGCAGAAGTGAGAGGATTAAGGATGAAGGGCATACTTCCTTGCCTTTACACTTTTTACTTAGTGGAATACAGTGTAGAAAACTGAAGAGTGAGACAGCAGACACAGAAAAGCTGACATCCAAGCCATAAATGTGCTTTTTTATAGATCTTTCTCAATAGTTCACCTTTTCCCCTGCAAAAATGAAGGCAAAACAGTGCTTACACTTTCCAAATGAAAGCATGGAAACTCAGGAATAAATAATGTGGTTCAGGCTTAGGAATTCGCCCCAGGGGAATTCCACTTGTGAGAACTTCTGTAGAAAGGCAGCACCGCTGTGAAGGCACTTGCAGGCCTCATTTTAAGAATTACCACTTCCTCTAGAACAGAGAGCAAACAAGATAAAAATGTATCTTAGTGACACTGCACAAATAATCCCTCTGCAGCCTCCACTTTCAGACTGGGGTTTTCAGTGGAATTTGGGGTAAGCAGAGAGCAGGAAGGGGAAAAAATAGATTTGGTCTTGATTTGAAAGCTCAACCAGGATGTACTAATCTGTTGCCACAGCATTTATTACTTAGCTGAGCATAATATTTTCTTGTTAGTCTTCAAAATATACACTCAAATAAAGACGAGGAACAAGATTCTCAGCTGGAGTAAATCAGCAGACAGTTTCCAAAGCCAAGCAAGCCACGCTGATTTATATCAGCTAAGCATCTTGCTTATGCTCTTCAAGCAACAGCGTAACCACATGCACTCTGAGTGCTCCATCTACCATCTGATACAGATCTGTAGTGAGATTAACTCTTACAGTCCCATCACTAGAGCATGCAATTGTGTACAAGACCATAGGCAAGTCACGGCTGTGGCATCTACAGGAGTTCCTCTTGTTCTTGCCTAGTGCAAACATAGCTTTTGTTGCAATCAAAACCTCCCATAAAAGGGAATTTTTAAAATATTTTAAATAACTTTGGGTTTTTGTCCCATTCCACGTGGCACCTTCTTAGGTGGGTCTGTTTCGAAAATCTGGAGTGAAGTCTCGAATCCAGGCCCTGCGTCAGATGAATGAGAGCTCCCCAGAAAATGTCAACTATGAAGACCAGTCAGCATATGATGTAGCAGATATGGTAAAGCAATTTTTCCGTGACTTGCCAGAACCCCTCCTCACAAGTAAGCTGGGAGAGACTTTTCTACACATCTACCAATGTAAGTAGCATGATATTTATTACTATATATAGCTCAAAGTTATTGTAAGTTATGGAATCATAAATTCTAAGTAATTTTGATGTGTGAACGCTGAATGGAATTCTTTATGTTCACCTCTGAGGTGCATAAAAGAACATCTCTGCTCTCAAAATACTTAGCTGACAGATTTTTAGAACTGTCTAAAATTGGCAAAATATTGCAAGCATGCAAATCTTAAGAAGCTTTAAATGTATTCACCTTGCAGTCAGGAAGACAGCAGAAAGAAAGACTGGCCATGAACATTAAAAATGTAAAACCACATTTCTTTAAACTGTGAGCCCATTTTGTGCGCATTTTAAATATAAGTGAGTCTTTTGAGCATGGAGAAGCATTATGCCTGTGAGAATGCATGCCTGTGCAGTCTGTTCCTTCCTGTGACTTGATTATTTGAAAAGCTTTTATGTGAAGATCTCACAAAGAAATAAAAAAGCCACGGATTTGTTGCTTTCATTTCAGCATCAGGATATGTCTGCCTATGTGCACATCAGTGAGCTTGTTCATAAAAGAAACAGGAATTATTGGTGCTCATAAAATGACAATCATAATTGCTTCCGTCGGTGAACTGACTGAGGAGAATACTGGTGTCAAAAAGGATGTGTTCTACATGTCCTTGGAAACAGACTGCTTTTAAACTATTGCTCAATGAAAATTGGAGTGTCCTATCTTGGCATGGGAGAGACTGCAAACAAACACAGAAATATGGCAGATCTCAATGCCATCAGTGTTATTAAGTCTGTAGCCAGAAAGAATCCCATCTCCACGTCAGGAGCCTGGCATTAGGATTCACAGCAGCCAAAAGGCTGAACAGTGAAACAGTGCTACCAGCCAACAGAAGATGCTGTAGAAGAGGGCACAGGCTGAGTCTGCACTGATCTGCAGTGAGAAATCTGAATAACTGTATACATTTGTGAGAGAAAGAATAAGGCTTGGAAAGATATTTTTGTGTTACAGAAGTATTTTGAAGGAATTCAGGAAGTCTTGATCTGTTTAGAATGAGGTGAGAACAGGAAAAGATGGGCTTTTGTTGACACCAGAAAACAATGATTGGATTAAAAACAAAATCAGTGTTTTTTTTTCTACTTGACCAACAACAGATATGTTTTTCTGTTTTAGATGGTACTGACAGAATCCCTTTCACAGAAAGAAAAATGTTCAAAATTGCTGGGATACCAATTGGATTTCGTAACGTCTGCAATTAAATAAAGTTGTAGCTGGGACGTTTTCTTCCCATTCATTCTGTTTAACAAATTATTTCTGTGAGGTTAAAAAGGATTTTTCCTCTCTTAGTTTACTGGCAAGGTATTTCTGGTTCTCTGGGAGTTACTGAACATCTTTTTCAGATATCCAGGATGTTTTTCATGTACCCAAAATGGTTTGATTTGCTATAGCACAGCAGAGTGGGGATGAGATTAGCGTCACAGTCTATGTGGCTTAGCACTGATGGAACTTTCTCCATTTCCCTAAAGCCCTTCATTGCCTAATGTTTACAAACCTCTGAGATGAGAGGCAGAGGCTCCTCTGACTTCCCAGAAAGACCTGGCCTTGGTGCTTCTTGAAAATCAGAGACATTGCATTGTGTTCAGTTTATCATTCGTGTCTGAAAGCTTTTAAAATAAAGTGCTTGTGCAAGATTAACAGGCAGAGCTTAAAAGGTGGCTGTACCCTGTACAATAAATCTACTTTTGTTGTTTTTCTTCAATTGTATAGAGCATATATAACATGGAGAGGAAGGCTCCAAATCCAAACTGAGAAAACTTAGAGTAGTTTTAGAAATGAATCTGAGATGCTGTTTAAGCATATCCATTACTTCTTCCATTAAACTGTGCTACAGTTTAGGACATTTTAGTATCTTTCAGAAGCTCCCCTGGGTGCTTTGAACTGTCTTCCCAAGGGACAAAAGTAACCTGAAAAGTACCAACTGAGTGCTCCTTCCATAAACTTTAAATGAAATTCAGACTCTTTCTTGGTAAATGGCCTTTCCAGCTATTTCTTTGATCTTACAGTTAACCCCACTGAACATCACTTGCTTTGCTGCAGATGTCCCCAAGGAGCAGCGGCTGCAGGCCGTGCAGGCAGCCATCATGCTGATGTCAGATGAGAACCGAGAGGTTTTGCAGACACTGCTGTGCTTCCTGAGCGACGTCACCTCTGTGGAGGAGAATCAGATGACTCCAATGAACATAGCTGTTTGTCTGGCCCCTTCCCTCTTCCATCTCAATATAGTGAAGAAAGAAAGTTCTCCAAGGTAAGTTCATTCTTAACACCATAAGTAAGCCTGTCCTTGACAAAAAAAAAGCAATACAGGATAAAATTTTCCAAGGTGTCTGCTCTCTGTGACATGTTACCCAGGGCATAGCTTCAGCAAGAGGGAAAAGCAGACACTGCGTAGCCAGAAGCGCATGCACTGAAGGTATTTTTGCAAGCCCAGCAAGGTGTTTGTGTCCGCATAGTGTGAATATGCAAGTGCCAACCTTTCATGCAAATTTTCACTGATGTATTAGTGAGTTTTACATTAGTAATGTTGTCTTCTGTGAAGGGAAAGAGCTTGATTTTGCTCTGGGTGAAGTCCAAGATCGCTCATGTTTTGAAGGATTTGAACACATAGTCTCTCGGTCAGTGGATGTTTGCAGAAATGAATGTTTGCAGATGCAGTGCTTGTTAAAAGAGCTGGCTGGACAAATGCGGGATGGCAGATCAGGAAATCTTGATCTCGTTTGTATCGCTGAGTTTATTTCAGACCATGTTAAGATGTATAATGCAGTGAGTGTAGACTAAGCAGGACATAGACTTGCTAAACATAAGTGGTCCCAACTTGATGTCCCTTCTGACATTTTTTCCTGTCTGATTTAGAATACACTGAGATTTATAGCTGTGTACATGTATAACATTTTCTGAGCAAGAACTTCAAGCAGTAGCATTGTGCCTGCTGGAAATCCTTTCCAAAATATATAATGCCTAATGCAGGACATACATAGTCTTTTCTGCTTTATCTTTGCTGCAATAATGCTTTAGGTACATTTTTCCTTTAAAAAAGGCCCAGTGGTCTGAACAGTCTTTGTGATAAACAGAAGTTTAAAGATAGACTTTTTGCTCTGGTGTTAAGAACATCCTGCCACTATGTTTGCTTTTGTATTGAAAAGATGCAGCTCTTTTTACCTGAGATATTGAATTCAATTACAGAGTAATACAGAAAAAATATGCAACAGGGAAGCCAGATCAGAAGGATCTCAGTGAAAACCTGGCAGCTACTCAGGGACTTGCTCACATGATAATGGAATGCAACAAACTTTTTGAGGTGAGTGAGAGACTCAAACGGCATTATTCATGGACACATAATGCAGCATCCTTTGAAGTATTTATGTTTATGCTTGCGTTCTCTATCTCGCATTAGCACAGAGATTGATGGTGCCTCACTTATTTGTAAACTTGCTCCATCTGAAATTTATCTATCTCATTTCTTTATGATTGTTCCCTTCTAGCATTTGAAGATGCTGCTATTAAAAATGCAGAGTAATTATTCTATGGCGGTTTTCAACTCAAAGATTAGTAAATCTTAGTTTAATTAAAAACCAAATATGCTGTTTTAACATTTCATTTTATTATAAAGCTTTTACTGCATGAATTAAAACTAATCCATCTCAAAAAGAAGAGCTGATACATTTTCTTTCTTTGTGTCATGCAATAACATTAAAATCACAGGGGGAGATGTAGTCATTCCTGGAGCTGCTTTGGCTGAAGGACTAGGAGAGGTAGCAATTGTAACTCCCCTCCCTGGAAGCACAAAGCAACATTTCTGGGGACGGGCGGGTAATTCAATTGTATTGTCATAGAATCAATCTGTCTAACATGGTTTTGCATGAGTAATGCTATTCTGACCCATTGACTGTTCCATTATATTACCTTGATTTCTCAGTAAGGCAAAAATAGCTATCTACTTTACTGACTGTAGGCTCATTGCAATTGGACACTAAGTGATCTGTCAGCCTAGAAAGCACTGCCTTAAGGAAAAGATCTCAGCAAGAGATTTTCCCTGTGTGATTTCTCCCACTTTTGTGATGCAGGTCCCACATGAGATGGTCACTCAGTCCCGAAACTCCTACATCGATGCAGAAGTGCATTCTCCCACCCTGGATGAACTTGGGAAACAAGTGGATGAGGAAGGAGGGAACTACCAGATGTACCTTGAAAATCTCATGCAGAATCTCCACAAAGAAGCAAAAGACAAATTCAAAGGATGGGTCACATGTTCCAGTATGGAGAATACAGAACTCGCCTACAAAAAGGTAATTAGGAGAGAAATGGAAGAAAAGGTAAACAACCAAAAGTGAAATAAAGCTATGTAGCTATGGGACCCAGTGACTTGCATAACTAAATATATATCCTTCCATTTGCTGAGGCAGTGATAGTCCAGGGCTGCTGGAATTATAAAAACAGAATGGAGGCCCACACACCAGAATGCCTGATGTGGGGAGGTGGAGGCTAGGGTTGACTCTGGCATTGTAGGGAAAGTAGTTACACCAGTACAGGAGAGACCTGGACATACAGGAGAGTCCGGTGGAGGGCCAGGATGACAAAGGGACTGGAGTACCTCTGCTCCTAGGAGAGGTTGAGAGCTGGGACTGCTCATCTTGGAGAAGAGGAGGCTGAGGGAGATCAGTATTCTTAAATCTCTGAAGGGAGAGTGCCAAGAGGTGGGAGCCAGGCTCTGCTTAGTGGTGCCCAGTGCCAGGACAAGAGGCCTTGGGCAGTAGCTGGAATAGAAAATGTTCCCTCTTAACACCAGGCAGGTGGCACAGGCTGCCCAGAGGCTGTGAGATCTACATCTTGGAGATCTTCCAAAGTGGTCGTGACATTTGGGCACCCTGCTTTGGGTGTCCCTGCTGGAGCAGGGATTGGACCAGGTGGCCTGCAGAGGTCCCTTCATGGCTCAACCATTCTGTGATACTGTGAAGGGCACTGGAAGGAGTGTGCAGTCTGGATGGTGAGGGGACAGGAGGCAGCATTTGCCTGTTAAGTGCAATTCCTTTGTTAGCACTGAGAAATCACAATTACTCTGGTTTATAGTCAGCTTCTCTCTGTGACCCTCTGGGGAGGTACTGTGGGAAGTTTTAGAGTGAGGAGCAGGGCAAAGGTGAGAGTAGGATATGGGAGTGGGGGATGCTGGGGAATGGGACATGGATATGTCTAGTGTCAGGGGCATGGGGACTGAAGAGAGGACTAGGAGAAGTCCAAAGTGGGAGGACTGGAGAACTGAGATCTATGGGAAAGAGGAGTTAGAACAACATGAAGTAATTTAAGATGGAAAAGGTGGGAGCTGGGATTCTGGGAACACGATTCTGGGTCTGTGGGAGATGCTGTGGGTTTCTGGAGCACTGGAATTTATATGTGAGGATGCCAGCACTGGAAGGTGTAGGAAGACAAGCCTTGCAAGATCCAGTTGACTCGTTTGCTGCCTGAAATACAACAGCCCTGAAACCACACAGAAATGCTGCATATGAAGAATTCAGGTTATTCATATTGCACATGTCCCAGCACTTTCTGCTCCCTTATTGCTTGCTATGAAGGTGTAACAGTATCCATGAGTTACAAAGACCTGACAAGTAGCTTATGTTTTCCTTCTTTGGGAGGTGCTTTCCCAATACTCTCTTGCAGCTATTTTGAGGAAGAAACACCTGTGTACCTAACACAGAAGTGAATCAACTTATTTTCTGTTCCTTCATGTTCTGTTCTTCCGCTCGGCAAGCTGACCCTCAGTTCTGGCTACTGCATCAGGTTGCCCAGGGTGGTAGCTTTGTTTCAGAGCAGCGTTTCAGGTCTGGTTTCATCTGTTGTCACTTTTACACATCCACATTCTTCACTGTACATGGGTTGCTTGAGGTTATAATAGTGTCTGTGACACCAGAAATAATCAAGCTGTCCCACTGGTATGAGAACTGGTCCAGATATACATTGGTGTGAAAGCAGAAGTACTAAATCACTTTAGTTTTCCACCCAGGACTAGTATGCACAAGTTTTTACATGCAGAGAGCAGCAGTAGCAATAGTAGTGATGATTAGCAGGGAAATTTGCATGCTCTCAAGCTTCATTTTAAGCTCAGGCCAGATAACCATTCCAAGATTTTGTCCTCAATTATTCTCTGCTGAGTGTTTGCGTATATTTGCATGGAATTTTATGCTCTTTGCTGCTTTCCTCCAGGTTGGGGATGGGAACCCTCTAAGGCTTTGGAAAGCCTCAGTGGAAGTTGAAGCCCCACCATCAGTTGTTCTGAACCGAGTGCTGAGAGAACGTCACCTTTGGGATGAAGACTTCTTGCAATGGAAGGTTGTTGAGAGCTTGGACAAGCAGACAGAAGTTTACCAGTATGTTCTGAACAGCATGGCTCCTCATCCTGTCCGAGACTTTGTTGTTCTAAGGTAAGCTAAATGCAATTCTCTGATATTCTTGCTGTCCACAGTGCAGACAAGCAAAATCTGTTCTTACCTCAGCCTTAGTATCTGTAAACTGTGCTTTGAGAACTCTACTTCTGGGCAGCAGCATTTATTTCTTAAACTGAATTAAAATTACACACCTAAAGCATGCTGACCTTTTCTCTGATGTAATTTGAGCAGCACATACTCCTGAGACCATAAATATTATTTATTCCTTAGAACAGATGTCTGATAATAGCTGTTGTTCTTTTAGCTTTGTTTGTTGTCAAAACAGTGCAAACAGAACCCAATTGTTTTTTACATTGCTTTTGCTGTCCTCTAGGGAGTGTTTCATGTTTAAGAGCTAAATGTTTAGTGAAGAAGATAGCAATGCTTTTAAGCTGAGCGTCTTATATAGCCTCTATATAAGTTGTTATTTTAGATTTGAGGTTGAAGACTGTAGACCAAGAAACACAGAAATACTAACCCATAAAAATTATAGTGTGGGAATGAACAGAGACAGCAGATTTGTGCTCTGACTGTTTTCAGGGGATGAGATCTGTCAAAGAAACGTATAGCTGTATATCAGTATTCCAAATTCAGCCTCAGTTCTACTACTGTCTACGTGCCCATATGGAACAAACAAAAATATATTCCTCTAAAGTACATCCTGCCTTTGAAATCCTTACCCTTTTCCTGCGAGGAGCTATTGTGGAGCTGCTGACATATTTCACTTGCAGGGTCAGTCCTGCAGTTACTTATTTCAGGATGATTTTGTGTGTTCCCATTCTCTGTCATTGCTTTCTTTGACTAAAATGATGTGCCAGACAAATACTAAGCAGTTTTGAGAATGGAAATAGTCCAGTGAGTCAGAACTGTATTGGAAGGAGCAAAGATTGACAGAAAAGGATGAGCCCAATAAAATATAATTTTAATAGTACATCTCTTTTATGAACTTCATTATTCTCTTGGAGAACTATAACAAGCAGATATTGTTGGAATGGAGGAAGAATTATTGGAACTCTTGGAGGAAGATTTTTGAAATATTTTCTGTAAGACTTCATAATGTGAAAACTAGTTCTCCCATTACTCTATTTCCTTTGCCTTCCCGCAGAATATTGGGCCAAATTAATTTAGTTTATAATTGATTTTCTTATATATTATCAGTTTATACAAGTGATAAATTTGACCCTCTGTTTAGCACCCAGAAGAGCTTCTGGGAGCAGCCAGGAGGTTTTGATGACCATAATTCTGTCCTCTTATTTGCCACTTAATTCACTATTAGGTTTCATGGTGTTTTATGTTCTTTAAAGACCTGCTGTGCAGCCACATCAGTTAAAGCAAAATCTTGCCATCAAATCCTCCTTCATTTCACTATCCCAGGCAGAATGACCCCTAAGGACTGAAATATATATCATAAAACTGAATCCTAGTGGGCTTTTGAGGTCTGGAAACAGCCGTCAGGCAGATCTGTCACTTTCTGTTGTTTATCTCTTTTGATTTATATCAAGTCTAGAGCAAGGTTAGCCAGAGATACCGCAGTCAATTTGATACATTATGATCGGTGGGAAGTGAACAGTGAAATTGTAATTCACCTCTGGGGACATGAACAAATATATTTTAACAGACTGCTGTTTTCCCCTTTCCAGTCAAACTGGTGGCTCTAAAAGGATAAACCTCGTTGTACTTTGCTTCTTAATTTGGCAGGGGATTAGGCTACCTTGAGGGTAAGAGCATAGGGCCAGTGTTTCATATACCTGGGATCTGAGGCAATTTTCAGCTGCCCTGAACTTACATCACTTTTTGTTCAAGATTGCTCAAGTGTTTAGCGTTAGTTAAGTCTTACTGCATGTCTGTGAGCTAGGTGTCATACCTATTTTTATTCTTGCAGATATTTAGAGAAGTATGGTAACCAGCCTAAATCCGTATAACCAAGAATAGCAATTGTAAGTCTTCTGCAAAGTCAGATATACATCGTTTTCTACTTCAGAAATGACACAACCAAGTGTCACACAGTTACCAAAATGATGTGGTCACAGCTGAGCACTGTGCAGGTGGTAGCATGGCTCAGCATCTTGCAGGAGAGACTTCGTCATGTGTTGCATCTCCTAAGAACAATTCATCATTTTTAATGATGTACATACATGAAATCAGTATTTTTCTGAATTTTCCTGAAGAGCAGCTCAATTTCATGTCAAAAATGCAGAATGTTAAAGTATCTGTTGTCCAGATTTCATCAGTCCCTGAAAACTGCTCACCTGCTCATGCATGCAGCTTCCCACGGTAGCTTAATCCCTATCTCAGACAGTCTGTGGCAAGGTGATGCACGTAATACAATGCTGTGGAAATTTCTTATTTCCACAGCATAGGAAAAGAATACAGACTATCCTGTGAGATTCCAAGCAGACAAGAAAGACGTGAGACACCAGGAAATGTAGAGAATTCCAACAGAACAAGAAAAAAATGTTAAGTATTAAAGTCTGGATCTCCTGAACCTGTGAAAAGCGTCTGCAGCCTTTCAGAGAGGCTAGAAACTTGGGAGATGGAAAAGATGAAACAAGTGATGGTGCTCAAACAAAAATATGTCATAACAAGCCAGCCTGAAATTTGGTAATAAAGAAAATAAGAATCTGTAATTGGCTGACAAATGTGGTGATGTGTTCATGAAACTTGACAGTTATTATTTCTTTCTGAGTAAAATTTGCTCAGTAGTTTTGTAACTCTGGTGAAAGAAAATGCCCCTTTCTTCCTGTAAGGAAAGAGAACATAGAGCGTAGATCCTATTGAGAGAAGAGGTAGAAAAACACTGCTTCCAGGGACTGCAGAAGCACGTTGGTTCCTCCTGTATAGCACTGGAAAAAAGAAATTTTTCATGGAAGTGTCTCTTTCTGGAGTGACAGAAGGACTGAAGCAAATGGACACCTTTGTGCCGGGTGATACATCCCTCTGGGATACTTAGATGTTGGTTCATATGTTTGTTTGACAGCAAATTGAAGTCTGCCAAAGGAAAGGAAGCCTCAAATTCATTATCATTCCTAAGAGAGTTAACGTAAAGTTTCAACCTTTGGCTGTTGCAAGAAATTAACCATTAAAGACTGTATTTTGACATTGTCACTTGGAGTGTGCGATGGCAAATTACAATAATGCAAGTACCATCAGCCACATGAGGAGTCTTTGCCTCAGCTGCTGTGCATCAGTGGATATTAGCAGTAGAACACCCTGATAAAACATGCTGCATTTATACATAACATCTCCAAGGTTGCTGTACATTCATACCATTGATTGAATAATTGCATAACTGAAAGGACACTGTTTTTTTTCAATCTAGATGCCCTCAAATTGTGTTCTGGGAGTTGCAGGAGCCAGCAAGAATTTCTGATGTGCTACACTGTATTTGCTACTCTGTAATAGTCTGCATGGGTGCAATACAACATTTCAGCCTTTGCTGGATGGCTGATGCTCACTTTAAAGCCTTTCCAAGGCTTATGAAAATGAACTGATTCCTACTTCAGTGGTGATAATGTCACTGGGAAGTGCTGTATCCCATCCGTTACTGTGCTGCACACAATCTGACTTCTCACTCCTGCAATAATTCAACTTGTTTAGAGTCAGATGTATGGGCAAAGTGATAGCCTGTCTGCCTGCAGATGGCTGTGTCATGTCTCTAATATATGATGGTTACAAAATCCCTGTGGAGGGAAGCAAACTTTTTTCTACCTCATGCCAGCAGCAGCGTCAGCTGTCCCAACTCATAGTCAGATTCCCAGCTTGTTGGGGCAGCAGAACCAGGTGGACACTGACTTTCAAGAAAACAACGCAGATAGCATTGATTGCAAGATCTTTCCCTTGGTCATTTCAGAAGGTGAGCTTTCAGGGGGTTGATCAGCCTCATTCTATGCCAAAATATCCTAATCTCCTAGCAGTTCATAGCAAAATTATGGCACCCACCATTAAAATTAATACATTTCTGGGAGGAGATCTAATGACTGAGCTTGATAAAATTTCTGTATCCTGTTTTGAGCAACAATCCCAATGGACTTGTAACACAAAACCCCTTCAGGAATTCACAGGACATAACAGGCAACAATTCCATAGACAAAGTCAGTTAATGTGTCTGTGAGAAGTTGGTTTCTCATGGACATCCTGTACATTGCTCTGCCAGTTGCCTGCCTCGGTCTTGTCCACTCTGTCCATGTTCTTGTGTCAGCACTACGTTTCAGCTTAAATACGTCTCTTCTCCCACTCTTGTATTTTTCCCTGCATGTATTTATAGCCAATATTCTGTCATCAGCCTTACAAGGATGTGGCTTCCTGGCCTTACAAGGATTAGCAAGAAAACAACCAGTAACTTCTCTTCCGTGTCTCCGAAAGTTACTAAAGTGATTCAATCTTGAATATGTTGCTGCAGGACGTGGAGGACAGATCTGCCAAGGGGAACGTGCATGCTGGTTGCCATCTCTGTGGAGCACGAAGAGGCTCCTCTTATGGGAGCGGTGCGAGCCATCGTGATGGACTCTCAGTATCTGATAGAGCCGTGTGGCTCAGGAAAAGCCAGGCTGACCCATATCTGCAGAATCGACCTAAAGTAAGTATCCTGTCTGCAAAATGCAGATGTTCATTCAGTGAGGCAAAATCCTCCAGCTCAGAGAGGGGAGGTGTTGGGAACAGATGGCATAGATAACATAGCTTTGCTGTTTTGTAGTCCTCTTGTGGACTTTTCTATCCACCAGGCTCATTTCTATGTTCAGCATATGCCATTGTTGTGATGTGATCATAGAACTAAATCTGGTTGTTTGATAACAGCAAGGAAGCACTGCTTACAGTCACAAGTACTCAGAGTTCCCAACAACACCATGGGTAGCGGAGAGTAGAGGCCATGGCAAGACCCTTCCTGTGGAGTACAGTTCTTGTGCACTTGGGCTTCTCAGTAGCTACATCTTTTTTTGTTTCTGCAGAGGACATTCCCCAGAGTGGTATAACAAAGGCTTTGGACATCTGTGTGCTGCAGAAGTTGCCAGGATCAGAAACTCATTTCAGCCTCTGATTGCTGAAGGACCAGAAACAAAAATCTGAGGAAGTGTTTGTGGAAATGTGTACGTGTAAATCAGGGTATGGCAGAGAACAGGAAGACAGAAAGCAGAGATCTTTTTTAGGTTACAGAAGTCTGACCAGACCCAGGTCTGTACAAAGGTGAATTTTATAGGATAGTTCTTTTATTCTGGAGACTTTGCCTCCCACGTCCCTTCTGCATTAATTTTAATTGCTGAAGTAAAATTTTCTTCAAAGACCTTTTATCTTTATTGTTTTAAAATCATACTATTGCCATGACTTGTGTGTTACATAACTCTGGTATTTAAGGGCTTCTAAGAAGCATATTTTAATTGTAAATAAATTATGTACAGTATGTATATATTTATATTATATCTATCTATATATATGTATATGTATAAATTAATTATTTTGTATATAACTCAGTGCTTTCTAGAAGTCACTTGCATCAGTTGGACCTTAAATGAATCCGTCACTTGTTTCTTAGTGTGTCACTGCTACATAAGCTGTGTTTACTGTTATCACAGGGCTACCAAGCATAACCCATGTGATAACAGAAACGCCTGTTCTCGGGTTTGTTTTGTGTTTGTGTGCTACGAGAAGGTACCTAGAAATAGATGTAGAAGAATTAAGAGAATTAAGGAAGAGGGAAGTGGCTGTAGGTTAAAAAATAATGAGCGGATCCATTTTGACAGATACAGTGCATGGAGTGTAACAGAGACATTTTGAAGGCCATTTATATTCAGCTACAGAAAGTTGTGACTGTCAGCACAAGGAGATGTTGGAAACTTAGCTATTGCCTTAATGGCCTGTCTGTCACTAGAGAACCTCACTATGTCAGTGTTCAGTGTAACTGCTCATTCTTAGCAAGTACAAGATAACACTTTGTGTACTGAGGTATCTGAAATCAGACTGGTGAGTTAATAAGCTGTAAATCTTCTGTTTAGCATTTCATCTAGGCTGCGAGGAAGTATTTCTGTGTTGTTCTTTCCTTCATCCATAGAGGTAGCTCATTATTAAGAAGCTCCAAAGCAGATTTTCTACATCCAATGGACACAAAGATGTACGGATGAACACCATGCCTTTTAGTACTCTTCCTATAAAAATAACTAAACTTTTTGAAGCTTTTAAACACATCTCAGAGATGTAAAAGATTAAATGCAGACTATGCTTGGGAAGACTGCTTTTATAGTAACAGCAAGCAATTTTGTATTATATTGCACTGATCTGCATGGTCCTGCCTCTGTAGGCATTGGTGGGAGCAGGATCAGCCCCTGACTATGAGGAGTAGGAGCCATGTATGCCTGTTATATCGTTTCATTTTCAGGGACCTATTATTTGCTAATGGATGAATGCTTTAAAAGTCGTAATAATTATTTGTTGATGTTACCATTGAGGCAGGGTTCTCTTCTGTTTTTAACTAACCTAAGACCAAAAAATGATATTACATCTATGATTCAGTCAGAATGTACAAGCCTGTTAACATTGTTCATTAATCGCATTTGTTCACCTTGTATTTATTTATTGCTGCATAAACCAGTTGAGACATTCATAGCCAGTGTTTTTACTATCCCTTGTCAGCTGCTGCTCTCTTTGTCTCACCCGTGTTCTGTTGAGCTTATTGGACCTCGGTTGCCTATCAGCTCAAATGTTGAGTTTGTTGCCAACGTTCACAGAACCATAGGATGGTTTGGGTTGGTTTAAGATCATGTAGTTCCAACCCCCCTGCTGTATGCAGGGACACCTTTCTGTAGACCAGGTTGCCCAAAGCCCCATCCTGCCTGGCCTTGAATGCTTGCGGGGAGGGGGGCATCCACAACCTTGCTGGGCAACCTGTTCCAGTGTCTCACCACCCTCACCATAAATAATTTTTTCCTAATATCAAGTTGCAACAATTGTTGCAGCATGCAAATATTGGGAGTTTTCAAGTATTAAGAGATAAGTGAGAGCATGTGTACCCTATGTGCTCGCCATGAGGTCCTTGTTCTCCCCGGCAGGCATGGAAACCACCCACTACTCACATCCAGCCTTTGCCCTGCTGCCATTGGTTGGGACTGCAATCCCAAGGAGCAGCACCTCCTCCCACCAGTGCCTGTAGCCATGGCAGCAGATTTCATACCAGCTGTTTTCCAAAACAGGAGCAATTAAAGTGCTTCTGCTACATTAGTTTGCATAAATGGATACAATTGTGCTGCAGATTCTCTGACACTGGGAACGGCAATTGTCTGACACTAAATTCTGAAAGAACTGAAGGGAAAACCTGGACAGTGGTTTTATCCTATCTGAGAACTCATCACTCTGCTGGAAGGGCTCCTGTGCCACTGCCACCATTAATAAGGTGAGTTAGTCTTCCTACCATTGCAGAAGCTGTCCTATGCTCCCAGCATCTCTAAGCCATGTATCAATGAAATGCATTTTTGTTAAAAGGCACATTATGCCATCTCTACCATTCAGCTACCACAGTACTATTGTTACGTTGCCATTGAGAATACATTATGACGATTATGTTTTGAAATGTTATATTCATATCAATACCTCATATTTTTACCTCATCTGTTGGTATCAGTCATTTAGTTGTAAATAAATCATTGCAGAATTGAATAAATTTGCATACATTAAAGAATGACTTTGTTTGATGTGTTTATTTCATCAGATGGCTCAGGACAAAATATGTAGCCATTGCTTTCTTTACTACAACCAGCTGTGCACTGAGCTTTTCTGATACAGGACCTCAATAACTACTTTGAGCTCAAAATGATATTGTTGTCTACCATGTTTTTTCTGTATCATAAGCATACCAGAACTTCATGACAAAGATGAAAGATATGAGGATAAGATATGGGAAAAGTATTTTCCAAAGAAGCCAAAAAGTTGGAAGGCTGACTTGAGAAAGGTGAACTCAGGTCTCCAACATACTTATGCCCCTGATTCCAATGAATCATGAATTCAGCCATGTTTCTGCACCTACATACTTTGCAATAAGTTGTGTGATCTGTGAGAGTGTCATTGCAGATGGGATGCTGAATGTTGGGTCCACATTCTCAGATGCTGGCTGTCTCAAATCCACCATTGCCAAAGAGAAGAATGGTGCAACAGCAGGATAGTGATTCCTGAGGTTTGTCCTACACATATCTACAGGTGGAATTTACTTCCCTCTGGATGGGCCTCTATCTCTCCAACTGTATTTAATTATCAGAAGGAATCTCAGCAAACTGGATGCTGAATTGGAGTCAGCTATGAGAGATCATCTAGGAGGGAATAAATCTTTATGCCCCACCATTTACAGAAAGCTAAGTATTACAATTTGTACTAAAAGAAAGCACTTTTCTCCAATTCTCTGCCATAGTAAAGGTGAGCAGATGTGTATGTTTATTTTTTCTTGCAAAAAATTTACATGTGATGTGATGTGTTCTCAATTCCTTTCTTACCTCCACTCACCAGAAGTGATGTCAGGACATTATAACTCTTATGACAGAGATTCTTCAGCTCCTGGTATGTGCAGTCTTTATGATGTTGAATTCTTGGGCAGCATCCTCCTTGTAACTTCTTGCAGAAGTCACAACCAACGCATCCTTCTGTCTAATGAACTTGCTTTGCAGAATTAGTGTCAGCCTTGGATGATCTTGGCATGCCTAAGAGATGTTGTTCTTTGGATACTTGTTAGATGAGAGCACAGGCTGGACATACTGAAATGGCTGTAGGATGAAAATGTTGAAACACCTGCGCAAAAGACTGCTGCAGCCTGCAAATCAAGTAGGAGAGGATGAAAAATGATACTGTCAGTAGTGACACAGCAGAGGCAGGGAGTGATGTTGCAAGCAGCACTTGTAGAGCATGGTCCATTCACTCTTTGGGGATTTAGCTTGGCCATGTTGTGCTGTCCTTACGAGATGTGCAATAACCACAGCAGTACACTGGCTTTATTGAGATGAGTGCTTGGCCAGGCTGATCATGTTGCAACCTCACCATGGTGTGCCTGGACCAGGGCATGGGGTTTCAAATCCCATGTTCAGAACAGGCTGTGTGCTTGGACTAAAATGTGCAAATTTAAATTATAAGGCATCTAGTTCCTATGCCCTCAGCATCATGATTGCCCAAAAATGTAACGGATGCCAAAAAAATCCACACATGTCATGCAACACACAGCAACTGTAGGCTGTAGGCTATAGATCTGAGCAATGTCTGGGTCAACAAATAAATGACAGGGAAAATGCCAATAGGCTGACCTTGTGGAAGTTCTCACACACTTCTCTGATACCCTCCCTAATCCATAAAACTACCCAGACACCAGAAATGTTACTATGCCTCTAATGAAGGCTAGCACCTTTTTGCATAAAATGTAACCTACAGGAGCACTGAGTACCAAGCAGTGAGTGATCACAGCCCCACACCAGGGAGGGCACTGCCATCCTGCCAGGGCTTGTATCTGCAAGGGTCCATGCACGACAGCAGATGAAATGAGAAAGCTTTGAGCAAAGACTTGAGCCACGGCATGCAGTTCATTGGCACCAATTTGCAAGGAGACAGAATAGGGTCAACGTCGTGACTGCACTTTACCAGAAAATGTGTTATTCTGGGGCAGTATCTTCTTCTCCAGAAGAAAACCACCCTGCTTGGAAAGAGCAGCTGCATGGAACTTCACTGACATGCCAGCAAAAGGATTGCAGCTTATTTCTTAATCAAAATACTCAATTCTGCAAAAGGGCATTAGGGAAGTTCAACCTAAAACTACAGACTCTGCTCTTTCCTCCTCACCAGCTTGAAACAGCTCAGAGACAGACACATGGCTGAAACACAGAGCCAGCACTTGCTAGCAAAGATTTGCAACCGTTTGCAATGTATGGGTGCAATTGAGCCTCATGGCCATCTGTCCATCCCCAGACTATGCCTGACATGTTCTGCAGGTCCACTGGAACAACTCTTTTTCCTTGAGAGGCCACCTATTGAGTTATACTATTTGTTTCTTTTTCTTTTTCTTTTTTTTTTTTTTTTTTTTTTTTTAGTTAAATTAATGTGGGAACTGCAGACTCCCAACCAGACAGCAGTAATTCTATCAACAGCATCTGCTGGTTGGCAGCACCCTGTATGTGGGACAGAGGTGAGCTGGGTACCTGTGGGCAGCCTGAACCCAAACACCCTGAGCCAAGCAGCAGCCCAAGCCCAGCCAGCTCCAACACTCCTCCACACCCCACCAGCTCCAACTGGACCTAGTGTTCATAGCAGTAAAAGGTCCACAGAGCAGGAGTCCGATAGAGTAGCTGCTCTGACTTGACTTTCTTTTCCCCACACTCCTTCAGTTTTGAGATCTGCCATGAGGGAGCTGCTTTACCCACCCCAGCACCCCTCTGCATCCAGCAATATTGACTGTCACCAACCAACATGAATGAGAAGCCCACCACCCCTGTGAGTGCAAGTCATATTGGCTTCATGGCTGCCCCACTGTCCTACTCAGTGCTGACCTAGAGAGAAATTGACATTTTTTAGCTCTTTAGTTCTGCTTCCCCAGAGAGTCACCTCGGTGCTGAAATGACAAGACGAAATGGCTTTAAGTTGCACCAGCGGAAGTTCAGCTTGGATATTAGGAAAAACTCGTCCAAAAGAGTGGTGAGGCAGTGGATCAGGCTGCCCAGGAAGGTGGTGGAGTCATTGTCCCTGGAGGTGTTCGAGAAGTTTGTAGACTTGGCATTGAGGGACACAGTTTAGTGAGTAATATTGGTTGTAGGTGAACAATTGGACAACATAATCTTAGAGGTCTATTCCAGCCTTGACGATTCGATGACTCTACGATTCTTTCCTCCAAGGAGATGTGTTCATGACATTCTCACAGCACTGTTGGTAATGCCCATGCATAAATCACACCATCAACTCCCTCTCGGGGTGAAGGGATGGAGAAAGAGCCATTTCAGAGTCAGCATTTGGTCATCCAACATCTCTGCTTCTCCCAGGGCTCCTGAACTAGCTCCAGGCTGGACACTGCCCCTTCAGCCATCAACTCACCCCATCATGAGCAAGCCACCACATCCATGTTATTTGCAGACTCTCTCCAAACACCAGACCATACCCCATCTTCAAGTATCACCATGAGTGGGGTTTACTCCCTGGTCACACTGTCTCACAAACTTTTCATCGTGTTGAGCTGCTGGTCTCAGCCTGAGGGATTGCTTCTTGCTGCACTGTTCTCTTGACATTTATGATCCAAGAATATTAGAATGGTTTGCGTTGGAAGGGACCTTTAAGATCATCTAGTTCCAACCCCCCTGCTAGAGGCAGAACACCTCCCACTAGACAAGACTACTCAAAGCCCCATCTGTCCTGGCCTTGAATGTCTCCAAGGTGGGAGCATCCAAAACCTCTCTAGGTATTTGGAGAGCTGCTGGAACACTTGGAGCAACAGCATCTTTCCTAGACTTAGGAATGCAGACTTCAACCTCGTCAGTGAATTGCCTGGCAGGTTGACATGGGATAAAGTCCTGGAGGGAAGAGGGGTCCAAGAAAGTAGGTCAGTATTCAAGGACCATCTTTTTCAAGCAAAAGAAGTAGTGCATCCTAAGAAAGAGGAAAGCAGGCAAGAATGCCAGGAGGCCTCCATTGATCAACAAGGAGTTCCTGGACATAGTTTGATGTGAAAAGGAAGTCCATAGGGAATGAAAGCAGAAATGGGTGACCTGGAAGAACTACAAATAAGTTGTCCAAGCCAAGAATCAGGTTTGGAGGGCTATATCTAATTATATCTAGCCAGATACATAAAGGGAACAAGAAAAAATTCTGTAATCTATCAGTGATAAAGGGAAGGCTAGAGAAGATGTGGGCCCTTTCCAGAAGGAAAATGGAGACCTAGTCATAAGAGATACAGAGACAGATGATGTACTCAATGAGTTCTTTGCCTTCATTGGCAAGGGCTCTAGCCACACCACCCAAAGTTGCAGAAAGCAAAGGTAAGAACTGGGAGATGGAATTTCTGCCTGCTGTAAGTGAAGATCAGGTTTGTGACCATCTAAAGAACCTGGAGGCAGATAAGTCCATGGAACCCAATGAGATCTATCCACAGGTTCTGCGGGAACTGGTAGATGAAGTTGCCAATCCTCTATAAATCATATTTCAAGTATTATGGTAGTCTGGTGAAGTTCCCACTGTCTGGAAAAGGGGAAACATAAGGTCTATTATCAAGAAGGGAAAGGAATAAGATCCAGGGAACCACAGGCCAGTCAGCCTCACCTCCATGCCTGGCAAAATAGTGGAGCAAATCCTCCTGAAGATCCTACTAATGCACATGGAAAATAAAGATGAGGTGATTGGTGGTAACCAACATGGCTTCACCACGAGCAAGTCATGCCTGACAAATCTGGTGGCCTTTAATAATAGAGTTACAGCATCAGTGGATAAAGTAAGAGCAACTGATGTCATCTACCTGGACTTGTGCAAACCATTTGACACTATCTCTCATGACGTCCTGGTCGCCAAATTGGAAAAAAACAGAATTGATGGATGGACCACATGCTGGATAAGGAATTGGCTGGATGGGCATGCTCAGAGAGTGTACCCTTCATCCTGTAGAAGAGAAGGCTCTGGGGAAACCTTACAGTGGCCTTCCAATACCTGAAGGGGGCCTACAGGAAAGCTGGGGAAGGACTTTTTTGAAGGGCTTGCAGTGACAGGACATGGGAAAATGGCTTTAAACTGGAAGAGGGTAGTTTTAGACTAGATATTAGGAAGAAGTTCTTTACTGTTAGGATGGTGAGACACTGGAACAGATTACCCAGCGAGGCTGTGGATGACCCCTCTCTGTATGCTTTGAAGGCCAGCCTGGATAGGGCTTTGAGCAACTTGGTTTAGAGGGAGGTGTCCCTGCCTATAGCAGGGGAGTTGGAACTAGATGATCTTAAGTCTCTTCCAACCCAAACCATTCTATGATTCTATGATTCTATGATTCTATGATCTATCTCATCACTGACATCCCCAGGACAGCAATGGAACAATCTGTGGCTATTATCACTACAACTGAAAATAACTGCTACAAATAATGAAAAATTAAATGGGTGTCACTAGGCTAAGCCAAAATGTTACATTATGACTTACTTGGCTTCACCAGGTTTCTTGCCTTGGGCAACTTTTTTTCAGCAATCACTTGTATTTATCAGAGAAGATACACATTTATTGCATTTGGATTTTTTTGAATAATTGAGTAATTTAATCTTTTAAGTGCCTCTGAGATCATTTGCTGTAATTAAAGAAGAAGATGAATGACTGCAGAGTAAGAGCACTGGAAGACTTTAAATATGAATGTGCCCTCCACTGCATCTCCTGTGCATTTATATAATGGTTATTCTGAATTAATACGACCACAAAGACAAAAGAATAAAACAGAAAGAGCTTTGTCATGCTATTTTTCCTTCCTGCCCAACAATAACATGTCACCAGCTAGAGCAATGTACACGTGAGCACCAGGCACGTGCTGTGCAGTGCCAGGCCCCACAGCCACCAGGTCTGAGACACAAGGAGAGCCAGTATCAGCTCACACATCCTGCAGCATTGTGGCTGATAAACAAGTTACAAATGTACATAAAATCCACAGACTTCCATTAGGGGTGGACTTAGAGGTCCTTAGAGGCCCTGCGATACTCTCCAGCATGTGCTATTGCTTCTGCCAGCCTACAAAACTTTCTCACCTCATAAAACTTTACAGTGCAGGCAGTTTGTAATGCTGCACCTCTTGAACTAAAAACACTTGGCCAATTCACAAGTCCCTCCAGCATGAGGGAAAAAACAGATTTCCATAGACAGGTGTGCAGCCCTGCACAAGGTTCAGAGCAGGGTCTGTAAGGCGGAAGAACCAGAGCACAGCCAGCTGTTTGCTCAGACCCTGTTAAGCTAGCACCACACTACTGCGTGCTGTGGGCACTGGAGGTGCTCAGCCCGAGTTAAGTACCTCCCCTGTGGCACTCAAGGCTCCACAGACATTGTCCTCCTAGAAATCAGGGCAAGGAATTCACACATTTTCTTGTGCCTTTGGCTTTTCTGCCCTGCTTCATTAATATTTTCCCTGGCTTCTCTCTGCTCCCCTGGTCCTTTTGCCACGCCTGCCCAAACACACACAGCACCACGATGTACTAGCCAGCAAAATGTCAGCACCCACAAGCATCTTGGCTGCAGGCTCCTGGTATTGCAACTTTCTGGTTTCTTAATGAATTTGTTTTTCTTAGATCTGTTGGACAAAGTGGTGTTTTTGCTCAACTCACAATACAGAACAAAAGCCTCTGATACACCAGATTCTGCCACTCTGTCACCTTATTATTCCTTCTTTTTTCAGACTCTATAAAGAGTGGGCTGAACCAGCCAGCACCACCCTCAGCCTTGTAGTTGTTGGCAAAGGGCGTTTCAGCAACCCGAGAGCAACGTATGAGAGAGGGGACAAACTTTCTCCTTTCATTTCCTCACCTCTGCTTTGCAGCCTTCCATAAGGAAGGGAGGAACAAGACTGATCTTTTTCAGCTGAAGCTGAAGCACCTAGAAATGGCTATTTTACCCTTAGGAAGGATGGAAGTTTTTTTCCTGTGAGATTTTTTCAAACTGAATGAATTTCTAAATGACTCAGAAATAAATAGATACAACACAGTTAGAAAAGCAATGTGTTTGTTTAAACATTTTCTCACTTGCAAGGCTGCTATCCCATTCATTAGCTTTTTTTTCCTTTCTGCTCCCATTGCCTTTCACTGTGACATTTGCTTTGCTAAAGCTGCCTGCTTTGTGCAGCAGCCCTGCTGACAAATTCCTTCAAGGCTCAGAGCAAGGCTGCTAAAACATAAGAGCCATAAAGTTTACTGCAGTGTTACTAGAGAATAAGCTATCACAACAAACAGCTTAGAATCATGGAATCACCAAGGTTGGAAAAGACCTCCAAGATCATCCAGTCCAACCATCCACCTACCACCAATATTTCCCCACAAAACCATGTCTCTAAATACAACCTGTAAACGGTTCTTGAACACCTCCAGGGTTTTGGTGGTGTTCCACCACCTCCCTGGGCAGCCCATTCCAGCACCCAACTACTCCTTTGGAGAAGAAATTTTTCCTAACATCTAACCTCAAAACTTCCCATAGGATTATAGAATCATAGAATATCCTAAGTTATAAGGGACCCACAAGGGTCATTGAGTCTAACTTCTACTAGCAAGGTTACTTCCACAGCTTTTTCACTAAAGTCACTATAAAAATAAATAAAGAACCCAAACCCTTCTGATGCCTCAGTCAGAGCTCTGCTGGAAAAGCCTCTGCTTAGGTGCAGGCCCCAGCATTCTCCCTCAAAAGTCAGGTCTATTCATGCAGCACTGGAAAAACAAACAGCAGCACAAACGGCTTGTGGAGTTACCACTAGAGCTCCTTGAAAGGAACTCTGCACCTCAGACTGCAGACTGGAAAACTGGACAGATTAAAAATTAAGAGCAGATTGCCATTTGTTATCTACAGTTATCTTTATTTCATTTCTAAGATTGTTATAAAAACAATATAAAATTCATTCTTGCAATTAGTGAAGATCCCTCTGGTGCTCACACTGCACAGTCTTGAGAAAGAAAACAGAAGCGTTGCACTCAAGTCACAAAAAAATATTTTGAATAAAAGTGTATATATATTATTTTATAACATGTTTAATTTGGAGCACTGAGCAACAACATTTCAGTCCAGAAAATCCCATGGCTGCAGCTGGATCACAGGAGGTGCTGGCTGGAGCTATCTTCATGAGCACACTGCTGCTCTCCTTCCTTGGCCAGGAGCTGATCTTTGCCTCCAGGGCTTTTGTGCAGTGAGTGTTTTTAAGATTGACAAGAAGCATGCACTGGCCCCTGATAACCAACAGTCATAAAATCATAGAATCGTTTGAGTTGGAAGGGATTCTTTAAGGTCACCTGGTCCAACTCCCCTGCAATGAACAGGGACACCTACAGCTCCACCAGGGCGCTCAGAGCCACGTGCCATGCCGCAGGCAGGCTGCCAAGGTCAGAGCTTCAGCAGTCGCCAGGGCCCACTTAGCAGTGACATCTAAACCCTCTCCTGAAGGGCAAAGCACCAAAGACTGTGTTATTTCTATGTGCCATGGCACCATTACAGGATGTGATCACAAGGCTTTGCAGTAGCAAAAGCCACTTTATCTACAAATTAACTATCCAGCTGGTGCCATCTGCCTGTCGGTGGTTACATATCAGCCAGTCTGCGGTGTCTCCTTGCTAGGACTGCTGGCTTCACCCCTCACACTGTGACCCAGCCTGTCCACTAGCACACCAACACAACGTGCAGGATGGAAAGCTGTCAGTTTAGTGCCAGCACAGTCCAGGCACTCAGTGCCCACCAGCTCCACACTGTCCTGGGTTTGCCTTTCCAGGTCTGCTGAACCTCTGGAGCATAGGGAGGACATGGAAGCTCAGCTGACCAAAAAGATCAGGCCTGGTTTCATTTTATTTTACCAACAACAAAATCATTAAAACATACACAAATACAGTGTCACATGTGACCTGGCTACATTTTAAATAAAAGTCACTTTTTAGCATGGATTGAGACAGTATCTGACACAATGGAGTAAATGCATTTGCTGTGATTCATTGCCATGACATGGAGAAAGCCATTTTGCATTTCATACATTTAGGCTAAGGCATTTCTTTGTAATTTCCTCACTGCACCAGGCAGCAACACATAAATACAGCAGCTTAAAATTTGCTCTTCTTCAGCAAGTGCTATCATGCTATAAATAATTTTTATGTACATTTTTAATAGTTCTTGACTTACTTGGAATTTTTCACCTTAATATCAAATATATTTTCACCTTGATATCAAAATCTAGATTAGTGTAAAGAGAGACCATTTTAATACTGGAAGATATATTAATAATTGTGATAAAATACTCTTTTCTATTTCTGCAGATTACTTAAGAAAAACAAATACTTTTCAGTCACAAATGAAAATAGTATTTCATACGTAAGTTTTAATTTACAGCACAGAATCACAGATTCATAAAATATTCGGATTGTAAGGAACCAAAGGAGGTCATTTAGTCATCTGTTAGCTGTCGAGGAGATAAACATCACATTTAATACAGCGTAATCAGCTTAGTAGATAAATAATTCTTAATTAACACAGAGCACATTTCCTTTAAAATATTCTTTCCAGTGACTGACATTATTCACATAGCAATAAAAACACAATTACAGCTGAAGGCTGTGCAGGCCCAGAGTTAGAAGTGGAGAAAAATGGCCATACTGCTTTCTACCACGAACATTCCTAATGCAGTAATTCACAAAGCAGGCAAAATAACACCAAGTTTTCCTCCATCTCTATTTCTACTAATAAACGATGCCGCTAATATTTTGCTAATTTCAGTCCAGTCATAATTTGGGAAGGAAATGCTATCAGGGCCAGATCCCATTGCTCAAAAGAAAGCATCCCACAGAACCAGAAGAGCCCCATGGAAAATGGATGACTCATTTCAGCAGCAGCGTCTCCAAGATCTCAGACCGTGGCAAAAGCGGCAAGAAAGTGCTGGATTATTACAGCAAAAGGTTGGGATCTAAATTCTCCATGCTTAACACAACTTATGTGCAGAGAAAGGTCCTTTCACTCTTCTCAACTCTTCCCGTCAGATTGCACAATGCCTGCCACCCCAGGACAAATCCCTGCTGCCTTTCCCTCTGAGAAAGACACAGGTCCTTGAAAGAAGATTCCTGAACAGATCCTCAAATCCTGTGCAGTCATCAGTGTTGATTTGTGCTCAGAAGCACAGCAGCAGTGAGTTTGTGTGAACCATGAATCCCAGCAACCAGAGTTGCTGTTTGTGCAGTTCTCAGTCCCCGCTCACCCACGTGCCCTGCTCCAGGGAGGTGTTTGCTTTGATCACCTAACATCAGCATTAGAGCCTACTTTGGAAGTATAAATCATCTTGTTTCTCCATCTTTTCTTGGATAATTTTGGCATTCAGGCTCTTCCACCACTCAGTGGTGGTGCTCAAAACAGACCTATCAAACTCAGTAAGGGAAAAATCACAGAGGGCAAAGCGTCTGCTCAGCCAAAGGTCCCAAGGAAGGTTGTGGGATAGCTCCTACCACAGGAATTAAAGACTGGTCCCAAACCATATGTATTAAACCACAGAGAGTGGCTTCTGGAAGCCATATGCTAGCAATATTTGCTCGTTGTCAGTGTCCTGCAGCAGTAAGCAGTGTGCATGCCTTCCTAGTGCTGAAGTGACCACCCCACTGTGAACTCCCATTTCAGATCTCCCAAGGGGATGTGAGAAAAAGGGCCTTGGGTGATGGATGCAGAGGCAGCCCTATTTATACCGCCTTTCTGCTCTTCTGGAGTAGTACATAATGCAGAATACAGTAACAATAAAAGCAACAAATATGAAAGAGATGAAGGCAAATAATGATTTTCTGGTTCGGAAAAAGTGGCATTCAGGACACACAGCAGTCTCCTCCGGGCACAGCACCTCAGCAGTGTCGGGAGCAGGAAAACCATTATTGTCAATTATTTCTCTGTAGTGCTTCATAGAAGGCTTTGCTTCATATTGATTTGCAACATAACTGTACAGACCATATTTAGGAGCAGTCTTGTCATTAAAAGAATAGACGAAATATCCTTGGAGGTTAACATTATCCAACGCGTGAGCTGCAAAATAAACAAATAAATGTCACTTTGGCATTCAAGTGCAATATCATATACCAGTACATAGTGCAGGAACAGTAGGCTGTGAAACCCAGATCTGGCCCCTCTCTTTTTACAAGGTAAGGCACATGTATATCCATGCAGTAATTGTCATAAAAAATGTTTCTCAGTCATTGCCAGACAATGTGATCTGACTATCCTGTAAATTATTTCCTTACACTTGGTAAACACAGCTGTGAGCACAGGACTCTGTTTAATGATCAGCCTGAAGCCTACTGTGAAAAGATGGGTCAGTGGAAAAGAAAGCAAGAAAGCAGGTTTTGGTGTCCCTGCACTGGGGCTTCTGCAGCCTGTTCCCCTGGTTCCCAAGAGGAAGGCCAAGGAAGGAGGATACCAGGCTGCCTTTCTCACTGCCAGCGGGATGGTGCCATCAGGGAAAGGTACACTGATGCTGCCCAGACCCCCATTCAGCCTGGCCTCAAGCACTTCCACAGATGGGGCATCCACAGCTTCTCCAACAGTAGTTTTCTCTGCAGCCACATGCAAGTCACCAAGCACTTCTAATCCAATTCTCACATGCAAAATGAGATATTTACCTACCCTTTAAGAGAGCTGTTATGCAGGATAATTAGTTTGTGTTTGTAAAACTGCATGTGGATTTAGTGCTGTCACATAAATGGTTATTGCTGCTCTTTATTTTCACTTGGCAAAGATGAACATAAACACTCCACAAAAAAAAAAAAAAAAAAAAAAAAAAAAAAAAAAAAAAAAAAAAAAAAGCAGTCTCAGCTCAAATGGTTCTGTACTGTACCCTGGAAGTGTTAATCTGCATAAACTTATTGGCTACTTTGGAATGGTGCAGGAGAGCAATGTGCCAGCGCTGCCACATAATCACAGAATCACAGAATCACAAGGTTGGAAACGACCTGCAAGACCATCCAGTCCAACCACCCTCCCATTCCTATCAGTGCCACAAGCTGCTAAACCATCTCTCGTAGCTCCATGCAGCCCCAAAGACCAGTTGGAAGAAGGCAGAAAAGAAAACTCAGGGTGAGACCACACATGTACTTAGTGCAGTGTGACCCCGAGGTAAAGACAAAAGATTTTTTGTTCCAGTCAGAGCAGAACATCTTGCAGAAGAAAAATGTAAGTCCTGGAGAAACCTGAGTCAGGGGGGCGAAGTTAAAAGTTTGTTAGGTGGGTAAGGAGAAGATGGACAAAAGCACAGTAACAGTGCGGCGGAAGAACAGAGAGTGAAAAAGCTCTTTGGAAGACAGAGCTCTGGGTAATTGTGACTGGTTAGCAGGGATATGTTTGCCACGACAAAGAAGGCATAAAGCCTGGAAAATATGTCTTACACATAAGTATTATGCTATTAGTGGGAAAATATATGGCTATTTCCAGGCTGTTTAGAAGAGGTGGGGAGTAGTTGAGTGATGCTGTATGAGTGACAAAGTTCTGTGAACAATGGGAGTATGTGCAGACTAATGGGAACTGAGAGAAAAGCCTATATTCACATACTTAGAGACATCCCAAAAGCTGGTATAGCCTAAAGTGTTAGGAAGGAGACAAAGCAAACAAACCTAACAGATTGAAACCATGAATCCAAATACATCTAAGACATGTTTTTAACTACAGATGCAGAAAACATGCATCCAGTACTTCAAAATGTTGCCAAAGGAACTCTTGGGCACTTAGTATGGATGTTGACTAATTCCTAAAGGAAGTAGAAATTACAGCCAACACTTAATTCAGTGGACAGGATGACGGAACTGCCAGCCATCCTTACCTACTAAAATAATGGGATAGATTATATAAGGCTTGATATATATGAATTACAGGAGATATATATGATTCATGCCAATCAGCTCAGCTCTATGAAAAATAAATCTTGTCAAACTAATTTGACATCTTAACTTGACATCATTTTTATGAGATCAGTAGATCAATACAAGTAATGTTTGATGCAGTGTACTTACAACTTCATAAGATAACTGACTTGGTATTATATGGCATTTGGATTGAGAAAATGAAATGTTACGAGGTCAAGGTGGGCCCATAATAAGCAGATTTCAGCTGGACTCAAATAGAGCAGGTAAGTTTAGAAATGTAATCGCAGAGAGTTAATTGCCCCAGTAGATACATGTACCAGCAGGTGGTCATGAAAAAATGGCTTTTGCAACTAAGATATTTAATCATCTTTCAGTGGCCTGAAATAAAACTATTTCTCACAAAGTTTACAAAGAACACAAACATTAGAAACATCACTAGTGTAGCAAGTTCTCCACCAGTAGGTTAGAGGTACTTGAGCATGAATAAAAACAAGGATGACATAGAGGTAGACCACATTTCAGCACAAACAGTTCCATCCTGAGGGGAGGGAACCTTTAATGAGTAGATAACAGCAGATAGCAAGAGACTGCATGTGACCAACCTGCTGCCAAAAGGGCTAATGGGCCTCTGGGACTTTGAAAAGAGGAGTAAAACTGTAAAAGGTAACATTATACACACTTCATCTACAGGTGTGTCTGCAGTAGGAACAGTGTGTCCAGACCTGGAATTTACATATCTCAAGAAGAATGCTGGCAAACAGAAATAAGTTTAATAATTGAAAGATTCTAAATCATGTTTTATCTAAGGGACACAAAGAGCTTTGTTGGAAGTATTTGTCAGAGAGTTAAATGAGAGGTAGCTTGCAGAACCATAGAATCGTTAGAGCTGAAAGGGACCTTCAGAGTCCAACTCCCAGTTGGACAGTGAACAGGGACATCTACAGTTTGATCTGGCTTATTTTCTGCTTGTGACAGCCAATACATGGAAATGCATTACAAAACTGTTGAAAGCTGAAGACAAAGAAATTAAGACTAGAAATAAGTTTTTTAATAGTTATATATGTGAAAACACTGGGTTACTTGACACTGAAACAGCTTATATTGAAGTGTAGGAAATTCTCCATTAAAAATTAACTCATCCAGGTCTTGAGTTTTTCTAAAAAATCTCTTCGTTGTGTGACAGGATGACTCAAAATAACTCCATTTTACCTTATAATTTATGAATCTCTGAGACAGAGAGAACAACTGGCTTGAATTCTGAATAGCAGGAAACAGTTCAGGAAGCAGCATATGAGGTAGAGAGCTGAAATATTATGAAGAGCCAAGATAACTGCTGGATTAGATACAGAGACAGCTGAGGAACAGAACTCACATCCAGCTCTGAAGCACATCAGTGAAGAGAGAAGCAACGAAGAAATAGAATGGTTGAATTGCAACAGGAAGAAAATAGGACTACACACACATGGAGCTACTCACATAACGTCTAGTTAAAGCTCTTGTACCCACCAAAAAGTTCTTCTGCATGGTTATGCAGAATACAGGCAAGGCCAGAAGTCTTTATGCTTAGTAACACCAGTCAGTTGTAAATAAGAGGAAAAACTAAGCTGTAATAATTTACACAGTATTCTAAGCAAAGCTTAATTATTATTTTTTTTTTAATTAAAACATCCTCTTTCACAAAGTATACTCGCTGAAAGTGGTATTTGTGACATATGAACAACCTATGATTCCTTACCTTTTAAAGCTTCGTTGATGTAATTCTGAATGTAATACACTCTGAGCCTATCGTGCACCATATTCTGGTCATCATCAATTCCATTAGCCATAACATAAACTGGGACATTGCCATACTTTGATTTAACCCATCTGAGCACTTTACGCAGTCCCCAGGGCACTACTGCAGCTCTGCTGGGGGAGTGCAGCCATGTGATGTCATTGATCATCTGAACTTCAAGGTAGTGGTCATATTTCAGTGCATCTTCTTTCTCCCAGCCCACAAGGGTAGTTGTGTAGTGGCTTAAGGCAAAGAAATCAAATGAGCCCTGAATTAATTTCTTTTCATCTTCTGAGAAAGAAGGCAAGTGGAAATTATACAGGTCAACGCTGTTTCTCTGGTGAAGCCAGGCCCTCATCACGTCTGGGTAGTCACCACTGCCAAAGATGGGCTCTGCAAGCCAGCCAATGTCAAATTCTAAAATTCTGTCAGCAACTTCTTGGTCATTCCTGGAAAAGGGACAAGCTGGTTCTACCCAGTCAGCTTGCAGAGCTATAGATATTTTACCCTTCTGAGATCTTCTGAATTCTTTGTCATAAAGACGCCATGCTTTCGCATGGGCTTTCAACAGATTGTGTCCTGCAGTGTATGTCAGGTTTTTCACAGATGGTTCATTCATTGTGATCCAAAATTTTACATGGTCCCCAAGACTTGCAAAACAGAATTTTGCATACTCAACAAAAGCCTGAACAGTTTCTGAGTTTTCCCAAGCTCCATATTTGGCAAGAGAAGTTGGAAGCTCTTGATTCTCAGCCATAGGTTGCCATAAAGCAACAACAGGAGTTATATTAACTCTGAGAAGTTCACTAGAAAAACACTGATAATACTGTACAAGTGTGTGGTTGATTAGAGAAAGATTGCCTAAAGGAAGGACTGAAGACCACTTCAGTGAAAAATGGAAGTGAGTGACATGCATTTCCTGCAGAAGAGAGATCTGGAATCTGATGGCAGCGAAATCAACACAGTGATGCTTGCGTTTGGAGGTGAAAACTCCATCCACTTTAATTAATTTCTTCGTCTGGTGAACATCCCACACATAAACATTAGGATCAAGAAACTGGGCAGGAGTTGTGTCTACCTAGGTAGAATCAGAAACACAGCAGATTCAAGGTGTTTGTTCGAGATATGTGGGAACATCATTTCCATCAAGCACAACTCACTGACAGAACTATGCAAGACAAACAGTACATTTAGCACTTCACAGATCTCTGATATATTAGCATCTCTGGCTCATATGAAAGAATTAATCCTCTGCTAACATGTGATGTCAGAACAGTACCAAATTTACATATCTTTTTCAACTATTTGCCATACAAGCTTATAGTTACTGTGCTTATACCATCTCCAGATTGCTGCGTTACTCACAGAAATGAGGGAATGCTCAGGGCTAAAGCATTAAAACAGCAGCAGATCTCCAGAGAAGCAGATTTGTAGCAAAGACTGTAGGCCTTTTAAATATGTTTAAACTACACTGCAGGTTCTGGCTGTTGTAAATTACCCACTGGCATCTCTTTCAAGACCACTCCTTGAACACAGTAAAAGAAATAATGAATGCAACATCATTTCTGTGTCCATTTTTTTCATGACTATAATGCAAGATGCATAAAGTTCTGCACTTGATTTTTAGCACAAATTCAGTTGACAAGCAAATTTTTCTCTCTTGCTAAAGAAGTCCCTTTTAATTTAATTACGCAGAACTCAATTCCAAGTTATTTCAGCGAGGTGTCAATTTATGATGGATTTTTTTTTTAGACTTCTGAGTATCACGGAATCACAGAATCATAGAATGGCCTGGGTTGAAAAGGACCACGATGATCATCGAGTTTCAACCCTCCTGCTGTGCGCAGGGTCGCCAACCAGCAGACCAGGCTGCCCAGAGCCACATCCAGGCTGGCCTTGAATGCCTCCAGGGATGGGGCATCCGCAGCCTCCTTGGGCAACCTGTTCCTGTGCATCACCACCCTCTGTGTGAAAAACTTCCTCCTGATACCTAACCTAAGCCTCCCCTGTCTCAGTTTGAAACCATTCCCCCTTGTCCTATCATTATCCACTATATGTCACCCCACAATAAACAGTTTTCCCGTAAGTCTTAAGGCTTCAGATGTCAGATGTGCCTGTTATGATGTGCCAAACACAGTAAGACATGAGCTCCTCCAAGTCCTGCAGAATTATAATTTCTCATTTAAGTGAGCATCACAAACATAATAAGGACTGGAGAAGGGGAAAATGAATTACGTAAATTACTGCACGAAGTAAAACCCTTTTTTATATTCTAGCATAAAAGAAAGATACAAACTTAAAGGTGCTGTTCCTGTATATCTGTTTATTTGTCCCTCTTTCTCCTTCGGGCACAAGATTCCCCTGAGTTAAGATTTCCTTGTCCTGCCCTCTGTTTGAAAAGCAGGTGTCAGCCTACAACCAGTGTTCAACTCATAGCTGAGGCTCTGCAGACCGCATAAAGAGCTGCTGAAAATCAGCTGCTATTTTCTCCGGAGAGGTCAGTGCAGTGCTTATAGAAGAAAGTAATAAAAAACAGCGTGTCTGCGGGAAATTGCTTTTCTGGAGAATTGTCCCTTGTAGATTACTAAAGCATGCATTTCCACTAATACTCTGGGAATGCTGTCAAAAGAGTTTTTTCCAATGTGATGCATCTACAAATCACGCTACCTAAGCCTTACAGCACAAACTGTTTGGACAGCATTTTGAAATGAAAATATTCAGCTTTGAAGGTTTAGGGGATAGGGGGGATTTTTACCTGTCTTAAGCTGAGTGACTCCGTAACTTCACAGCAGTTATCGATCCCAAAGGCAGCAATTTCATTTCCAGGTCCCTAATCTATCTATGAGCTGGGAGGATAATGACAGTTGAATTTTCTTGGAAATCAATGTATCAGATAAGGAGGGTGCAGTATTTTTCAAGAGAACAAAGTTTGATCTTAGTTTGGAGTAAGAAAAAACAAACAAGCCCCCTATACACCAGCCTGAAGAAATATTCTGTCTTTGTGGAAAATCTAAATCAAAAATTCTGTTCTTGGATCCAGTTTCGGAGCTGAGTTTAACTGCACATCCTCACTGTGGTGGGAGGAGCCCTGTAAGCCAAAGCAGCGTCTGAGAATTACAGAGCCAAACAGTTAGAGACTGTAACTAAGCTACAGTTTTTACACATTATGAAGTCTTAACATTTGAAAGGTTCTCTTGAAATATCATATTTAGCAGAAATAAAAACAGTGAGAGCTATGAACTGGATCCTCATTCACTCTATGTGTTATCCAGGGGCACTGAAGCTTCAGTCAGACACAGTCCTATTCTAATGGGCAAGGAAGGAATACAGAAATTTTATCTAAATCCAAATAATTCACCTTTTTTTTACACATAAGTCTTCTAACAGAGGTGTGAAAATGTATACACACGAGATGCAGAAACACACCATTTTAAACGCTGGGAGTTTTCAGGAAATTTTCTTAAACATGCATAACCACAGCAGGCAAATACATTGTCATTGACTTGAAAAAGCAGTAACACCCTCAGTCTCATAAATTAGGACCTTAAGAAATACGCTTTAGCACATCTAAGCAACTTCCATTAAACAGAATTAGAACTGATTTCAGTAACACATAATACATCCAGGTAAGAGGAGCCTCAGACCCTTTCTTTTCTGCATGTTTTTCTAGGCAATTCTTTTCTAGACTGCAAGCCAGACTAGATCTCCCTGGTCACACAAAGATTAGTGAAGGGTAAAAGGCACAGCATTTGCCATAAAAGTCTTATAACCATTTCCTCACAGTGCTGTGGTAATATATGCCAGCAAAGACCTCATTCAGTAAGTTCACCAACATGATCTTGTCCAGTGGTTTGGCTGGAGAACCAATTGGCTGCACCATCAGACTTACCTGAATGTAGTTGTCAACAATCCCCCAGGCAAAGCCACAGGGAAAGACCCCTGCTATGGGCTGGTTTTCAGGCAAAGGAGGGAAGCCATTTTTTTCTATCAGCTTTTGATAGAACAAGACAGAAGATTTTGGTATCAGCTTTTTGTCGTGGCTTTGGAAGTCAACATAAAACAATCCGCGCCGAATGCTGTATCCCCTGTGCCATTCAAAGCCATCCAGGAGGGACCAGACTGTGTATCCGAACACATTAACTCCATCGTACCGGATGGCTGAGGAAAGAACAAAACCCAAACTCATTGCAGTGCTCTTTTTTTTCCGAGTAGATTATGCTGTATCAGCAAAGTATGCAGTTTTTACGTGTAAGAAAAATGCAATAGGTCAGATAAGTATCTCAGGGCCTGCTTCAAAGCCCTTTTAAGAACGATACTTCTGCTGCACTCAGAATGCTCTGGGACATTCTCACAGGGAATGGGCACCCTGTGTAAGGCAGCAGAACTACCTGGCTTGACTTTAAAGAAGCCAGATTTTAAAAAATGAAGTAGTGCAGCAGCGGTTCAAGCAGTGCTGCTGACTAAGTGTGCCAATGCTTGGCCTTGGAGCAGGGCATGCTGTGCCTGAACAGCGTGCAGCCTCTGAGCCAGCTCTGCTAAGCATGTGCTGCAGTTCACTTGGAGCCAAAGTGTCACCAGTGTCGCATTGCCTGGTCCCCAAACCCAGACAGACTCATTTTTCTCATTCCTCTCTACTACTAATATAGACGAAGAAAACCTGGACAACACTTCTGGGTGAAGACAGACTTTGTTAATTTTATCCCTTTATATCTTTTATGGCATAGAGTTTTCCAGCTTAAATATTCAGAGATTTCTAAAAATATAAATTCTAGGTCATCTGTTTGGCTTTTGTGAATCTCCACACACTTTCTAGGTTAAAATAAGAGTCTACTGTCAACTTTTAGAATTGCCACTGTTATAGCTTTGAGATTTCAAGCGATACTCACATTTAGTTGAATTAAACACTAAGATTCAGCAAAATGTTCCTGGGCAAGGCTCAGCTTCAGGAAAGCACACAGGAGAGTGCTTATTTTAATTACTTAATTAGACCCACCTAATTCAGCAATGCATTTAAGTGCATTGTTAAATGTTCTTTTGAACTTGAGTTTGGCTCAGAAGTCAGAGGAGTTTGTCTCTATTACTCAACATCTTCTGTAAACCCAAACTGAGCACCGACTGCACATAATATTTTCCAACTTAGCAACACTCAGAACATATTTCAGGGAACCAGAGTATCAAGATCCTCATTTCCTGGTTTTGTTAATGTACCTCATTAAAGTAAGTTATGAAGGACCACGTGGATTCTTGATTGTAACCCTGTTCGAATCAATTGAATTAGCTATGGTTATATAAACTATAAATTTGGCTCAGTCTCTATCGCAGGCCATGAGAAAATGTCTAAGGAAGTGGAACACGTCTCCTCCTAAAGGCATCATTCTTTTATGTTTGGCATATGCTGGTATTTTTCTAACCTGTGCTCATACACACGATGACATCTGCTGTACCAGCAGCGTAAAAGCCGGCACAGGTCCACTCTGTTAGACAGAATTTCCCTTTGAACAGCACATCACCCCTTCTGTAAGTCATCACACAGCACTCCTGCGCTTCCTGAACACCTAAAAGTTCTCCTCAAATCCTTCTTTCAAAATGTAATAGCTTTAAAGTGTAGCCTGTGAAAGAAGTGACTTGAAAAGACTTTGCAAGTTTAGAAGTCTCAAACAGTTTCCCCTGAGAATTGCATATTACTGAAAAATAATACAACAGAAATGAATGTCTTTTTTCCTTTTTATTTTTGCTTTGTCTCCTTGCCCTCTTTTTAGTGCCTGTCAGTGTGCAAACTAGACCCACTGAAAGCTAAGCTCTCTGGGTGTCTGAAACTGAGTGCCCTTGTCCATACGTCCTGTGGGAAATAATGCCTGAGCCGAGCAGTCCCCATGGCACGCCCAGACGTGTGCTGCTGCACAGAGCCGGGCCAGCACTGGATTAATGATTAAACAACACTGGCTGCGTCCTACCAGCACTTCAACTCCTGTGCAGTTCAGCTCAGTAATCTAGAAACAGCCTAAGAAGCCACATCAGTCAATACCACATAAAGATTCTTAAAGCCCTGTGCTCAGCGGCTGTCCTACCCCGGAGGGGTGGCTGAAACCCACAGTCCATTTCCACGTGGAATTTGCCCAGGGATTTATGTTTTGCCTTCCGATATACCTGAGAATAGCACAGTCCTGACCTGACAGAGGCCTGGCCATTCTTATTCTTCTTGCTACTCCCTGCATTTAGATCTCCTAACTCCCCAGGTGACCTATTGTCTCCGCTAGTCAACACAGCACAGAAGAACCATCACACTCTTCTGTTCTGCATGCTCAGCTTCACAAGAAACAATCAATTTATTTGTTGCATCAGAAAGACAGCAGAGTGTGATCCTGGAGTAAGATAGTCACCCATGAAGATACCATGAAGACACCTACTGATTAGCAACTTTAATTAGTATTTATATACTTTATATTATAGATCTATTCACTCTATTCTGTCCTCACTGTTATTGGGAAAAAAAACATTCAAATAAAATTAAAAAAATAAAAAAGAGTGAACAGCAAAATTTGAGGATGTGAATCCCAGATAAAGCTCTTTCTAAAAGCAAAAAAAGCAAAACACAAACCCATGAGGCTTCTCTGCTGCACACAGTGTCTGAACGAATGCCCACTTCAGCTGAAATCAGAAGCTTGCTTTTTAAGCAGACCTCCTAGCTGCCTCAACTTACCCCACCTTGATTCACATCACAGAAAAGTCTGAGGACTCTTGTCCTGAGTTCCTCTGGGGTGAAATTAAAGCAGAGATAGGTTCCAGGAATGCACACAGTGTGACTACTTGGCCCTCAGCACCCTTGGGTTTGTTCTTATGAGGCTGTACTTGGCAATATAGACAAAGAAGTACAAAGTTGTGATGGTACTGGTGCATGCACACAATGTATCAGGCAGAGATACTGGAAGGAGCAAAATCAGATCTATGTGGCCTTGGATCTAAATTAAATATCCTTGCTTTTCAGTGCTGTAAACACTTTACTGCCATGTCACTGCTGGAGTGAAATCTGGTGGGAACTAGTTCATGAGTCTGTTTGTGATAGTGCTTTATTACACAGGACAGACATGTCCTAAGTCTCTGACAGAGACAGTATATGCCTTTGTCTTTGGTCTTTCGTGTTGTATAACTTCAGACTGCTCACTACCACCATGACGTCTTCTGTGAATCTTTCTTAATTCTGTAGGTGCTGCACAGGGAACTTTGATATTCACATTGAATAATTCAGATTCTAATGCACAGAAGAGTTAAGTGCAATAGTTTTCATTGTAACGATATCAAAGTCCCTTCTGCAAATCCAGTCCTCTGTCTTTGCTTTTTTTTTTCTTTTTTTTTTCCTCCTGTTTAAAGTTCAGACATATGTTGGAATTCACAAGTTAATATAAAGACAACACTATCACTGTCATTGTTGTTGCTGCTATTACTATTTACAATAACAGGAAAGAAACTGTAAATTGAGATTGTTTCCAGCCAGCTATTATTAAAAGGTAGAATAATGTATGTATATCCAGGACTTCATAAGTGGAGCAGAAATATGGGTATCAGCCATATTATCCTAAGAATCATAGAATCATAGAATGGCCTGGGTAGAAAAGGATCATCTAGTTTCAACCCCTCTGCTATGTGCAGGGTCGCCAACCAGCAGACCAGGCTGCCCAGAGCCACATCCAGCCTGGCCTTGAATGCCTGCAGGGATGGGGCATCCACAGCCTCCTTGGGCAACCTGTTCCAGTGCGTCACCACCCTCGAGCCTTTTCAGTTCAGTACTTCATGTGACTTCATTCAAACGAGTAATACTGTGCACACAACAGTTACTGTTGCACTTTTATTACTGCCATTTCAGATGCACTGACTCATGTATTTATTCATCTTTTAATTTATTTCTATGAAATAGGTTTCTGAAATAGCACATTACATCTCTGACGCTGAGAGTACAACTAAAGTTGTTTCTGCCTGTCACATGTATGAAAATGGCAACATAACACAACGGCTCTCTTGTCTAAAGAAATACCTACAAGAATACTGTTTTTAAAACCAGAAAAGAAAACTTTGGTCCTGAAAGTCAATTACTCATTTGTAAATTAACAAATTAAAGACTATGAAAGTGGAAATTGGAACTGCAGCAACTCATTGATGAGGACTGAAAGAATTTGTTTTGGAACAAGGAAATGGGAAAACAGATAGTAACAAGGTAGTGTATTTTTCCTACTGTGAAAAAAAAGATAGGCTAACAAATAATGTAGGTTACATAACACTCAGTTCTCCTTAAACTGATGTAAATTCAAATTATTGTGATTGATATTGAGAACTGCATGAATGTAACATTTGCACAAGTGCAAAACTGAGATGCAGAATGAAAAGTATTTTTTTTCCCTATACCTTTTTTTTGCACAGGAACTCTTATTGGATAGTATTTTCCTTTCCACGTACGTATTCTCAAATTTTGAATATGCACCGAAGATATGGAAGGTGATTATTAATAAATAACTTAAAAAATTTCCCTAAGTCCACTGAGAGTACAGTTCACACAGTTGGCACTTCCTCCCACCAAAGACAGCTGAAATTTTCCTACTGACTTCAAAGACAGCAGCATCAAGCACACTAAATGCTATATGCAGATATGATGAGTCTTCCAGAGATGAAAAGAACAAACCCAGAAAAGAGATCTGGAGTCTCATTTCACAAATGCCAACATGAATGTTAAAGACTAAATTAGATTTCAGCTTTTTTTTTTTTTTTTTTTTTTTTTTAAAACAAATCTCTTTAGGCTGTTATTTTGCATAATTATTTTGACAAGCACATATAAATACAACCTCAGTCCTACCTTTCAAGGTTTCCATAATGAACTTCTTGAGATAGTAAATGTATTTGGCATCATCTCTCTTGGTGCTACCAGAAACAAACCAGCTGTTTTCCACAATGAATACTGGGGGGTTGTTGTATTCAGTGGCTATCCAGTAAAGGAGCTGCCTCAGGCTTATTGATTCCAACTGCTGGAATTTCATGTGAGAGTCCAAGAGCTGGAAACTCAAGGTAGCTCCAAAAGAAAGAGCAAAAAAGTCAGCTGTTCCCTTGATGTACTTCTTGTCTTCTTCACTGAATTCAGGCAGCAGAGATGAGAGGTTGCTCCTCATGCTCTCTGGATAGTCGCCATTAATAAATATGGGCTTTGCAAACCAGCCAAGCACAAAATCAAGGGATTTTTGACATTCTTTTATATTTTTTTCAGTCATATGTTGAGGTTTTATCCAGTGAGAGCTAAGGGCAATGGACACTTTTCCTTTTTGAGTTGGACGAAAATGATCATTGTACAGATGCCAGACTTTAGCGTGTGCCTGTGGAAAAGAAAGGCTGTCATTAACGCGCCTGAAGTTCCATTTTAAGTATTGTAATTTGTCCCAAATACAATGTAGCGACCACATAAACGGTGCATTTGAGGGCTTGATCTTACTGATTCATCAGCAGTTTACAACTCCTAATTTAACTTCTCATTAATTATAATAACAAAAGACAAATTTCTAGTTGTTCTGGGAAAACTAGCTTGCAGCTTCCTATGAGATAGATACAACTCCAGACACTGAACAACACATCATTCAGTATTCAGCTAGACGTCTTTGTTAGCTTTTATTATTGAGTTTGGACATATTTCCAAAAACAAGAGTGAATTTAACTAAACATGTTTCAAAAGATGATTTCTTTACATAAATATCACTTCAGATTCACAGATGTATGAAGAAGTTGGGTGTATTTGTACAATCTACTGAGATCTCTCAAACAATTCAAGACAAAGAAAACCCATACACTTGTTTCTACTTGAACACACAGTATAGGAAAAACTACCAACCTGGTTTAGAAATGTCTGTGGAAAAAAAAAAAAATAAATAAAAATCTCAGCTGAAGAATTATTCCAATAATTCAATTTAACTTAATCATTAAATTTTGCTATTTATCTCAAGCATCAAATTTCAATCATTTGACTCTTGGTATAACTTTATCTGCTACTATGGACTGTTTCCTACCAAATTTCTTCCTCGTGATCTTACAGAGTTAGTTGAAACAGATTCTCAATGTTCCCTTTGAAAGCTAAATAGATTAAGTTCCTGGAGCCTTTCATTATCTTCAGGCATACTTTCAAGGCACTCTCACTGTTCTCTGAATCTCTTCCAATTTTTCATCATCCATCTCAAACTGCAGAAGCAGGATTAGACATAGTACGGTGGTGATAGCCTTGCCAGCAGTGAAACCAGAGGTAATTTAATATACTGTTTCTGCTTATGTGGCCACAGCCTTATACTGTGAGCAAATACTCATCTAAAATACCGTGATATCTCAAGAGCACTTCACCACCTGAAATATATTTTTCTCTGCACCTAGCTTATCAAATTTTGATGAATCTATGAATCAACATCGTATCTTTTTGTCATCTTCACATTAGTAGAAATTTTAATGCTTCTTTCTAGGTAATTGCTTAAAGGCAAAAGACACAAGAGCTTTTCATTACAACAAAGTCTGCCTGATAACTATCCCCAGTTTACGCTTGCGTTCTGAGACTTATCAGTCAGTATTTGTTCATATAATGTTGTGATGACATGAATTTTCATCCTTGCTATACAGGTGTGCTGAATATATGACAAAATATTAATCAAAATGTCACAGACATTTTTTCAGCCCTCCCTGGAATAAAAGCCATATAGAAAACCAGTCTTTCAATTCATGCAGGTGGTATGTCAGCAAATTTTATCATTAATATCATAACTTTTGTTTTCAGATTCCTTTTCATACACTCTTACAATTCAAACTTTCAACTGCAATGGCTTCCGGTTGCAAACCTTATTAAAAGCATTAAACAATTAAGATTATTAATAATTTTTACATAGATACTGTTAATTACCAACGAAAAACAATGACTTCTATCATTATACTGTTCTTGCAGAATTTTGATTGGAAGTGAAGGACAACTAAAAGTAAGATCAATAATTAGGGCTCAGTTCAGTTGCCCCCGTACAGAAACTTACTGTTTTTGAGTCATTATGGGGTATGTAGAACATCTGTGTGGCTGACACTGCCAGCAGAGGAAACTAATGCCATGCCCTTTCAGAATGTTCGCCAAAACCCAAAGAACTTTGAAAACTCAAAATCGCTGTACGATACACCTACGTGAGTGCATCTGAATGAAGCTGTCAAGTGCAAACTTTGACATACATATTCTCAGGTACAGTATACCAACAATTAACACAATGCAGTCCTGCCACTTGTCTATATTACAATTGATTCTGATGCTAATGAGAAATTGCATGTAGCAACCACTTCAAAGTCTCATGACAAGAACGAAGCTGACTGGCACTTACTTAACTTTAGACTGAAGCACCACTGTGCTGACAACAGAACAAAAGACATTAGGCACCATGACCAACCAACATTGTAAACATGATTTTTAAAATATTATTGGGAACAAATATGTCACCACTTGCACGGTGACAGGATGTCTGGAGATACATTATTGATAGTACAACAAAGCAAGGAAAGAAGGTATCCCACAGGTCAGCCTTTTCCATAAAGAGGTACTGTTCACTATCTTATAAAAATAAAAAAAAAATATATGAAGTGCAAAAATGTGGGATGATCTCATTCAATTTTACCTTCTAAGATGGTCGTCTAGTCTGTCTCTGCAGAAAATGAGGAGGCTGGTGTTAAAAATAAGCAGGATGAGTCATTCTTTGCGAGTGCATCTCTTTCCATTGCTGACAGACAAAACCTATCATTTAGCATAGACAAGATTTATGATCTACAGACAGCTGAAAGCAGGTGAGAGGAAGTCCATTTAAGTGTCTGCCTCCTGAAGTGTGCATGAAGTGGAATTATACTGCACATAACTGTATACTACCCATAATAAACCAGCTAAACATAGAAAATAGGGCATTACAGTTCCCAGGCTTGGTAGACATAGTTTCATGGAGTAGTTCAAACATGCACAGAAATAAAGCTGGAAGGAGCCATGACAGAACAGAGTATCTGAATATCTGGGATAGGATTACTTTTCCTAAAATCAGATGTCTAGCACAGCTTTAGATGCTTCAGAGTATTCCAGCCTCTAGTTGGAGTTTCAGAAAACTCTGAATTCTATACAACTTCTAAGCTAAAACTGCCAGCCCTACAGACATGCCTGGCGTACTATAGAGTGTGTTGAATGATAATTTGCACATGCATAACTATCTTCATGCAAATACAATCCCACTGCTAGGTGTGACATGGTTTGAACTGAAGGCACTTCAGATTTTGACATCCACATGTAAGCTAGATGCCCAGGCTACCTCTGTAGACTCCAGCTCAACTCAGCTACCTGAATATGGACATCTATTTTCCACTCCAGAATGATGGCTGTTCCATGTAAAAGCCCTAAACAGCCTGGGAAAACTCATATGGCACTACCTATACTGAGTTAACAAGAGCCCACTCAAGTCAATCTACTTAATGAAATCCAGAGAGTGATTCAGTACAAAGGCCATATCATGGCACTCTGCAGGACTACTGCTTAAGTCCCAGAACTTTAGGGATTAGGAATAAAATTCAGTGTAGGTGCGCAGGACCTTCTGAGACCAAAACAAGACTGGCAGATATGATTCAGAATCCAAATGGTCATCATGCTCTTCTGAAGCAGTAACTGGAGGCTAGACAAAATATCCTAGGGTGGATCAAATCATAGAATCATAGAATCATGGGATGGTTCAGGTTGGAAAAGTCCTTTAAGATAATTTAGTTCCAACTCCCCTGCTATAGACTTCTCCAGATCCCTCTGGATCTGTCCTCTCTTCCCTCTAGCATGTCAACTGCACCACTCAGCTTGATGTCATCTGCAAATTTGCAGAGGATGCACTTGATCACACTGTCCATGTTGCCTACAAAGATGTTAAGTAGCACTGGTCCCAGCACTGACCCCTGATGGAGCCACTTGTCACTGTTCTCCATCTGGCCACTGAGCCATTGATAGCAACTCCCTACACGTAACCATCCAGCCTTATCCAGCAAGTGGTCCATCCATCAAATCCATTTGTTCTCTTGACCAGAATGTCAAGAGGGACAGCGCAGAAAAGCATTAGTCAGTCTACTATTGATTGTATTTATCTAAAATTTTACTTGTTCATCTCACTGACTTCCCTAGAACATGTTTTAGTCCACAGTTGACCAGGATTAAGATCATGGCAAACTACACTTCAGTACTTTTCATGACACATAACATGTTGACTCCTTACAAGCTGCTGATGACTCTTTGTTCCTTGTTAGCTCAAACAGGTGTATGGTGCTGACAGATCACTTGGCTTGACCGGGAAACCTTACCAAAAAAGGCTAGTTACAAGAGCTCTGCAGTCACCCGTGTTTTGAGCAGAACTAACTGCTACAGCTTGCGTCCTAGTTTTGAGGTTGCTGAATTTGGGTAGTCTTATCATTATTACTTGCTTTCAGACAGTAGCACATATTGCTAGATACCAAACACTTGACTGACACCTTTTTTTTGAGGATACTCCCCTACATTCTTAGACTTGAGTTAAGCTGGTACTGGGAAAGCTGCCAGTTACTATGGGGATTCTGTGCTCACTATGGTACGTTATTTAGGAACATAATCTCAGCTAAGATTTTAAACACTTATTTTACCCTTAGAATTCTTACAGCACTAAAATAAAAGTTTTCCATCACCACGAAAATGGAAAAAACTCTCAAGACATAGCTTGTTCCTTGTCTAAGCCCATCCACATCATTGTACTTAATTCATATTTCAAGCTCTGGCATAGCCCTGTTTTCAGGTCAAATATATTTTTTTCCCATAATTTTCCCACACAATATACCTATTCAATAATGCTCAACCTATAATCAACCTGTGAAATTCTGGTATTTATCAGCCCAATAATGATCAAGTTCAGCCTAGATGAAGTACAAAACACATTTCCAAGGCTGAAAAGCCCTTTGCAATGCCATAGCATGGGCCAGTCTACAAAGTCCAAATTCTTGCATTAGTAGCAGAAATAATTCAAGATGGACAAACAGTCTTCATATTAATACGTTGTTGTCATATCCTGCTCTACTGCAGTGCTGAGCTACACAGTCCAAGAATCATTAGGCAAAGTCAGTTTAGTAACATACAGACATTTGTTTCCTGACTACTCTAAATTCCTGCTCAAGTTCATTAAGAACTTCCTGGGTCTGGCACTGGCACGTAACATTCTACAAGTTCTCAGTGCTTATGTCCATCATGATGCATAACTTTCACAACAGCAAAGCAAAAATTGTAATTGGGAACATCATGATTCAGTAATTTGTGCTCATTCCTCTAGAACAAGTTGCCTCAATTTCCAATTGTGTCTTCTCAACCAATAATAATACCATTCATTTCACAAATAAACTGCACAAATTACCTGCTCTCCATGCTCAGATGAACTGTCTGTTTTAACTCTCTATTTGCATGTTAATGAAGTCGAATAGGGAAGTGTTACTAAAACTCATTTTGTAATACAAAGAGAAGAGTTAATTGGAAAAGATGTGCAAAGGATTTCTGATTACTGGGGGGCAGACTGATGTAACTCCAACAAGAATGTCATTACTCGGTCCTATATCAGAAGCCCTTCTGAAATGAGTATAATTATTGGAATGGTATGGGAAACTCTAGTGTATTATTAGCCCAAATATACTTTGTACCAAGAAGAGAAAAGATGCAATTACTTTTTTTTTCCCCATTTCATCAAAAACAGGTATTTTAATCAAAAGATGCAAAAAAAGAAAAAGTAAAGTAGGTTTTATCCAGACAGTGTTTTGACAAACATTGTTTTTCACAAGAAAATGATATTCTTAACACTGAGTAACAGATGCAGAAATTCAGAAACGACTTGAGAATTTTCCTATATTCTAACGCCAATGTATAGAACCTTCACATTGTAGATAACATGCTAGTCGTGTAATTACTTCTTTTTTTTCTCTATGTTTTTTTCAGAAATATCTATTTTTCTAGTTTCCTGATAAAGTCCATTAGTCACAAATAATTGATTCAACTAATCTGGTATTTTTGACCAATTTCAACAATGCAGGACCAGAGTTAGACCTGTAAATGATACAAAGGATGCTAAGTGAATATTTTTAAGTGTTCAAACATTCGATGTGAAGTTTACTGCAATGTTAGCTTTCAGAGTTATAATACACCTGAATTACGTTATTTTGTCGCGCTTCCTTTCTTAGTGCAATTGAATCGTGGGTTTTGTTTGGCTGTGTGGGTCACGTTCGTGCCTCACAAACATGAGTGAATTTATGCCATACAGAAACGATTCCTATTTTAAGAGCAAACAGAGATATTATGGCATTTGTAGAAGAAGAAAATTAGAACAGGTACCTTAACTTCTGGAGCAGAGCATTAACTCCAGAACAACGCCTCTGGTTGGTATGACTCTCATCTCTAAGAAAAAGCACCAAAAATGGCATTAAATATTTGTCTAAAGGCACAAAGCTCTCTGAACCTCATCCTGCCTCGCACGGCCAAGAAACCCTGGGCAACATTAGCAGGATGATGCACACCTGCCCTGCAAATCCCACTACTGCCGTCAGAGGCTGAGCAAACACAACCATACACCTCTGGGGGAAAATTCATTTCACCTCATTTTTGTCATCACCTGCATCTGAGCAATTCAGGCAAATGGCAAAGGCGGAAGATTCTAGGCCACAGGTTCACCCAAGCCATTCTCATTTGCCAGATGAGAGTGAGATGAGAAGTGTGCATTTCCATCCGCTCACCCCACAGGTGGGTTGGCACCACATGGGAGCCCAAGTTCTGTCTGAGTAAACCAAAGCATCAGAAGAGAAGCAGGCTGGGAAAGCAGCTATGGGTCTCATGAGACACTCCGAAAATATAAAGGTCATCTGGAAAAGAATTAGGCAGCATCTGACTTCAAGAAGCAATGGGAGACAAGATAAAAATAGCTTTATTTCTGACAACAAATGCTTCTGAGACACTTGATGCATTTAATCATTTTCCGTTACCTCTGACAGAAAAGATTAATTACGGAACTGCACAAAAATAGTTCAAGGAATGCTATGACCCATGTGCATATTAAAGATACGAGAGACTCTTAAGCAGAGTACAAAAAGAAGATAAAAGTACAGAGTAGTCTGAGTGATTTAAAGGTGAAAGACAATCTTGCTGTACTGAAGGGAGCCTAAATTAGTCCCTGACAAAAGACTTGACTCTGATTGGAATCTGGGACACAATACTCAGGCAGTATTTAGTGGAAGACCGAGAAATAATCACTGCTATCAAAACTGGTTTGGAAGCACTGAAGCTACATACACATATAAAAGCTCCAGAAGTGAGACTGGCCTTCAATCCTGTTGACATGTTCAAGCACACCAAAAATACCACCTAAAAAAGATGTGAGGGAAAAGACATGGAGAATTTATCTGTAATCCACAAAAGCAACTGCATAAAACTGTGCATCCAAGGGATGGGAAACCTCCCCTACAAGGACAGGCTGAGAGAGCTGGGGCTGCTCAGCCTGGAGAAGAGAAAGCTCCAGGAGACCTGAGAGTGGCCCTTCAGTATCTAATGGGGGGCTGTAAGAAAGAAGAGGACAGGCTCTTCACCAGGGTGCTTTGTGACAAGATAAAGAGAAATGGTTTTGAACTAAAAGAAGAGAGATTAAGATTGGATATAAAGAAGAAGGTTTTTTACAGTCAGTGTGGTAAGGCACTGGCACAGGCTGCCTAGAGAGGTGGATGCCCCATCCCTGGAGACATGCAAGATCAGGCTGGATGGGGCTCTAAGCACCTGATGGAGATGTAGGTGTCCCTGTTCACTGCAGAGGAGTTGGACCTTTAAGGGTTCCTTCCAGCTCAAACAATTCTGTGATTCTCTGTTGCTGTCAACAGTGAAAACCGAGATAATAATACCATTTTGCAAGAGCTGATAATCACTGGAAATATGTGCACTAGAAAAAGGATGAAAAAAAGTACCAGCAGTTTGGAAGAATCTTTACCAGGAAAAATGGTGAAGGTTGTGGCAACTGGATATATTATTACTCAAAAAGAAACAGGAACATTAAAGGATTTTAAGTCATACACTGCTTGAAGACAAAGCATGCTAGAAACACCAGTGAGCACAAAAGTTAGACATATAAAAATCAGATAAAAGTGACCTATGATATTTATGGAATATAAATATAAAATGTTTAATAGTGACAAAATAATGCTGCATCACAGCACTGAGATTAAACAGATGCTGAAAGACAACTGGAAAAGAGAAAACTTGTAATAGTACTGGTGAGGAGAAGGCATCAATTCCTGATCAAACCTCTGGTCTCATCCAGTTTTATACAAAGTGCATAGCAAAAGAAACAAAATAGTTGAGAAAGAAGTACAGCATCTTCTCCAGGAATCTCTTAGACCTCGGACTACAGAAAATAGCTCCAAAAACTCCAGACTCACAATTCTCCCTGTGCTACGGCAGGAGCCAGATGATAAGACATATAAAGGGATTGCTCTGCAAGTCACACAGTGAGGGGGGCAACCACACTAACATATCCATCAGTTGAAAAAAAGGAAACTATTTTGTGGTTACACGTAGACTGAAAAGATCTGAATGAATATACAAGAGACAAACATTTTCCATAGATAATGGGGAGAAATGCACCCATCTGTGCATATTCACCTCTTCAACTTGGAAATGCTTGTTCTACACATTGCTGGTCTATGTTTGTTAGCCCAGTAGTTAAACAGGGAGACCACATTTCTGATGGTTCAGTGGGTATCCAGACAGCAATGTGATCTAGGGAAAAGCTGTAGAAGTAAATGAAAAGAATGCTTTGAAAAGTCTCAGAGAAGTTGGCAAAAGCAAACAAAGAAAAAAGGCTAATTCCCTATAATTAAAATTGTGTGTTAGGAAGAAAAAGTACATTAACGAGATGTAAACAAGAAGTAAATACAGAGGACTAAAGCCTGGACAAACAAGAAAGTAATAAAGAGGTATTCCTGCTTGCTGGGATTAATCTAACTACCTGTATCGCAACACAGATGAGAAAGATGTTAAAGACAATCTACAATTTTGGGTATAAATGGTAGAATAAAGAGCCCCGGACTAAAAGCATCCTGGGTAGAAGAGCTATGCTCTAGTGTGAATGGTTAACCTAAAATCTTAACCTGGGCACAGCAGTGGACTCAAAATAAAGTGGTCCTGCTGAAGTATGGAACTACCCCTGGAGATGTACTGGAACTTTTTGTGTGCAAATTAATGCTAAGAATTTTCCAGAAGAAAGACAGCAAGAAACCCCAGTAATGTTAATTTTATGAATGAGTATCAGCTTATTCTGATTTGGCAAAGCAATGTTTGTAGAGCTGGGATAGGCTGACAGAAGGGCAGGCAGAAATAATTCCTGAGCTACAATCATTTGCTGCCCTAAAAGCCCCAGATGTTCTTTAGCCACTTGGAGATGAATGGGTAAAAGAGGCTTTTACCTAACAATTGTCCCAAAAGAAATTATATTTCAGAAGGACCCATGCCAAAGTATTTATGGATCCTGACCACCAGCCACACAGGCCATAGAAACATCTCAAACTACAGAGAGAAGCTTACTGGAGCAAGGAAAAATCTCATGAACACTGAACATTTCTAAGGCTTTGATGTGGCCTATCATAAAAGCAACAGAAATTACACTTAAGCAGAGCTGAAAGAGTTAACAAGCACAAGCCGTAACCCTGGGAGAACAGTTTTAAGAAAACTGATGAATACAGAATAAGTGGCACAAGGCAAGAGTGAAATATTAAGGAGTACACCAATTACCTTACCAACAATGAGCAAATATGAAACCCCTTTCTCTACAAGTCTGCATGAGCTCAGTTCTGTTCTTGTTTATTTTTCTTTATGATTTTATATCCACTATATCCACTAAGACTTTAACCAACTCATTAAGCCTTGCAGTGATGGGAGTGGAGATAGGAACAAAATTTGACCTCTTCAGCATACAAAGAAGGCCAGTACTAGTAGCCACAATGGAATGCTGTTTAAACAGGGACACTTTATGTGCATGCCATCACCCCTCCATAAGGAAAGGCACTCAGTTCATCCTGCATGAAAAGAAGCATGCAATGCTCTTGGGAGACTTAGTGCTAACATAATGGGAAGATCAAGAAAATGTAGAGTGGGTGAAAGGTGTAATTAGCAAACTCAGCCTATTTAAGAATATCAGTACTGTGGATTCAGCAGACCAATGAACTGCAACAATAGGTGGTCCCAGCAGCATACCATGGGGATCACATCCAATTAGTTCACAGAAAAAGTCACTTTGAGGGGGCTAGAACAACAGAATCACAGAATCACAGGATGGCCAGGGTTGGAAGGGACCTCAAGCATCATGAATCCCCAACCCCCCTGCCACAATGCAAGGCCACCAACCTCCCCATTTAATGCTAGACCAGGCCAAGGCCCCATCCAACCTGGCCTTGAACACCTCCAGGGACGGGGCATCCACAACCTCTCTGGGCAGCCTGTTCCAGCACCTCACCACTCTCTTTGTAAAGAATTTTCCCCTGATGTCCAACCTAAATCTCCCCTCCCTCAACTTCAAACCATTTCCCCTCGTCCTGCAGTTATCAACCCTTTCAAAGAGTTGATTTCCCTCCCCTCTGTAGGCTCCCTTTAGGTATTGAAGGGCTGCAATGAGGTCATCCCGCAGCCTACTTTTTCTCCAGGCTGAAAACAACAGAAGACAGTTCTCTCTGGGAGAAGACATTAAATAATGGATACAGAAGTATTGAATGTGTATTATAATAAATGCTTCTACTAGATAAATCCCCTCTGTCTTCAGCACCCAAAGATAACAGCTCCATGGTTGCCAATATTAATTGGCAGGTACTTAATCTCGCGACAAAACACTAACTGCTGTATCTGGAGACATCGCCACTAAGTATAATGACAACCAGGGTTTCTAGCCACCAAATGGCATCAGAAGGTATTTCTGGATGAATGTACTGGTGGGTAGCTTTTCTCATTGCTCATTCCTCTATGAGAAACAACAGGCAGTAATAGCAAAGAAGGAATCAGAAGTCTTCAGTGGCTAACAGAGGGGCATTCGGTCCTAGACAGTGGTATAGGAATTATAAACTCAGGCAACGGATGTGCAACCAATATATTACAAACTGTAGCAGACCATACACCGCAGTTGTTCATGTCCAAATCTAGCTCAATCACTGATGAGATCATAACCTGATTTACTTTGCTATAACCATGGCAATTAAATGTAATCATTCTGAGATCAGAGTTTTGCATCACTAAAAATGGGCTACAGAATAAGACAAAAAGTTCCAATCAGTCTTCTAGATGAATGCTCAAAGCAGGTCACCACGATAAGCTCTGTATATGGGATGGTACCAATTTTCAATCTCCAGACAACTGTTTGGATCATTACTTGACCAGATGTGAACACAGAATTCTTCCTTGTTTTTCTAATCAGTCTGCAACTGTTTATGTGAGATGCAGCCATGCCTGTATGCATACCCAATGTACAGCAATCACTATAAATTATCTCGTTGTTCTGTTTTGTTCTGTTTTGCGTGCATTTAACAGAGCTGACTGAATGGTGTGATTTCAATTATCCAGTACCTTTGCTTAAGCTGCAAAAATCACTGAAATTGTATACCACATTAACTTCAATCCAGTAACTTTTGGAATAGATTTTGCACGGTTATTGCGGATAGTGAAGCATTCTGTAGCATCTGAAGTCCAGTTGGTTGTAAAAACCAGCCAAAAAAACAATGTTTATAGCACACTGCAAAACCAAACAAATTGAAATAACAACTGCAACAGAGAAGGCTGAGTGTCATTCTTGATGGGAATCCCTCTTGTGTGGTCCCCTTCAGCTGCACGAATTTTGAACTTAGCTCTACATCATGTACCTGTAATCCTACCTGTGTCTTTTTTACTTCATGATTTGTGCAAAATAGAAGAAAAAATGAGCAAACTGAGGAATAGCTATGCCCTTGGAAGAAAGAATCAAGGACAAGGCTTGATGTCTAAGTTGTCTGCCTATCTTTACAACACTATGCAAGTCTGACTGAAAAGCTTGAATTAATACACTGGCTATTACTAGCTGTAATTCTTCCTCATGTTAGTGTGTCCATGTTGTTTGGCTACAGGAAGACCTGGGAAAGTGAAAGAATTAAATCTGCTTACTCGGTAAAGGTGCACCTCGTCAGCATCCCCAGTCACTGGGGGAGGCAAACCTTGGACAGACAACGTTATTTAGTAGAATCATTGCACTCCTCAGCAGCCATTCAGCAGATTAAGTGCAGCTGTTCAAATCAGATCCCAGAAGAGAAGAGAAAAATTGAAGCACAAGGAAAGATAGGGAAAAGATTCAGGTGGGGCAAGAGAAACTCTTGGGTATGGAATTTTTAAAGACTCAAACAACAGAGCTACGACATCAGTAACAGACAGAACAAAATGGGACATCCAATTGCAGAGAGGGAAGGGCAGAAGGAATTTTATTTTTTCAATTTCTTCAGAGGCAAGGATAATTTATGTGTATTTACTCAGGTTTCTCCACAAGCTCCCAGCTGTACTGCAATCATAGATTAAACTGGATCCAATTTATATTTCCCCTGATTTGGGAATTGCATTTAGAACCTCATCCAACGCTTGCTGAAATCATGAAAATACACTTTTCAGATATGAATAAGTCTCTTTATGTCTGTTTCTAAATGCATGTTTAATGGCATTTATAAAATTGCTCTGCTACAGCATTAACTCAAAAGTGTACAAATGTAAGTTTTCCTGCCGAATTCTTCCAGTCTGCAAACATAATAAAAAGCATCATTTAAGCTCTTAGGTGGAATCTTACAGAACAGAAAACTGTGACAAACAAGAAACATTTAAAATAGATTGTGTAACTCTTACTTTATAAACATAATGCTCATTTTGTTGATCATCTGTGGAAATTAAGACAGGTTTCACCAGCTTGTATACAAGGAATCTAACTAGTTTGGCTGACACAATACTGAATAAATGTTTTAACAAAATGGATAGGAAGCTAAATGTTAGGAAAGGTGAGATAAAAATACAAGCTACAGTTTTTTCTTTTTAAAAAATATATCCTATATTTTTATATGATGCAATATAGAGTAGGGAAAAGGTCAAAACATCAATGTACTGCAATCCCAGCCTTAGCAATTCAAGGCAGAAATCACAGGAAAAGAGTTGTCATTCAGTCCTTACAGAAAGAAAGAAAGGAAAAAGAAGGCAGAAAACAGCAAAAGAGAAGAAGGATGTTGTCAGCGCAGTCTAAGTCATAAAGAAAAGGTCGTGTGTTGGTTTAATACATACAGTCTTAAAAACTGATCAGCTACTCCTCTTCCAGCAATCCCTGTTTGGTCTCTGCACTCTCACTGCCATATACTGGGCAGTACCATGTAAGTATCACCTGTCTTAAAGAGGGGCAGTTCGAAGCAGAGCCAGAGAGACACCTCACTTCTAAGTCCCTGACTTAAGAGCTACATGGGTATAGCAAAACCTCTCAGTAGATGTCCACGAAGACATCCATCAAAGCATTCTCAGAGCTACGTAGGTTTCTGCAAACTAGCAAAGTGTTACAGCCCCTCTTCTAGAGAGCAGACATCAGGCTTGAATAATGGGGGGTAGGAACAGCAAGAAACCCAATGACTGAACTGTTTTTAAACCCTGTCTGCTTTTTTTCAGCAGTACAAGCTCATGCAAGCAGCCAGATGTCTTACATAGACTCTGGGCTTGTTAGATAGAAAAGGAGATTAAGTGTATCCCTGTGCCTAATAAAATTATAATATGTAGCTGGTTAATTTCCAGCGATAGTGCCCATATCTCCTTTAGCAACAGAACATAGAGCCAATTAATTGGAGGACTCACTATCTACAAAACTCCATGGGCCAGAAGCTGATTAGCAGCTGGAGTACATGAGGTGTGCTCCTACAGAGCAGTTTGCAGATTACCTCCATCCTAAACCAATCCTGTAGCACTTCAGGCTATGAACTATATTGCAGCAAATGGAGACAATTAGGAGATTGATGGTGCACACACGATCCTGTGCAGAGCGTACTTAAACAGCTTAACTCTATAAAAGCAAGAAGTCTTTCATATTTCTCATCAAAATCCAACAGGAAAACAATCTGTCATTGTGAGTGACCTTGTGTGGTGTACAAGGTAGTGATAGAGTTGTACAGCATTTTTTTTTCCTAAAGAGAAAGATTTTCCTTAGCTACAGTCATGCCAACACAACCTCTAATGAGAATATCATACAAAGGGTATTGGGGAAAAAAAAGTAATACACATTTAGGAGAAGATAAACTGCATCAGTATGATGCTTTAGATATTCAAAAACTCACCGACTGCACAGCTTACATAAACTCTGGTTCAATCATGTTAACCAGCTGCCCAAACATCAATGGAAAGCAAGCTGCTGGTCTGAACCTGGGGCTTGAAACGCCAGGCATTTTGCAGAGATGAAGGGAGGAAGGCAGGATGGGAGGTAGAAAGGAAAGAAGGAAATAGAAGAAATTCTTGTTCCCTGCATAAACTGAATTTTGATTTTCACCGTAAGTTTTTTACACATGAATGTATGTTGTTACAGAAGAGTGAAAAAAGACTGAACTGTTTGCTCTGAGTTTCTTTTACTCTCCATGGAGGGAATCAAGAAATTTCAAGTTCCAATTTACCTTACCTTAATGTACGTGGCTAAAATTGGTCAGAAGTATCGTGCCCTAAAAGTCTTCCCAGAGCCTAAAGTGAGCATAAGGTAACTAACTCAGATGTAAATGCATGCAGCGTAACATCTAAAGTAAAGTGAGACAGTTATACCAGTTTTTTTAATTGGTTCTTTCCAATTTATAGGATATTGTTTAGCACACTTTAATTAAATACATTTAATATATATGTAAAGTAAGAGAAGTTTATTGCTACCCTGAGTGCTGTCTCCATAATCCCTCCTATGGGGATGATTCCACTGCAGGAGAGAAAAATGAAAGAGAAAGCAAAGTCCTGATTCTGAAAAGTCTTATTTACTGCAGAGCAGGGGTTAGTTCTGCTAAATCTGAGTCTCTCTAGGATTGTGCAGGATGGTGGTTAATCAGTTGCTGCATTTTCACTGTGGACCCAACAAAAGATTTCACATAAAAGTATAAAAAATTCTGAGGAAGGCACTGGAAAGGCTTTGTTAAATCAGGTAATATTGCAGAAGAATGTGATGAGTGGTATTATTGTGAAGGGATTCTGACTTCAGAGAATTTTCACTACAAAAAATACTTCGCTGGAAAGTCGTTACCACCTTTTGATCCCATGTCTACTACCTGACAGGGATTAGAAAAACAGGATTATAAATTTAAGAAGAACCTCAAGGGCACCACTTTGCTGCCATGGGCATATATATGATACAAACCCACTCATAACTTGATGCAGATTCACTCTGACATTGGCAAGGCATTTTGTTCTTTGTATTCCCCCCTGGAAGACTACTGCAGAGTCATATTTCACAAATGGTTACCAATTATTTTGCAATTTTGAGTTAAGTTTATTCATGTTCAGTCTAAACACTTTCGTTCTTATACCAGAACTATCCTTTGCCTTAGACAGTTATTTTCTTTCTTGTTTCTCCTGTTGATCTATTAATAGAAAGCAAGTATATCCTCTCCCAGTGTTCTTGTTCAGGTAAATAAGCCATGTTCCGGTAAGATAATTCCTCATCTCCGCTGGAAACATCATCTGATACAGACATTTCAACTGCTTTACTGAGATAAAGTTTATCTTCTTTTCTTTCTCTAGATAACCAATTATCACAGAGAGCTATCAGCTTGATTCTGATACCATAAGTTTGCAGTGTTTTGGGTCCATTGCACCTGTAGTTATCTATACCTAACTCCCATTCTCATTATCTTTCCTGTCTAAGCATCTCAGGGCTCAACATGATCATACTCCTTGACAGATCAGTCAAAAAACATTAATTGGTTTTGGAAGTATATTTATTTCCTCACTACTTGATGGCCATATATCTTACCCTGTCCTACTTTTCCTTATGCAAAGTAAAGAACCACATGATAAGGCTATTCAGTATCCATGAGATGTTGCAAGGAATACCATGGCCATTTGCTTGCTCCACTCTACAAGACTAAGGAGGCACTGCCTGGGGCAAACTGTATTGATGTCCATCAAATGCTTCCCTGTGTCAGAAGACTCAACTGGGGTCTCAGGAAAAACAGGGAGGAGCAGGAGATACAAGATTTCCTCACAGATCTGCACAAGGTAGGATATGCCTTAAACCTGTAAGGCCCAGACAAAACCAGCATATGATCACATAGCAGAGCACAAAGTACTTCAAGCCAATTTTTGAACTCTCCTCATTTGCCATCTATCCCTGGAAGCCCTTTAATCACTGGCATAGGCTGCCCAGGGAGGTGGTTGAGTCACCATCCCTAGATGTGTTTAAAAACCATTTGGATGTGGTGCTCAGGGACATGATTTAGGAGAGGGTTGGTAGAGTTAGGTTGTGGTTGGACTTGATGATCTTTAAGGTCTTTTCCAACCTGAGTGATTCGATGATTCTATGATTCTATTTCATCCCAATTCTCCTCACCTCTATTAACCCACATGTGATAGTCTGTCTACGAAAAACTGGATTTGAATTCCTCACTATGGATTGTTTATACCCCATACACAGAGTTGGGAGGTTTTTTTTGTTTTTGTTTTTTTTTGTCTTAGGATGAGATTCACCGTGCTCACTTCTCTCCAATACCTGTAAAAAGACCCATAGATCTGGGTCTTACAGTCTGCTGAATATGTCTAAAGTTAGCTCTAAAATTATCTCAAGTTATTAGCTCCCCTGCGTCAGTTCCACAGCCTGCAAGAGACAGCTGCTTATCTGGCTATCGCCAGCTCTGACACAACACCATTGTATTACTCTCAGGTTCTTGATTCACCACTTGAAAGGATCCACCTCTACGTCAAAGTTTTGCAAGCAACCAAAGACAAGTTAGTCAGGGTCTTCATTTTCTAACTGCAGTGCAGAGCCAAAGGACATGAAGCTACACTCCCAGTCAGCCCAGTGGACAGCTGACTCAGAGCTGGAGAACAAGTCCTAGTCACACTTCCCTCTGGGATCACTGGGAATGCTGTCAAGCCACATAAAGGGAAATATCTTTACACTAGACCACTTTTTATAATGGCTATTGAAAGGCCAAGTCTTGAAAAGCCAAGCAGATGCCAAACTATGTCTCGGAGCTGATGGAAACACTGCCTGGAAGACGGCATGGTGATGCTGGTAAATTGCAGGGCAGGATCTGTTTTCCATGCTATGGCCTCTCTCAATCCAGCAAAACACCCTGCTGCTGACAGCTGTAATTCAGGGTAGATGTGAACCTCAGGTAGTTTAACATTATGTTTTCAGACACTGGATAAGTATAATTTGCAACTGATAAACTTTGCAGGTTGAAGATTATCTCAGCTGTACCCAGTGCCAACAAATTACCTTTATGATATACACAAAAGCAAATGCGAGGACACTGCCAGCTCTAATCTCCATCCATCTCTCCTATTAGCACCATGATGCTCATCAAGAGCTGGCAGCCAATTGACAGGTGAAACATCATTTCTGCACTGTCTGTGTCCACCCTTGACTAGGCACACTGTTCTTCCCATACTGCCCTCCTGCATCCTCCGTCTGGAGGAGATAAACTGATAAAAAAACCTGCTAGAACATCTCACAGACTGTTCTTCACTTAGCCCATCTACTTCACAGTCAGCAAAAAGAAGCCAGCCTTTTTTCAGCAAGAAAAGGCATTTAACCATGTCCAAATAACCACATCACACTACAGTTCCAATAATCCACGTTGCTGTTGTTTTTTTTTCATTTATATTGGCAGCGTCAATTCCAGCAGTGCAGAACTGCATTGGTTTCATTGGGCACATTCCAGGATGACACGCATTGTCTAATGTCCTCAACCCTAGATATTTTGGTCTTTAAACATTGTGAGACAAAAAACTGAGGGTTTGGGCTGGTTTAGGGTTTAGGGTTTCCCAAATCTATACACGATCACTGCAAAAAACAATAGTGAATGATTCAGTAGCAAGGTCAGTAATTAATCTTACCAGAGATATAACATAGGGGCCAAAAAAGTAATGTTTTTTTCATACCTGTGGAAGAGAATCACTGCAGTGGGACAGGCTGTCCAACCCATCTCATATCTGCTGAAGAAGATCCAGAATAAGATAATCCACAGAAAAATGTGAAAGCGCCCCAGATAAATGTGGGATATTCCACCTTCAAGCATCATACTGATTTCTAAGTGGGATCAGTTTAAATTTTAAAAGATGAGATATAATTTTTCTTTCTTCTTTTTTCTTTTTTCAAATGAATAATCATTTTAAGTTTTTATCTGCATTCGTTACTAAATCCTGGTTTTTAACTTTGCCTGATTTTTGGTCCGAGTCACCTCTTTCATCAGTGAGCTCCACCAGATTGGCCATAACAAATCATTTTCTTATCTTAGTTTTCAATTATTATCTTCTTCATTTATTGATTGTTCCTGAGAACATACATAAGATATGAGTCCCTCAACTGTCTCTAAGCAAACACAAATTTCGAGTTGTGTTCAGTTTCTTCCCAGCCCACAACTGAAACCTCTCATGGTCTTTAGCTATAAAGTCTTATTCTTGTTATCTACTGTCAAAAAATTGTATAACTTTATAAGTTAGTCTTCTTTAAACATATATATTATTTAAACTGCAAAGTGCCATATTAATCTGTCCTATCTTTCTCCTCCCAGAGAGATGGCCATAAAGGCCATCATTCAGTGATTTATGGCAACAGGAAACACAGAAGTCATGTACAGAACACTTTGGCTGCAGAAAAGCCGAAGGCAGATTGGGGAGAAAACAGGGACACCAGACGGGGAGACCAGACACCTGAACAGGATATGGCACTTAAAAAACTGACACAACTCCTTTGCTTGAAATCAGAGTTGTTCTTCACATGTGTACTTTTAAATGGCCACTGCCACAAAAATAGTGGAACATCAGAAAAGCCTCTCAGAACACGAGATCTAGATCTCCTTAGTTCAACATTTCTTTTTTGTTTTTTTTTCCTCAGGCCTTCATGGTGATATCCTATCTCCTAACATATGGTAATTAATCTTTAAAAATACTGCCTGTTTTCCTTTCTAGTTGTTCTTAGCAGATTCAGAAATCCATGCTCTCAACTAAACTGTGTGTCTTCAATACAAGATCATCCTTCTTTCTTTAAGTATAGATGAGTAGGTGTTCAGTCCAAGAACAGTAAGCATCTAAGGAAGAGCAGATTATACTGAGCAATACCCAAAAGATCTGCAGTCTTGCAAAATAAGGATGGGACTCCAGCTACTTCCTGAGAGGAAAAACAGTAAGGAAATACTGAAGGGAAGATAATCCTCTGTGCTGGGAACAAGGAGACACAAAAATAACCAATGATGAGGAGAATTAAGCTGTCATGGGGAATAGGTTTGAGAAGAGGAATTATATATGTCAGATAGGACAAAGCAATAAGGATAAGCAGACAATTTTACTATGAATGGGAGAAGCCAACATGTGGACAAATACCAGAAAAAAAATGAAAACTGATATTTATTTAGCATATTTTTATGCTCTGCCCAACTTACTGAATTTGGCAAAATGACAGAGCTCAGTTTTGATGTCTTTCAAGAACCAATTTCTTTTGATTATTACTAGAGGTAGTCAGGTAGTGTCAGTACCATATCAGGACAGATTCCAACATCTAGTATAAAACCCTCCTGCAAAATGAGCCAAATAAAAATGCTTTGCTATTCATGATAAAACAAGATATGTTGTGTTTTATTGTACTGAGTACAGGAAAACCACTAAAACCTTTCTAACTATAAAATAGAAATACTGCAGAAAAGTCTCATTCCAAATGAGGAAGGCTGTCTCCTGCAATATATCTTGGCCTATGAGTTTTTTCTCCGATTCTCCCATAAGATTGCAGCAGCCAGTAAGATGTCTGAAATTGTTTTATTACACAATCTGTGATGTAACAAGTAAAAATGAGCCTGCCTGGCAGCTTTTCGGGCAGCTGTCATTGCTACTGTTTCTGTCTTATGTCCAACGTCAACATTAGTGTCACAGGAAGTCATGTTCTCTAATAGTTAATTTTGGTGAATTTCTCTATAGATTTGACATACGAATTGACTTGCTTTTCCCTGCATGCCTCCCAGTATGACCTTTTCTGCCACATGCTGAAAAATCTTAGGCATTTCTGCATGGTCTAAGGGTCTCAATCCCCTATGAATATGAAATGCAAGCACTTCACAAGTCTTTTTCCAGACTCCCCAGGTCCTTTCCCACACTGGGAACATGATGAACAGGCTGGAATGGAGCAACCTGATCTAGAGGGAGGTGTCCAACCCTGCAGAAGGGCTGGAACTAGAAGATTCTAAAAGTCCCTTCCAACCCAAACCACTCTGCTATTCTATGGTTCTACGATACAATGTGTATTTGACCCTTTTCAGTTCCTCTCTAACTTTGTAGTTCACACTTGCATACTGATTTCATCCCTAAAATTATCCCCCCTCAAGAAGTACTCCCTCAAAATGAACAGTCTATCAGCAAAAAATTGGATCACCAAGTTTAGTATTACAGCAAGCTTCCAAACCCAGATACTACTCAGTAGCATTCACTGTTCAACTTCTTTCCCATGTTCATCGGATTGTGAGCCACAAAACAAACCCAGAAGCTTTTCAACGCAAGAAAAACCACCCAGGTTCTCCAAATGTCACAAGGGGCCATAGGAATAAAACTGGAGAGAACAAAGATGTCATCAACTCCTAAGGCCTTGCAACAGAAGGGAAGTTATTTAGAGAAAATTCCCAGTTGAACCTGTGAACCTTCCATGTTGCTGAGAGAGGGGAAGAATGAGGTGACACAAGAACCATCACTGTTCCTTGACAATACAACTTGGGGGAAATTCTTTCCTGACTGCCAGGCCAGAATACCCAAAATCAGATCCCACAAGACAGTACCTTTACAGTGCTGCTCCTATTACCATTTCACCAACAACCAATTTTGAGATGGTGTCCATATCATTACTCTAATCTGTGCTATGGAAAAATACCATTTCTGAGCTGCTCTGTGCTACAGTTTGCCAGTTCTAATATCCAGACTCTGAGAATGACCGTGCCAATTTCCTGCTGCTTTTATTGGAATTCTCCCCTCTTTTAAGCAGCCATTTTCAATATTGCTTTCCTATTTGCCAGAAACAGGGTGAGGGAGTGGGAAAAATAACTGAGTAATTACTGTTTCACACAAAAGTGGCACAAGCAGCTCATCTATGAATATAAGACATGAGGAAACAGCTACGGTGCAAGAATTTTGCCCTGACAGTTCTGAGACTGTTTTACTTATTTCATCAAAGAATAAAAGCCATCAGATTGCAGCTTCAAGAAGTCAGTCATACTGCAGTAGCTTATATAGCAATTTCACAAGGGTAAACTGACCCAATTTGAAGCCATGGGCACTCATCCAGTGAGGGAATACAGAAATCAGTGGATGAAATGACTGACTGACTCACTGTATTAAAAGAAAAACTTTTGATAACACATCAAAATTGGAAAACAAGAATTTCCATGGCAAAGTAAAAATAACATGATGACCTTTTATTTCCCCTAGTTCTCAGCTTCTTTGGGAAATGACATATCTCTCTCAGATACTTTAACTGGAATGAATCAGCAAATTCCACTTGCACAAGTTTTAGATCCTTCTGACTTGCTCTAACTGAATTACATTGCTTTCTGAAAACAGGAGGTATCAGCAATCTGAAGGAAGGCAAGCTGGCCTGATGGAAGGCACTAATGACAGGTAACAGTAAGGAAGAAAAAGGACTTTTTGACTGTACCAAGCATATCATAAGGAAGCAAAGCTACCATTGGACCATATTCCAGCAGCATTATTCCTTGCTCTGTTTGTCCCAACCGTCCCTTCACATTCAAAACAAAAGGTATTTTCATGGCTGGAAGGGGAATTGGATTTAAAAAAACTGAGTTCTAGAGCTCTTTCAGTGCATTCCCAAAATCCTACATTTGGCATGGCTGAGGTGATACATGAGTACAAGAATACACATATTCTTCAAGGAATACATCTGTTCAAGTAGTTAATTTACTTATCTGCTTGGAAGTGACAGGATTCTCAAAAGACGTTAAAGGAAAATTCATTTCTCAATGATTTTCCTTAAGCTACTTTGAAAAGCTCTGCCTTAACACAGCAGCTCTCCTTCCTTTTTCTGGCTGCTCAGTGCTCCCCACCTCCCAGTGCTGGTGGCAAGGGGAGGACAGCAAGTGGAACACCAGAAGCCAAGACAGGATCTTGGATTGAAGTTCCATCGCTGTGAAGCATGATGTGTGACTTCATGAAACTACCAGCCAGCTTCCCCAGAAAAGCTCCTATGAGATTTACAAATAAAAATGAACCAGCAAATGCCTTACCTCTGGGGGACTCATTTCACATCAAGTTTAATTTTTAGTGCCAAATATGCACACAAAAATGCAGTAATTTCTCTTAAGTCCATCCCCCTGCATTCCAACTCAGCACTCGTCAGATTTCCCCGGCTCTTCATTCATTGTCCATTTCCTAGGGGATTCCCTTTCCTATCACTGTCTGCTTTTGTTAAGGCTCTTTCTGGCTGGGTTGTGCCCCCTCGTGGGATGTATAAGTGGTTATGGTGTTCTGCTCTGGTGGCCTTTCACTCAGATTACCAACCTGAGCTGTTCAAACACAGCTTGTTCCCAAGTTGACATTATTCTACAACAGGAACAGAAAGTAAGAATGAAGTAAGGGTTACAATTAAGCCATCATAAGCCAGCTAAAGTTTCATTTCAAACCTGAGGTCAGAATTATTGGATAGCCTTTTAAGTAAGGTTGCATTACTTACACAATATAAAACAGAAGAATAACCACCCAGTCTGACAATGCAACATATTCCTGATCTACTTTCTTAAAAGAAAATAGATGATGCATAACTCTATCATTTCCATATATATTTTGTAAAGGAAACAAAGTTAGAATAATTAATCAATAACTACAGTCGTCACATGCCTGCAGCAAAAATTATTTCTTAAAATGCTGAAAGTCAAATGAACAAATTCAGTAAACTTTGCCCTCAGCTCTGGAAAACAACTGACCCGGTAGAGCTGTTGCATATTCAAAAGGACAAGGAAAAAGCTGACTGAGGAAAAGGCACTGGAAAATCTCAGTGAGCTCTTATCAGAGCGTGTGAACAACAGCCCCAAGCCTGTCCCCTCTTCCCACCCAACTATTTGCTGTCTTTCCTAGAAATATAATCAAAGCAAACAGATGTTGCTGTCTTCCCAACCGTAAAGCAAATAGCTTGTAAACTTGCACGGCAAGACATAATCCCAGCGGGACATACATATTCTAGCCTTTAGTAAGGGCACTAAACTGATTAACCTACAAGAGGGTTACTGGGTTGACTTTTGGACTCACAAAATAACAAGGCTTTTCCACAGCATAATCTCTCCTGACCAATTTTAAATGACTCAGCTGTCTTCAGAGGTGCAGTAAGCTGAGTAAAACAGAACTCAAAGCTCAGCTGTTACCATGACCTAAAGAGCAAGTATCAAAATGTGCAGACTGAAGTGACAGCCCACTGGAAATGTGCATGGCTAGCCCTTTTGCTCAAAATCCTGTTGCAGGGTGCCCTGCAGCAATCCCAGCCTTTCAGCATCCCAGGCTGGCTGGATCCTGAGATGTGCACAAGCCCCCGTGCTTCCCATCACACAGAAGCAGCAGAGCCCATCTGCCCATCCACAGTCCAGTTCCCTCAGTTCCTATACCAGCTGTTTTAAACAGCATCTGCAAAGATTTTGGTAACTGGGGGAATTTGGAATATCTTTTTGTTCAGAATCCAAACAAAACTAAATTTTAAACTTTTGTAGTTTTCCATGACAGTGAACACTATTTTCTTCCCAGACTAAACATATATACAAAGTAAGCAACACAAATATGCTTAAATCTGGCCAAACTCAGAGACTCTTCAGTGCTTTGTTTTACTTACCCCAGTATGTGACTAGAAGGACCTCCTCTGCCAAATCTCCAGGGCAATATACCACAAATGGTAGAAGGCCAAGGTTTTTGTGCTCTCAGAATAGTACTGAAGCTGTTACAGCAAGCCAGAAGTTGCTATCATCAATATCTTAAACAAACTATATTCACTGTTGATACACATCGTATTACAATTTTTCTTCCACTGAGTTTCATTTGCAGAGTTTAAATTGTGTCATGTATCACTCTGCTATGAATTTGCAAGCAAAGAAATATATGAATATACAATACAGGTTTACAAGTCACCTCCACTGCCAAGAAATGCATCAGAAGTGTCATTTCTGAAACTGTTCTACCATTAACACTGAAGAGCCATTACAGACACAAAAACCTTCAACACCTGCTCAGTGTTCTCCACGGGCTACCAATGTCTTTTATTAGATAATCTCATTTTATTGGTGTGGAATATTTATCCCTTTAACTCTACAGTTTCTTCCTCTCCTTGATATTTATTATACCTAGAAGTATTTAGAGAGAACACTGGTGTGAATATAGTTCTTGTACATCCTTGATATCATTTGTTTCCTACTCACCCCACTTTTCTGAAAGCTCCAGTCCCTGGCTATGGAAAATGCATATCTTTCCTCTTGTGCTTAGCCATTTACTCCTCTTTCTTGACAACCCACCTTCTGCTTACACTGGCACATTCTCTTTCAAGTGCAAATTCAGTGCTGTTTCTCTTCCATAAGCTAGACTTTTCTTTCATGTTTATATTCATGGCCATATTCCATGGGTCACCTTCTCACTCGGATATCTGTCCAATATTTATTTCAGTAATTTTCAAAATACTCTGATATATTTTCTACAACCTTATTATCCTGGTTTTGGCTGAGATAGAGCTAATCTTCTTCATAGTGGCTGGTATGATGCCCTGTTTTAGATTTAGGATGAGAGCAGTGTTGCTAACACACTGATATATTAGTTGTAGAGCAGTGCATACACACAGTCAAAGACTTTTCAACTCTTCACACTGCTCTGCCAGCAAGGAGCTGGGGAGGCACAAGGAGCTGAGAGGGGATGAAACCAAGATCTGATGTTGCTTATTGAGTGACTGGGCATCTGCAAGTGGTGACAACTACCTTAATCACCAACGCAGCATCTCCAAATCACTGCATGCTGCATTGCTTTCAATTTTTTGTCCTTATGGCTGCTGCTTGAAAATGGAAGATGTATTCACTGCCTATATACATGTCTACTTGAAAAAATAGTAGAAGATGAGGGATACAAATATTTTGTTTCTCAGAGTAGACAAGGGAGATGCTGTTACTCAAAAAAAGAGTTAATAAATGTGAGGAATCACGCTAAGGTAATTGCCCAACTGTATTTACCAAAGCAAGAGAGATCAGAATTTGACCCTCCAGAAGACGGGCATGTGATGAGTGAAGCAGGTTTCTAATGCCAGAAAACATTTTATCCTCACAGGAGAAGTCATTTGAACCAGAAAGGACAGTTTCACCAGCTAACAGTTGCTGAATAGACGCTTCTTTTACTTGACCCATCATAGGGACAGCAATAGGAGCTTCTTGCCTTCGGTCAGAACAAAAAGGTGGGGGACTAAAAAACAGCCAGCTCTCTCAAATCAAAACACACATCTAATTCTGCAAAAAAATGAGGGTGGGCTTTATTTTTCAGGTCCCAATAATATCCCAAAGTATGTGTGGGAAGCGTGTTCATCAACTAACTACCTTCAGTACTGGAAACCTTTCATAGAAGATGAAGTGGAAAATGGAGAAGTTTGCCATACAAAGGAACAGATGGTGACAGGAGTCCTGCCATACACTTCAGATCCCTCAAAACTATAAGAAATCTCTTCTAACTGAGGAAAGAAGTTAAAAAGAAAATACCAAGAATGTATTGATTTTCTGTGGCCTTATTAATGGGAAATAAAGAGTATCAAGGGGCGGACAGCTTTACACTCATGTACCCAATAAAACTGCGCGAGATGTGATATTTCTTTTTGCCTATCTAAGTGCCCTTTTCTATATTAAGCTGTTGTTAATCAGTACTCATTATCTTTCTGGCACAGAGCAGAGCCCTGCCCAATATGTTAAGCAAAAACTTTGATCTTAAATGAAAAGCATGGTATTTAAAAAGGAAGCATACTAAATTACCTTGGATAGGAACCAGAAATATCACCTTGGTATCTCCAGCAACTGCTGTTGTAACAATTAATGCTCAGGCACATGGCACTTAAAATGAGATGTAAAGACACAGATTTGGGGTTGTCTGTAGAATTAAATACAAAGATTCACAGCTTTTCTAGGTCCTGTGTGTTGAGTGTTAAGAACATTTTCTTTAGTTTCTAAAAAAGCTTTTTATGTTACAGAATGTATACACCTGAGGGAGTCCACTTTTACTTTTCCTTCTCCAAGTAGTCCTGATATTTCTATAATTAAGCATCAAGGCACTCTTCAAAGATAACAAACCAGTTTTTATTACAGTAGAATCACACAGAATCACAGAATCACCCGGGTTGGAAGGGACCTCAAGGATCATGTAGTTCCAACCCCCCTGCCTAGCAGGGCCACCAAACACACACATTTAGATCAGGTTGCCCAGGACCCCATCCAACCTGGCCTTGAACACATCCAAGGACGGGGCATCCACAACCTCCCTGGGCAGCCCGTTCCAGGGCCTAACCACTCTCCTTGTAAAGAACTTCCCCCTAACATACAACCTAAATCTTCCCTCCCTCAACTTGGATCCATAAGAATATTTTAAAACAACATTCCTTTAGCAAATGCATGTGTTTTCAGGTAGAAATGACAAGAGGAAAGTTATATACTCTATCTTTGGAGGTAATTCTAATAACACAAGCATCGGTGAAAGACCAAACTCCTGTTTACCACATTTGAAAACGAAACTCAATTTATTTTTTTTCTTTTGGTGACTAAAGCTTCAGGAAGGTACGTCAACTTTCAGCTGTTGATATAATTTGCAAACACAGCATAAACATTCCTAGCCACTTGCACAGAAAACTGCATTTGAATTTGCTGCATGGTTTGACTGTAGTTGTTTGTCATCTCTGGCATTTGAAAACTACTTAATTCAAATGCTTGGTGATTAGCATAATCATTACTGCAGTAAATTATTTACAACTATATATACACTACCCAGTTGGAAAAAAGACTGAAATTCAGAACTGGAAATAGAACCAATCTGGTTTTTCTTCTTTGAATTAAGTCTTAATGACAGTAAGGACAGGGAAAAAAATACTATTGCTTCGAATCATTTTTTCTTTTTTCTAAGAAAAAAACACAACTAGATGTTCTTTCACAACTACAATGAGCTGTGTTGCTTTCAGGAAAATCCAAAGTAATTCCACTTGCACTGAGTGAAAGTTTGATGGCTGTTTGAATGCTGAAAGAAACAACATGCAGCAAGAAAAAACCATTCTCCTGTGCTGCAATTATTGACACCTTATTAGGTTTAGAACTGAAGGTCAACTAAAGTGTACTTACCTTTTGTTTTGGAAGGGAAGGAAAATCAGTACTCTGTTGCTATGTGACTGGTTTCCAAGCAGCAGTTCCACTCACTTCTTTGGGGAAACAAAGTGTTCTTCTGTTTCTGCAAATGCTGTTTGTATTGAGTAAATCCAAGTGCGTCCAACTCAGACAATATGGTGTGAACTAGTAATGAAAAAATGCATTTGCAAAAAAACAGAACGTAATACAATGACCTCTATCAACAAGAGGTGCATCAGATACACGACAGATCGCTGGCATGACATTTTTGGGCTGTTGACTCAAAGAGAATGCCAACCTTTATAACCTGTACTTGATCCACCCAATTTATTCTGTGAATAAATGTGCATTGCTTCCTCTGTTTTTTAGCAGGTTTGAAGTGCGTGTCAAAAGCTACGCAAGTGTCAATGGAAATACTATCAAAGGGAGACATTTTCAACAAATAATGATTGACATCCCTGAACAAACAACTATGGACACATCCTTAAACTGTTTTTTTTAGATAGATGTTTTTAAATGATTATTATTTAGTCTTCATGAAAAGTGCCTCCTATTCTGTCCATTCAGAGTCTGATATGTTGCTGTAGTGGAAAAATGAAAGATAATTAACAAGTGCAGGACAACAGGACAAAATCCATTCAAGCCAAACTTAAACAACATTAATCAGATTGAACTTCATCACACTGTTTTCAGCAACCCTGAACTGAACAACCTGAATTGAATCACAGCCTTATTTGATTATTTATTCAGATAATAAATAACTCATTCAAAAAGAGAGAGCCCAAAATCCACATTCATATACGTTGAATTTTCAAGAATGTAAAGGAAATTATTTAGTCTTTTAATTAGTGTCCTGTAAAATAAATTAGTAGACTTCACCTTTCACTGGCTATTAAGCTTTCTACTCCTGAGGGTCTTCAGTTTGAATAAATGCAGAAAGAAGACATTTAAAGCTGTTTAAATATTATAATTAAGGAAAAAAATGCCATGTTAAGAGTCCGTCAGCTCATTTGCTGAGAACCAAAAGTTTGTGAGGATATGTTTTATCTTTTAAAAGACAAAAATTCTGCAGGCTTAATTTCACTGGAAGAAAAGAGACAAGAACACCACAGAGAAGGAAAACGAATTAGGAAGAAGACTGGGACTGGATGATTCAGATAATGTAAGACAAAAGCTCCAGAAGTTTGGATTCCTGAAAGGGTATTTTTGTGTGGGATGACACAACCTCATCTTTACTGATGAGGCTGTAAGAACTGGATCTCCCAGTAGCACGGTGCACACCCTACAAGCTATGTGATGAAGAAATAGGCCAGTAACTACTGCTCTTATACAAACCAAGGCTGCATCAGCTCCTGAGAATAACTGACCAAAGTCACCTACAAAACTATACACTGTCCTGCATCCATTAAAAACCATATTCAAATTGTAAAGTCAGTCATGCAACAATTATGTAAGAGGAAAATTTAATTTGCACATGGAAATGTAATTCAAGACTTTTACCACGTGTGGTATCATTTTGTCAATTATTACAAGACAGATAGCAGGCTGAGTAGTCAAAGAAGCAACGTTCTCAGCTTCCTATCTCATTGCTTGCATGGTTGAAAGGTCTATTATGAATAAGCTTGGGTAATGTAGAAAGCAGAAAGAGGACTGCAGTGCCAGAACTGGTAACTTTTCTGTCCTTAAGAATCTCTCTCTGCCTCTGCTGAAGCCTCCAACCTGGAGGAGTCACGGATGGGAGCTCCTCTCCATGAGCATCACATCCCCTTCTTTCTCTAGGAATGATCTGAGATTTTGGGTTCATATATGTAGAAGAGCTGAAAACATAACTTACCAATAATAAAAAAACAACAATCACATAGCAGAAAAAGGACACTAACAATCACTGGACACTTTTGATCTTAATTGTATCTGTTTCAGTTCCTCATTTGTGAAACATGGAAAATACAATGATACCTTACTGCCTTATGCTGTTGCATAAAAAGAAATGTTCACCAATAGTGAACAAGCTGAATGATGGAGACTAGGAGAAAACCAATGCTGAGATTCTATTACTAAACCAAGTACTGGTAAGCTTTCCTGGTTCAATTGTACTTTCTACAGTGCTTCTACAAGCTTGTGCCTCTGTTTCTCCTTTGGTAAATAGCAAAGGCACTTTCCTTCTTCATAGCACTTTTATGAAAACAACCATATGCTTCAGGTTATGAAAGACTCCGATACTGCAATGATGTGGGATATCAATACTTAGCACAGACAGCACTATGGAAAAGCCAAGGACAGACATGGCATTTATTTGTCTGCTCTCCAAGGCCTGTATTAATTTGAGTCTGAAGCTACAAAGTGAACAATGGGTAGAGGGAAGAACTACACAGAATATGAACAGCCTCATTACCTGCTCATTTTGCACAGCACTTCAGAAAATAACAATAAAGTGACAGACAACATTAAAACTCTATCTCAGCAAGCCTACCACCCTTAAGTAATGATTCCAAGGTAATCTTCCTTTTGACAACCTGAGCGCTCACATTTGCAGCTAATGATTTCTGTCGCATGTCATCTGTAAGGAGAGAGACACAGAGCTTCAGCCCCTGAGGTTCTGCACCACAGGCACCAAGCAACAGCCCCTGCCCTTGTGTGGAGCCCCACTGCCTTCAGAGTAACTATGCAAAGCGTACCAAACAGCGCACTGACAGCTATGCAGTGACTCTCTGAACAGCACAAAAATGTGAGGTGATGCATCCTTGCTGCAAAACTTGTGGCTAATCCTGCAAGTACTGACGTTTAGGAATAGTTCTATTCATTTACTCAGTTCAGTGAACTGAACTATCACAGCACAAACTTGTCTAGGTGCACCCTAAAGGCTGTTGAGAGTGCAAAGGTTTCTGGACCAGCAATTTCAGTGCCACCTGATATCTTGCCCACATCCTCCCCACCTATCCTTTGTTTTAAAATATGTATACCTCTAAACAATGCAAAGGCAATGCAGGAAAGCAGCAAAAGGTTGAATAAGAAGTGTTGGATGTTTTCTTGAAGTTCTCATCTCATGCATGATACTCTACAACACAACTGCTGCAGGTAAGCCATGGTAAGCAGAAGAATGTAAACGTGCACTGAAGTATGACAGACCGTGCTTTGGGGGCCACATCACTCCTGCTAGACAGACAGGAGTCTAGCAGTCCTTTATCCTGCTGGTGAAAAGATTTGCACACAATTTTGCTTAATTCTCCTCAAGAATCCACAAACACTTCCAGTACAAATTACAGTTATATTATATACTCTGTATAAAAATTATTTATAGCAAAGTATTTATGCCACTGACTAAACCAGCTGATGAGTAGAAATTCTTTTTTTTCCCCAAAATTCTTTATATTGTCAGAAAAGCCTGTATTTTGTCAAGAGCATCCTTCAGTATGATATTTCAGCTACCTCTACTGTCTCCACTAACTCAGTAAGACTTTTTTAAATTAAATGTTCAAATTCTTTCCGTAGATGTGTTGAGTATCTCCACAGTAACTGCAAGCCAGTGCTGAACTGGCACAGCCGAATGTATCTCACCCATCCCCAATAGCACTTGCAAATGTTGGAGGGCAGAAGTAAATATTTCTGTGGCATACCGAGAACAATTCAACTCCATGTCATAGAATGGCTTGGGATGAAAGGGACCTCAAAGATCATCTAGTACCACCCCCCTGCCATGGGCAAGGCTGCTAACCCCTTGATCAAGCACTAGATCAGGTTGCCCAGGACCCCATTCAACCCAGCCTTGAACACCTTCAGGGATGGGGCATCCACAACCTATCTGCCACTTTATTTTGTCACTACCTTAAGATAACTGCAAATACAAAGCTCATATCTCCAGTTTATGAAGAGTATGTTTTTTACCTGCCTACCATCAAGGAGCAGTGGGCTCGTTCAGCCCGAGCCGTCATTCCAAACTGATTTAGTTTCCAATCCAGCTGCTGCCCAGCAAATTGATCCATACAATGGGGAAGGCTGTGGGCAGCCTTCCTGCTGACATAATCCATGGGCTGAGGAGCCACCACAGCTCCTCTGATGGGAGGAGAAAGCCCCTTCCCACCACCCACTTTAGGGCCACCCATCATTTACCTGCAGCAAGTGGTGCGCCGCGCGGTAGCCCAGGTGTGGGCCGCCCTGCACGCCGGGTGGCAGCCGCCCAGTGCCATATCCGTGCCAGGCCACCACATAAGGGTTGTCCATGGTCAACCAGTAGCGGACCTGTCCGCCCAAATGCCGGAAGCAGAGCTCGGCGTAGTCACGGAAGAGGTCAGGCAGGACAGGGCTGACCCAGCCACCGTAGGCATCCTGCAAGCCCTGTGGCAGGTCCCAGTGGTAGAGAGTGACAACAGGCTCTATGCCCAGCTCTCGCAGGCAGCTCAGGACTCGGCCATAGTGGGCCAGCCCAGCGGGATTGATGGGTGCTGTGCCGTTGGGCATCAGACGAGTCCAGGCCAGCGAGAAGCGATAGTGGGAGACCCCCAGGTGCCTCAGCCCCTCGATGTCACGGAAGATGTTGTTGTAGCTGTCGCTGGCCACATCTCCTCCCGTTGGACCCGGCAGGATGGACCCTGCTGGAGTAGTGGGTCGGTGGGTGAAGGTGTCCCAGACAGAAGCCCCTTTGCCGCCCTGTCGCCAGCCACCCTCAGTCTGATAGGCAGCGCTGCCCACGCCCCAGAGGAAGCCGTCGGGGAACGTGTCGTGGAGGAAGAGCTGGTCCTGCGGGTAGGGAAGGCGGGCGAAGCGGGCCCAGGTGCCCGCGCCCTGCCCCGGTGCCCCAAGTAGAGGCCGCCCGAGCACCAACAGCACCAACAGCACCCGCGGCAGCGGAGCCATGCTCCCGGCGGGGCTCCGCGACGGCAGTTTCCTCCTCCCGCCCCCCCCGCCGCCCCCTTTTATCCTCACTCCTCTACTTCCTCCCCGCCCCGGGGGCCTCGGTGGGCACGGCCATTAATAATTACCTCGGAGCTGCCGCCCGCATCCTTCCCGGCCGGCGAGGGAAGCGGAGCTGCTCCCGCTGGGAGTAGGGCTGCCTCGGGGGCGGGACCCGGGCTGAGACGGGGCGGGCGGCTGCGGGGCGCTGGAACCGAGCCGGCTGCCCTCTGCCCTTCGGAGTCGCCTCCTTCACCCAGGACCCTCGGAGCGAAGATCGCAGCTTGCGCGGCCCTGCAGCCCCCCGGGTCCCTGCGGGAAGCCAGGAGCCCGTACCTGGACGCGGTTTCGGAGCCGTCCTCCTCCCCTCCCTCTTTTTGCTGCTGCTCCGTTAGCCTCCCGTCTCTCAGGGGACCCAAACCGCTTTCCCTAGGAGTCCCCGAGAGCCCCGACGCCGCATTCTCCCACCCCTCGCCGTCAGGGGAACCGCGAAATTCCCGAGCCCCGAGGGGAGGGAGCATCTCTCAAGGGGAAAATGAGAGGAAATAAAGGTGCTGTGCTGATGGCTGCTGCCTTTATGCTTTTTTTTTTTTTTTTTTTTTTTTTCCATCACCTGTTGGTTTCTTCATGGCACTGTGTCAAGAGATATTGCCACTGTGATCACTTATAATAATAATTTAAGAGAGACTCGGTGACCATAGATCTGACATCCCCGGTAATTCATGGACCGGCACCCGGCAGCTGTATCACCTTTCTGGAGCTGGAGGCTGGTGTGTCTGGCTGCTTACTGAACACTGAACAATTTCCAATGAGAAATCCCTCGCAGGTCTTTATCCAGAGGAAATAAAACATGTACCTTTCATTCTGATTATTTCATTACACTTTTTAACTGTCCGTGTGGGTGCTAAGGAAAGATGTCATACTAAAGACAGGTCTCAGATTGCTGCTCATGTCTGCTTCAGACAACAAAACATGGGCAAGAACTTCCTCAACACATTGCAAAAACTCAGTACTTGGTTGTGTGAACTCTATCACAAGTTGGGACGCCTCAGAATAAAACACCAATTAGACAGGCCGTTAGAGAGATGTTCCCAAGAGATAAAGTTATTGCTTAACTAAAGAATGAAGGCATTAAGAGCATTTCATGTTATTTTTAGAAAATAGACGCCCTCGAGGTAAAATTACAGGTAATCACTAGAAATGAGCTGATGGATTGAAATGCCTCTTGCAAGTTGCTGAAGGTTTCCTCCAGCGCATAGGATGGGGTTTTTGCACCATTCAGGTCCAGGCAGTTTCTATTAATGGTGATTAACTTGTTCCCACTCTGGGCAGATAAAGATCTGGATGGGGGACCACTGTCAGCCCTTCCTAAAGGAAGGAAGATTGTGATGTGGGAGCAGGCAAGTGGCGGGCTGGGCATCAGCTGCTATGAGTTTGCTACAGTCTGACAAGCTACTAATGTTTGATTACAGGCTAAGTGATAAGTTGAGCTCCATCTGCAGCAACAGAAAAAGTTGTCAGCATCACACAGGGGTTACAGAATCACAGAATGGCCAGGGTTGCAAGGAACCTCAAGCATCATGAGTCTCCAACCCCCCTGCCACATGCAGGGCCACCAACCTCCACATTCAATACTAGACCAGGCTGCCCAGGGCCCCATCCAATCTGGCCTTGAATGCTTTCAGGGACAGGGCATCCACAACCTCTCTGGGCAGCCTGTTCCAGCACCTCACC
>NW_024885532.1:28747870-28859630 GCF_019232065.1 Centrocercus urophasianus
TTGATTTGTTTTGTTGCAGAGAAAGCTTGATTTCATATTTTAGAACAGCACAGTCACCCATGCTCTGGTCCAATATATATTTTTTCCGCTCTGGCAAATCCTGTGCAGAACCATGCAGAAAGGTCAGCCAAACACTTGCAGACACACGGAGCTCCCTCCCTCCTGCTCCTTGAGTTCAAAGCATGTCTCCATTGCATCTGTGCTGCTGAGCCAGCACACTGCCAATCTGCCTCAGGTTGGCAGGTTGGGATTTGTTACCTTCCAGCCTTCTTTGTACTGCTGATTAGTGAGGGTTCAATTTTTGATAATATATATAATGGACACTGTAGGTGTCAGTATAATTTTCATTCAGGCTGTGCTGTGGAATTCTCTGCCAGCTGTGCAGGCAGGACATGCAATCAAATCCGACAGCGTTCTGACCAGGCGTTGCTCTTTCTATCCCAAAGAGGCTTCCAATTCCAATACTGACATTTTTAGGTAAAATAGCTCTATTATTGGTTTAGATTCATTTGACAGTTTTCCCTGAAGTCACATCATGCATTGTCTCCAAGCAGCAAATCCCTTTCTCATCTGAAAATCTCTGCAGAAGAACTCTGCAGCCTTATATTGGTAGTATCTGTGCTCATCACTGTGGCAGAACAAGTGCCTGGGACAGCCATCTTCTGTTTTTATGCTCCTTCTCTGTTGACAAGGCTATTTCCAAACATACACAAGCATGCGTTCAGTTGAAAATAGCATTGTATAATAGATTTACAGCCTCAGCATTTCTCAAGGCACAAAACTCACTATCCATTGGGGACACTGTGTAAAAAAATTATCCTCCAAATTAGATTTGTGCATTTTCCCCTACCGCTTCCGCCACCACATAACTGTTCTAATTCCCAACACATTTTACTTCCACTTGCTGATGACTAGTTGTTCCCAGTGGAAAGCTGTGTAATAGCTTCTAGATTTACCTTCTTCATCACTGACAGTATGTCTCAGCCTACCAGGCAAATAAGCTCTTCCTCAATTCTCTCAGAAAGAGAGTGCAAGTTCAATTTGCTTAAAAAAATGTATCCTTCCATAGCCATTCCTTCTTCCTCCCTTGATCCCACCAACTGTATGCATTCGTAGTACATTCTGAAGGACTTTTAAGGCAGACTTTTTAACAGACTGTAGTGAAATTAGAAACATAGCATCGTCAGGTCCAAAATACCCCTGCTGGTGTAATGAACTAGCTTGGAAATACGTGGGAAGATGTCAAATCCATCTCTGTTATAGCAGTAATTAGCAAATTGCATCAGATTGGATACAATGAGGTTCAGCAGAGCAAAGTGCAAGATTTTGCACTTGGGCCGAATTCATTCCATATATGTATTCAAACCGGGAGAAGAACTCTTTGACAGTAGCCCTGCTGAGAAGGATGTTGGCGTCCTGATTGATGAAAAACTGAACATGAGCCAGCAGTGTGCTCTTGCAGCCCAAAAGGTCAGTGGTATCCTGGGTTCATCAGCAGAGGAGTGGCCAGCAGGGTAAGAGGAGTGATTGTCCCCCTTTATTCTTCCTTGGTGAGCTCCCATTTGGAGTACGGCATCCAGGTCTGGGGACCTCAACACGGGAAAGATGTGGAGCTTTTGAGAAGGGGTCAGAGGAGGGCCATGGGGATGGTCCAAGGGCTGGAGCACCTTTCCTATGAAGACAGGCTGAAGGAACTGGTCTTTTCAGCATGGAAAAGAGAAGACCTAATTATGGCCTTCCAAAATTTAAAAGGAGTTTATAAACATGAGGGAAATCAAGTTTTTGTAAGGGTAGATAGTGATAGGATAAGAGGGAATGGTTTTAAACTAAAGGAGGGGATATTTAGATTAGATGTAAGGGGGAAGTTACTTACTGAGAGAGAGGTGAGGTGCTGCAACGGGCTGCCCAGACAAGGTTGTGGATGATCTGGTCCCTGGAGGTGTTTAAGCCCAGGTTGGACAGGGCCTTGGGCAACTTGATCTAGTACTTGATCTAACAGTTGGCAACCCTCCCTGTGGCAGGGAGATTAGAACTTGATGATCTCCGAGGTCCCTTCCAACCAAAGGCATTCTGTGATTCTATGATTGGATACAAACAAAAAGTTTTTTTACTATAAGAGTAGTAAGGCACTGGAAGAGTTTGCCCAGAGAGGTGGTGGATGCTCCATCTCTGGAAACGCTCAAGGTCAGGCTGGATGGGGCTCTGAGCACCTGATGGAGCTGTAGGCATCCCTGTGCACTGCAGGGGAGTTGAACTAAATAACCTTTAGTGGCCCCTTCCAACTCAAATGATTCTATGATTCTGTGATGACTCTATGATAAACCATCCATCTCTGCTTTGTTGTAATAGAGAAGTGTCATAGAGAACCTGAAATGTCTTTTTTGTTGTCTGAGGATTCCATCCATCTATTGTATCTAGTGTGACAAATCCTTTTTGGATCATAAGAGACACTCAATTTTTCTCCTTTATTCTGTGGTGGGATTCATTGTGAGGGTAGGAAATCAGAAATCTAAATTCAGAACATTTTCATTCACTTTTGTAACTGTGTTTCCAAAAAGTGGGCAAATCCAGAACATCCCCTTCTGTGGAAGTAGAATTCTGAATCCTTTGAATCCCTTGTTGGAGGGTGACCAGAAGTAACTTCAAGTCACACCTACAAATGGCTACTTTATTTGTATGTCCCCCTATTAAAACCCAGGAGGTGACAAGTGTTATCTGGATCCTTCCTTTTACCTGAATTGAAGGGGCTACAAAACCTTCCCATTCTTACAAACCAGTAAACCCATTTCAACTCCCAAATCACAGAAGGTGATGAGGGAAGGGAAGAAAAGTGGAATAACTTCTTGAAATGGAATTTTAAAAGTCGTCTTGGAAATGCCATCTTTTACTTCTGGAAGATCTCAAACCACTCTCCATTACCCAGATGATAAAGCAAAGTTGTGTTTAATGTTCCTGTCTTCAAAAGTACCAGGAAACTCCTTCTGAGCTGGTGGGAGAAGACAGAAGTAAAAAAGCATTGTTTCTCTTCCAGGGGAAGTGAAGAGGTGGGTACAGCCTCTCTAGTCTGAAAGTGGGTAGGGGAGATGAGCTTGGTTTGCAAGGAGAGGCCAGAGCAGAGGGAGAGGATAGAAAGGGATGGAGAAAAGATAGAAAAAAGTGCTCTTTGCCAACTCAGCCATCCAGCTTTCAAGCCACAGGCTTTGTCTCTGTTTTAGACAGCAAGCTAACCCAGGCAGCAGTAGCTGGAGAAACACTCTGGCCTCTGCATAGTCTACTGGACTGGTGAGAACAAGTAAGGTGTATATCCAGGGAACTTACAGACCAAACAGGGAGTTGTCTGATGAATTAAGGCATTTTTAACGTAGACAATCCTGGAAAATCAAGGGAGTGGATCACTCTCGAGGGTGAAAGAGATTTAACAATTTATATGGGATCTAGTAGGTGGATCTCAACCCTAAGAGCTGCATCCCTGTGAAAATCCCAGTTTGTGATTTCTGATATAATCTAGAAAACAGCACAAATCATTTCACTGTTCTCACTTCTATTTTAATTTCTGTTTGTGGTACACTGTTATCATTTTGAAATTAGTTTCATTCAGTCTCCACATGATGGCTCAAAGCTTGAATCTTGTGGCTCAGTCTAGTGCTATTAACACTCTAGAGACATGTATGGTGATTTTTCATGTACAATCATCCTATTTTTCGGTTCAGGCACTTTTGAGGCATTTCCCTTCACTCTTCAAATTCCTGTTGTTTTAAAAGCTCTGGCAAAATGCCATGTCTTCAATGAAGAGGAAGATCCATGGAGGCTTGAATGAAGAAATAAAAAGCACTAGTATTGAAAAATGAAAATGCAGTGCTGAGTTTTGCATACATGGGTGTTGGATTTTTTATACATTAAACTCAGATAGTGAAGAATATCCTGCAGAACTGCTTCTATCATCATATCTTTAGATCATTTTCCATAGGAAAAATGGATAAGAATTACTCCTCATGAAGTCATAGAGCAAGACAAGCTAGTTACTGATTAATCTGCATTTCAGTGTGAGGATGAACGACACCTTAGTTCAGATATTTGTTTCTTGTTGGTTTCAGCTCATGCAAGTATTGGTCAGTTTTACTGTAGACAAAGACAGTTCATATAGAAATAGGAATGATTTTAGGAACTGTTGTAGTGTTTTGATTCTCTTTAAGAATTTCTGCCTAGATGACTTTTCAGCAGTTGAAATTTATGTCATTTTAAACTGAGCAGAATTGAAACTTTGTAAGCTAGTCATTTAAACTATATTGCACTGCTGCCTTACTAAATTACAGATAACATATCTGCAAATACAGAAATATTTTTCTGGGCTACAGGCATATGATGCTTTGATAAACACTAATTGTATTATACAAAAGTAATTTTGAAAAAATAGCAAAAACTCAGTCTGTACTGCTTGAGATGTGTAACACTGCAGTGTGATTTATAATCAATGGAGAAGCCATTCAGTCTTTTACTGCATGCTTCATATTCACGTAAATGTACTTCAGAGCTATTCCCATTTAATCTAGCAAGGCTGTACTCCTGTGTTCCTGAGATTGGCTCAAAACTATTGGGAATTTAAGACATTTCCAAAACACTAAGTATGCACAATAACTTCTAAGAGCTTTCAGGGCCTATTTCTTCAAATATAGTTGCAGAGCTGAACTAGATTAGGCCGAGATATTGCAACAACTCAGTCTTGAAAAGTAAACCTTTTTAATAACAATAAGAAAAAGCCTTGAGGAGTATTGCAGAGAATTTCACCTTGAGACATGAAAGCATACATGCATGCCCAGTAGCCAAAGCATTAAACATTCAGCATTTCTTCACAGCTGCTATTCAGAAGAATCAATACTCCAAAAACTGAAAGTTGAGTAATTTCTACAGTAAGGTTTTTGTGAGGGTTTTTTGGTAATATTTTTTTTTCTTCCCAGTGCTTTCCCTGAGATTTTTGAACAGTGCTTGAGGAAATAGCTTTGTATCACATTGCAGAGCAGCAGTCACCAGCCACAACTGTCCAAGTGATCAGGTCAACTGGAGAGATGGAGGAATTATCTGCGGGTTCCTGCTTGGCCCTGTAGGTGGGACAGCAGCAGAGACTCAAATACTTCTATGAAATCTTAAAATATCTGAAATTTTAAGATTGGAGCTGTGCAACTAAGTGACAAGAAGCTTGAGACTGTATTCACTGATAGTGCTGTCATCCCACTCTTGTTGAAGACATTTGGGTCCCTGAGTCTCAAACTGAGTCTCATCCCACTAGTACTATGTTGGGATTTTTTATCATATTTGTACATCATTCATCTACTGCCATGATTAGTATAATGTCTTGCTTTACCTACATCTGAAATCTTTTGAGAAATAAAACCCCCATCTCTTCTTTAAGGTGAAATTAGAATAATATTTACTAAGAGTGTTCTGATCCTTATACTTCTTCCTGGGCAAGAGTCAAACTGTTACACGTTTTAGGTTTATTGCCTTCTTTAACTGATAAGCTAACAACATCTTCCTTGAACCAGAACAGAAGAGGTGAATTAGGAAGATGTATGCACTATCAATGTCTTCTGTTCTGTGACACTGAGTGCTTATGAGATTATTGTGAATTTTCTCAAGACTGGTGATTAGATTTCCACTAGCCACTCTGCATTTCCCCTACAGCGTCACAGAAGGGTGAGCAATATAATAAGCAAAGAGGAGCTATTCCTTTTTTACAGTGCTAATTGCCAAATGCAGGATTAAGTAAGTCAAAGTAAGTCTACAGTGAATAAGCAACACGTTGCCATGTCGATGTGTTAGCTCCTTTCATTTAGCAGGTAGCTTTAGAAAACATAATATCTGTGTGATTCTAAGAAAAATTGCATTTGACATGTCTGTTCAACGTGTGTGAGAAAAGTCCCAAATCTAGGCTGAAGGAAACACTGAATAAGTTTTGATGTATGTATATCTGAGGTACGAGTAAGAAAGTTAAGCAGAATAATTCTCAGAAATTGTAGGGCCTGCAGGAAGATTTTCTACTGATTGGTACAAGTATCTTCAGTAAGCACTTTCCAGGTGTAAATCTTTCATTTACTATGCTCTTTTATATATGCCCAGAATGTAACCCATGCAAAAATCCAGCTTGAAAAAACACTTTGGAGTCTGCATAACTACGTTCAATTGCATTCGTTGCTGCGAGAATGTTCTCTCTTACCAGCATGGTGTATGTATTCTTCATCCAAACCTAGATTTATAAAACTGAAAAAAAAACATCCTTTGTAGCAAAAATTCTTTCATGTGCACACAGTGAGGCAGTCCCACCCACAGAGAGAAAAGCAGACCACTGGCATTACGAAACATGCTTCATAGGAGACAGCAGTGAGTTTTAAATGTATTAGGTACTAAAAATGTGCTAGGATTAGGCATTATCAAGCAATTCCTCCTCTGGGCTGAAACAGGGGAAGGACTTCTTGCAGGCAAAGCAAGGGGGAAACATTATTTAGTGAAATAATTTCTCTATTACTTATGAAGAGTGGCTATTGAGTGAGCTACGCATTTGGGCCATGCTGTCAGGGCAGGTGTTTGTGGACAACTGATGGTGAGAAAGATTGGTATGGCATTTTCTGCTTCAACTCTGTAGCTACCAAGAAGAATTCATCTTGGCTTTTTTTTTTTTTTTTTTTTTTTTTTTTTTTTTTTTTTAATTATTTAAGTTTTCATTTAAATTCCTGTAGGTCTGATCTTCAGGTGGGAAACACAGGTTCCCTGAAAGTAATGGGTCTGTGTCAATTTCTCTTTATTCTTTCTGTCTTCAGTTCATATCTACTTTTTAATTAAAAAGCTGAAATTTTTGAGGAATGCAATTTACTAAATACTTCCATTTATTTTTTCATGCCTTTATTTCATTGCCTCTAGAGAATCTCCTTTCTGTGTGCAGTGGCTTTTCTGGATGTTCCCTGGCAGTGGGTGTGCTGTAAGGGCAGTACCAACGCCTGCAGTGTGTGAGACTTGTCTTGGCATGTTTGTTATTATTATTTCACCCAGCCAGCGGCATTTCAGGGGAGATCGTGAACAAACGGAGGAAAATAGTGATTTATCAAAGCGTGGCAGGTATCTGAAAAAAGCTAAGCAAATTTTCATGCAGCATGAGAAGAGTGCTTCCCGAGGCTGAGGGCACCCTCCACAGTTTCACAGCTATCAGCGCAGTCTGTGCTGTCAGACCTCAGGGTCAGCAAATCTGTTCTCCAGGGGCTGCAGCCTTGCTCTTGTCTCTTGAAAATGATGACAGCCTTGGCTTGGTGCAAAGGCTCAGCCTGGTTTACTGCCTCCAGGCCATGGCCTTTACACTCCGATGACCTGATTGGTGAGGCATTGCATGTTTCCCTGAAACAAGGTGTTGACACCACTCTGTAGTCTTCCTCCTGGCTAACGTAACTCCTTCCTAACTCTTTTACAGTGATGCAAACAAACCAGGTATCTCATTTCGCACACATCGTTGCTTAGCTGCATCCTGCCCTTGTTCTCTTCCCTTCCTCCATCTTTCATCCCTCTTTCCCTTCATCTGAATCCTAGGCCAATCGACACAGTCGCTCCTTCCACTCATCCCATGAGAGAAACGTGCACTCCAAAGCAGCATCTCACACGCTTTTCTTTATTGCTTTAGCTCATGTAGAGGAATTCTGTTTTGTTCTCAATTCGTTAGGCCCGTATATGAACAATACTGAATGGTGCTGCAGAATAAACTCTCTAACAATAAACATCACCAAAATATCTACATTCCTTAAGGAAGAGGTAGAAAGGACCTTTAAAGTTCTTATGCAACCTGCTTTTTTTTTTTTTTGCAATGTCTTTTCTCAGCTTTATGTACCCTGTGATATAATAAAGCTGTGTATAGATAGTGAAGCTTCTACTAAAGCATAATATGATAGAATGCACTGAGTTGGAATGAACCCACAAGAATCACTGAGTCCAACTCCAATAGCCTGCTTAGCATTCTATGGAATAATAACAGTGGGAAAAGTTCTAGTACGGGTGTAGGTTTAAAACTACATATTTAGGTGTAGTTTAAGAAAGAGAATAATCTTCACCAACAGAAACACATTTATGCTCCTTTAATTGGAGCTTGAATCCATGAGAAAGTCTCTGGATGGTAACAAGTTCAGGCTGATCTGCAGTTTGGAGAGAAGGATAATGAAAGATAGAACAAATGTGATTTGGTAAAAATGGTAAAAAATTTGGTAAAAGAGAGAATTCATTGAGAATGAAAATAAAAAATTAGCATTTTTTTCCAAAGTATTTATGAGTGTCTGTTCCTGTTTGGAACTGGGAAATGCCTTGGTCACCCACAGGATCATTGTTTGAATAAAGTAACCCAGCAGCCCTAGAAGGCTGCTATTATATTCCCATGAGGAATGAAACCTGGGTAGTCTTTCCAGAGCCACTTCTCCTGAAATCATCTACTGGCCCAGCTGCACTGGTAAATAGAAGAGCTGTGGTGTGCTTGAGCACTCATCCATTGATCTGTTTGATTACCATTTTCTGGCTCTGCTTTTGGACAAGTCTTTGCAAGACAGATCTGCTACAAACAAGAGCAGCCATAACCACTGTGGACCTGAGCCAAATGGTGTTACTTAGCCAGAAGCCAAGAATCAGTGTCTTTTACGCTATTCTCTCTTTTTCAGCAGCATAGACATAGCCAAAAGCACAATTAACTCTTTCTGTTTGGTACTGGCAATATATTTTTAATCTACACATGTATCAATAACCAGTGAACCCTATCTGTAAGTCATCCAGTCTTCCTGACTGCTGCTTGATAAGGTCTTCCTCCTCCAGCAATGCTCTAAATCATAGAATCATTCAAATTGGAATTTAAAAGCCATCTGGTCTAACTTCCCTGCAGTGAACAGGGGCACTTACAGCTCGATCAGGGTGCTCAGAGCCCTGTCCAGCCTGACCTCAAGTGTCTTCAGGGATGGGGCACCCACCAACTCTCTGGGCAAAATGATGTACAACTTTCTGAAAATGGAGACAAATATCTGTTCAAGTCCATGCATACTTTTAAAACCATTTTCTTTGAGTTTGTGTCATGATGACATGAACACATTAACTGAGTTTTTCAACTCCTTCTTTCTTGGGGTTGGGAATGTGAAAGATCAGGATTTTATCCAGGTGTTTGCTGGGACCAGCTTACCCCTGAGGACTGGTCCACCTGCAGCTTCGGAGATTTAAGGTTCTTCAGCTGCAAGGAAAGAAGTGGATGAAGGCCAGCTGGACGTGTGGACAATGTGGGAAAATGTTTATTGGTGAGCTCAGGAGTGTAAAAAGGAGATATTATTTAAATACGTTAAGAGAAAGAGGGGAAAAATTAAATTAGTCAATGAATACAGACTAAAGTAACAGCATGATATCCTCCAGTTTCTGTCTGCAAAAAGTTTACCTACAAATTCTCACAAAAATTTCCAATGTCTTTAAGCCCCAACTATTTGGCAGAACTGTTTATCGTACATGTTAACATTATTAATGTTATTTTGTTATATCTCTAAATTCCCAATCCCATCTTGACTTCTACCTAGACTAGAAGTTTTTCTTGGTACTGTAGAGTAGAAAGGGAAAGTGAAGACATCATTTAGTGTTCAATGTCAAGCTTTTGAAAAGGAGAAAAGGCACTATAATTATATAAAGTGCTGTGGTAGTTATCAGAAGCTTCTAATAGCAGTTTTGAGAGTCCCTAATGATGATACAGGAAGGATCTCACTAAATATACAATTTTAGAAGATTACTTTAAAAACAAGTTTGGATAGATTAGACACAACTTCCTTTAAATTGCTGTTGAAAAATTTTTTGAGACTGGTTTTCTTGCTGATAAATGTATATTAAATCCCAAGATATTAATAGGATGATTTCATCCTAGTGAGCATGTAATCCAAATGATATTTCTTCTGATAGGTTGGGAATTTTCCAACAGAAAATATTTTTGTTAGAAAATGTATCTTTACCAAAACCATAGCTTTTTTAATGTAAATATATATTCCAGCTTTAATAGGATGGACTTTTCTTATTTAAAAAAAAACAAACAAAGATTTAGAGAAATCATAATAACTTTCTGGCTTGGCTAACTTTTGTGCCGATGGCAAATGAAGGCTGAAATTACTGCAAGTGCATGATTTTGCCTGGAGCCTATTTCCTATCTGTCAGGAAAGCACTCCTTTCACCCAGCTTTCGCCCAGCTGTGCTGGGATGAGCTGTTTTTAATCTGTAAGCAAGAGGCTTGCTCTGCAGCCCCATGGTCATGACATGCACATGCAGGGCAGTTGCCAACAGAGATGCAATGTGACAAGAGCATCAGCATATGCATAAAGAAGCCAAAGTTCATGTCTCTGCTCTGAGTACGGCAAAGCAGATCCAAACATGGATCTGCCTTGAGCTATTTGACAGCACCTTGTGACTGCTAACAGCCACAGGATAGATGGAAAAATCTTCTGGCAGTGGTCACCCTTAGAACACTTCTTTCCAAAGATATAAAGGGCTATGAAGGGAGAAGAGACTCACAGGAAATAAGATTTCATCTTTCCAAGACAGCAACTGCCCATGAAAGCACAGACATGTTCTAGAGAAACACAAATAATGCCATGTGAACTGTAAGAATTGTGACTCCACGTATTTTGTTTTTGACAGGAGTGTAGCCATTGCAGATTTTCTCCAGGTACTCACTATTGCTAAGTAAGCACGTCATTACAAGAGAACATACTGTAGGAAGATAATAAATGTGACTTGCTTAACAACTGCGTTATCGCACATGACCAGACACAAGAGTAGATAACATAATCTAAGTATCAAAGTGCCTTAGGCAAAGGGTATGACAAGCTGTAAGTCACACTCTTTAAATTAGCATGTATTCATTTGCACTGCAGCCACCCCCCTTGAAGTACACATAAAGCCAGTCAGAAATTAAATCTAAAATTTGTCAAGGAAAGTTTATTACAAAAAAAAATGAAGCCTCATATGTGCTTTCCATCAGTGCTGTAAAAGTGTCTATTGTAATTACACTGCCAGAAATGAGTATTTGTTAAGTATTTGTTGAGTGTTTTTTTCCTCACTGCAAACTGTCTTGACCATTGTGATTTTTGACCCTGGGTCTGGGAACACCAGATCTTCACATTAATGTCTTCATACTGATGCTAAAGCCCTTCCTTACTGCAGCACTTCAGATTCTTCTGTCTGCTTAGTTTCTATCTGATTATGATGGAAAGTGCAGAATTCATTCTGACATGAAACTTTAAAAAACTATTTCCTATCCAGCTTTCATTTTTGTATACATTAAATTTGTTCTTCGACATACTATTTTTGTTGCACCCAATATAGTCAGAGATAATGCCATTAATCTCTTTTTTCTGGTCATATTTTACATTAAAAATCCAATTACAAATTACTGTAAGTAGATTACAAGTAATTGCTTTACAGTCAGTCAGTTACTATGGGGTCTGATAGGCTGCTTTGCAAATACTGTTTGCTGTCTTCCAAAATACAATATACTGATTTCCTCCACCATGTAACATGTATAAATGTTCATTAAGCTTATATAGCCTCTTATAAATTTATTTTTATTATTTATACCGAGTGCCTTTGAGCCTCTTTTCATCAACCAAACATCAGTCTTTTAATTATTTTTTAATTGGTGTGTCTTCCTTCTAAATTCTAAATTTTGAATGAAATGAACCTAGATGAGCACGGATTATGAACTCGTTAATACTCACATTTTATTTAAGAGAAAAAGTTACGGTTATACACGAGTCTTCTCCCGACCCTTGGCTCAGAAACACACTTCACCCAGGGACTTCATCACTAATATGAACTCACCAGCTAACGGCCATGAGAAAAAGTGGCAGGGATCATGTTAGGTGAAGCCAATTGCATGTTAGCTATCAGGATTGGAGTGTGGGGAGCGTGGTGAGCGTGGTGTTGTTTTTCAGAACTACCAGTGCTTTGTCTTATCTTCTGTTTGCTTTAGGGTATGGATAGCCTCTTAGCAGACAAGAGTTCAAATGGACATTTCATCTCCAGTGTCAAATGGAGCTCCAGCTCAGCTCACCTGCTGGCCCCAGGTAGGTGGCCAACCATGGCTCTGTGTGTATTGGAGCCCACTATGTCTTGCTCAGTGTAATGCAATGAGAGCCTGCACTTCTCTGGCACAGAGAAATACTGAGTAGTGGATGCATCTATCAGAGGGATATGGTCCAACAGTAGCTTTCTCTGAGACACTACTGATCCTGTATCAAACAATGGCCTCAACCATAATGTAAGCATATATGAATTGTTTTAATTAGCTGAATGTGACTATCACATTTATTTTCATCTTGGGACTAATCGCTGCTGATTAGTCCCTATTTTTGAAGGAACATAAGATTTCCTTTGCTTAGAGGGCATCTGATTACCAAATAGCTTCTCTACATTTTGTATTTTGAATGAGCTCCAAAGCAATATTTCACTGCATTGAAAGAGCTGGGCTTATACATGAGCTCATTTGCATGCACAGTGTGTCCTGTCCTGCAAGAATATATTTGACTTGCTTCTTTCCTCTCTTAACATATTTTACTTGCATGATATTAGAAATGATGGCCCAAAAAATATAGGTCTTTTTTTGCACTGAAGTCTTCAATGTGGACATCCTGAGAAATATATTCCTAAAATTTCTCATCTGTCCCAAATTATTTTGTTTTGGTTTATTTTGTTTTGTTTTGTTTTTATGCCGGCATGTCTTGAAGAGTCATGTAACTACCACTGAATGGCACAGTTGGGGAAACTACATTCTCCAGATGCAATAAAAGTTACTGTATTTTATTTCCTATTTTCTGTGGAGGAAATGACTTTTAAAAGCCTCCTATGATTCTGCAAGAAATAAAAACAGGAAGATAAATTAGCTTCTGCAAATTGTACACTTCTACTGCATTCATTTCAATGAAAATATGTAGGTTTCAAAAGTGGAAGAGGGTTTTTTAATTGTAGTGTTCTCCTTTAGTAAGATGTCAGATATTTTATAGCACACTAAATGCGTACATATGGATGTGCAATAAAATTCTTATTACTGTCCTCTCTCATGAAGCTACATATAAACACATAAATACATTATATTTCACAAAATCAATTATAATATTTTTTAAAGTAGGAGCAGATTTTGGTTCATTTATGATAAAGAGCTCAGGGCTTTTTAATGTAATTACGTGGAAAACTATGATACAACTCTAAGGATTTAGAGGAATTCTTAACTTAGTTAACTGCACAGCTCAGACTATTTAGATCAACAACATTCTGTGCTGGAACTAGCCCTAAAAAATAATGTAATAGTTAAATAGCTCTAAATACATTGGGGGAAAAAGTTTGAATTGTTTCTGAAATATGCTGGGACTTTGGCCTTGGAACTCACAGCTATTGCCTTTCTTCCAGAATTCTAGTAAAACATGAAGATATTTTATCTGCAGTGCTGATTAGCCTCTTGCCTCTGATAATGGTTTGGGCTGTATGAAAAGGAAGAGATTCTTTAGTTTAGATCCGTGGTAACTCCTCAAAGCTAAACTCTGCCCCCATAGTGCATGTCACCTTTATAAGAATCTATGTCTCTTACACTACACAAACTGTAGAGATAAAGTCATTCTGTAATACAAAGTAGGTATTATATCCTTTGAAAAGCACTGTTTGAAAACCTTGTAGAAGAAAGTCCTCTGTCCATACCTTAATTTATCATTCATATAAGGGGCAGATTTTCAAGATATTGCTTTCTGCCTGCATTTGAAGAAGTAATCAGCAGTTTTAGATGGATTCCATTTTCTCTGAATTATTAAGGAAAAAGTGTTTAAGGCCTGCTGTCAAATTCATTTTGCTTTGTCTCAGGCTGGATAAAGACATCTTGTGATTTTCTCTGGCCTTGCAGGAAAGTGAATCTACATATGAAAACACCGAGCTTTTGGAAGAGTTAGACTGTTTTCTACATACTGTGAAATTTTAGTGGCATTTGGAGAGTTGCTATTTTTTTAATCTTACAATCTGTTGTTGAATCTTGTAGAATGAGTTCTAAAGTTACTTAGGTTAAAACCCCAGAAGAAAATACCTTGGTATGCATCTGGATTACTGCATACAGTCCTGGGGCCCCCTACACAAGAAGGTCATGGAGCTGCTGGAGTGGATCCAGAAGAGGGACACGAAGACCATTAGAGGGCTTCAGCACCTCTCCTATGAGAACAGGCTGAGAGAGCTGGGGCTCTTCAGCCTGGAGAAGAGAAGGCTCTGGGGGGGACCTTATAGCGGCCACAACCTTGTAAGCTGTGGATTCCCCCTTCCCTGCAGGCATTCAAGGCCAGGCTGGATGGGGCTTTGAGCAACCTGTTCTAGAGGGAGGTGTCCTGCCTGTAACTGGGGTTGGAACTAGATGATCTTAAAGGTCCCTTCCAACCTAAACCATTCTATGATTGTGTCATTTTATATTTCACACAACTTGTAAAGTGCTAAAGAAAAGATGACATATTGAATGGAAGATTTTTTAAGCTGCTGTATTATTAACATTCCTATTTAAAAGAAAATGAGTCCAGAAAAGCCATGGATATGCAGTCATTTTCATGTTCTCTACATCTCTTACCATCTTCTGGCCAATGCAGAGATATGGACTCCTGTTCTCCCTTCAGTAACCCATGTCTTTGGCAGTTTCCCACACTCCTGACCTCAGTTCTCAGTATCACATCATTCATTCAGCTGAAATCACAGAAATGTACAGCTGGGAAGGTTTTTGAGTGCATGTCTACTGACTGAATTCCATCCCCCTGCTGAGAGGTCAGATCACCTTTCAACAAGCTAGATTCCTAACATCAGTTTGCCTAATCTATTTTTAAAAGCTTCCAGTAATGAAGACTCCACAACATCCTGGCTTGTGCTGCCTACCAGTGCTCACCGTCCTTACTATAGGGACGTGCACCAAGAGTACTTGAACCTTGAACTCGTTTGATCATGTTAATTTGATTGATTTTTTTTTATTTTATTTTATTTTTTTTTTTGAGTTCACTCTTCTCTAGGCTAAAAATAAAATAAAAACTTTGAATCTTTGAATAACAAAGTGAGGAACTACTTTATGCCAGCTGAGAACTCTGAAGTGCCAAGTGAAGCAGAGGGACTATTTGAACCAGCCTATTTTTAAGGCTCCTATTTATATACCTCAGTATGATGTCTGCCTTTTTTGCACAATGCTGATTCATGTTTTCTTCTCATCTGCTGTGGCACTCAGATTGCTTTCTGCAGAGCTGCTGCCTAATCAGTCATCTCCTGCCCCGCATTTGTTCCCAGTCAGATGTACAACTTGTGTCTGCCTCTCTTGGACTGAACTGACAGAGAAAGGAAAGGTCAAATGGTTTTCACACCTTTGTCAAGATTGCTCTGAAGCTAAAGCCAGTTCACTTGCAGTCTCTCCAAGCTTGATATCATCTGCAAAGTGAGAAATGAGATCTCTGCTAAATTATCACATTCATTAGTATCAGTTGCTTGTCACATCTTTTGAAAACAGCAGTTAATACCTTATTCTTGGGGAACAGCTGCTAATAGCTTTGTGAATAAACTTTTCCATGCGCTTCACAGAAGTTTCATCTAGACCACGCTTCCCTTCTTTGCTGGAGGGAATATAAGATTGAGTCAAATACTCAGTGAGCACAAGATAAATAATAGTCTCTGCTTCTCTAGCTGTAAGAGGTATTGCACCACCTCCAGATGTGACTTGGCTTCTCTTATTCTGATGAATTTGAAAAGGTAGAAGATTACAGAGCTGAAAATCATAAATGAAGGTTCAAAGAGGAAAACAATGCCTCAACATCCCGCTGGCCTGGTTATAAGAAAAGGTTTTTCACTGTAAGGGTAGTGAAACACTGACACAGATTGCCCAGAGAGGTGGTGGGTGCCCTGCCTCTGGTATTCAAAGTCAGGCTGGACAGGGCCCTGAGCAACCTGATCTAGCTGTAGGTGTTCCTGTTCACTGCAGGTGTTCTGGTTTTATCGGTATTCCATATCATGCAATCACGTGGAGCTGTAGTTCCTAAAGTCCTGTGACTCTAGCAATCTCAGCTATCCCTCTGTGAGTTCTGGCTCTCCAAGAGGAAGATGCACTGAAAAGGAACCGGTCCTGTGGCAATATGGTGCCCCAGACAGAACTGAGTCAGATAATGGAACTTCCAAGCAGTTGACCTAGATGAATAGCTGAGACTGCTAGATTCTATCTCAGTAAAGAGCAATTTGCTTAAGAATCTTGTGCGAAGATTATGCTGACTATCTGCTGCCCTTATTCAAGGCTAGGCAATCTTTTCACCTTGCTTACTGTAAGAGAAATTCAGGTAAATGCTGCATAATCTGCTGGGGATCTGACAATCAGCTAGGCAAGTATAGTGGTGTGAACTTCATAGATATAAATAATACCCTGAGTACCTGTGCCCACCTCCCAGGTGATGATTACTGCAGTGATAATAACAGGTCATGCTGCAGCACCAGGGGACTTGAGGGCACTTAAGAAGGGAGAATTCAGTGGGCTGAGCCCCTACACCGTGTCTGGAAAGCTGGCTATATTTGGCATTGCAGGGACTGCTCCTGAATGTCCGGATTAGCACTAGTGAGTGCAGTCCAGGAAGGAAGATGAGTAAATGCAAAGTTTCATAAAATGGAAATGGAAGACAAGAAAATGGAGTGGGGAAAAAGTAAACCAATAAGCATTTATGTCTGCACAGATGAATGAAATGAGTGGTAATCAGGTGTTCTGGAAAAGCAGTCTATCTATCTGTACTGAGGAGAGCAATGCAGCAGAGTTCATCTTGCAAACTGAGGGTTAATAGTGCTGAAGCTGAATCTAGACTAGTTCACATAACAACCAATGAATTCTTTATCCATTGAAACCCTACGTGTGTTGGGTTGTCTGTCATGGGCAATTGAGAATTCTACACCAAGTTTCTAGTTTGTTTTTCTACAAGTTGTGCTATAGATTGGAATCTTCATGGTTCCTGTTACTTAGTTAAAGTTAAAAGGACCATCTCTTTGGCCCTATCACCAAGATTGGTTTGTGTCCTGATTTTAATTCTATTAATGTACAAACAGATCAAATACTCACAACTCCATCTTGTAGCAGGGATATGTAATTGCTGTAGTGCTTTTCTCCAACATCCAAGGGAACAGATCAAATAGGAGAATGTCTTTATAGGGAAACCCTGGCTCCCCTGATGAGCCATTGAGCCTCTTGAATTCCATCAGTTCAGCAATGGTAGGGCAGAAACAGCCCTAATTCCAAAGGAAAATGGATGTATAGGGCAGAACATCCACACAGCTACCACCATGATATATGACCTGGAGGGCATGCAACATGGCAGTTGATGCCAGCAGGGGCAGTATTTTTCACACAGGGAAAGGCTCCAGATATCTCAGTAGACCTTGAGGCAATCATTTTCACAGAAGGATAGAAAGGAAGAAGGATCAGAGCAACCTCCAAGGTCAGTAGTATGCAGTAGCACTGTGTAAGTCGCAGTGGGGCTCAGGGAGTTGTTATCTATAATAGTACACCATCCACAGGAAGCTCATTTTGCCTCTTCTCACTGCTATAACATCTTAAACACATCACATATAATGATGTACCATCATTCAAAGGAATCCAAATAGAGTTGTTTGGGTATCTGAAGAACACATTATTAATAGCAGTGTTGGAAAGTGATACAGCTAAATGAGGACAAACCAAATAGCTTTTTAACCAAAAATAATAAACAGTTTTAAAACAGTTCGACACCATGGAACTCCAAGATCAGTGATATGATGACACAGATCTGTCTGAAGGCACAAGCAAACTGTGTAGCCCTGCATATGACAGTTGGAGGCAGCCTTCCCTGTCTGCTGTGTCCAGGCCCCAGGAAGGCACCAGCCATTCCAGTCTACGTATTTTTCCTACCTACTGAAGGAAGACTACAGTCTGAAAAGAGGTATTAGACCACCTCACATCTATCTTTACCAGTAATACAAACAAATTGTTTAATTTGCTTGAATGGCTTTTTTTTTGATAGAGTGACTTTTGTGAAAAAAAGCAGCATTACAAATCCTACCAATTCTACCCTATGCTGTAATTCTTACTGTTGCAATGTCCCAAGGTGACTACCTGAATATCTAGAGCATGCCAGTAGGATGTGGAAGATCAAGGTTTGAGTTTGGTCTCTATATAGGATGGTTACAGCTCATCACTGATTTGTGCAAAACACTGAAAAATTGCCCTGGAACTTTCAGGGGAAAGGATGAGACTAACACTGAGGTCTTTTAATCTTTTCCACTTCAATAAAATTAATTTCATTTGTCAAAGTACTAACTAAACATTAATGCTTTCACATACAGTCTTTCTCTCCATAATCCTATAAATATCTTTTCATCAGCAAGAGTGGCTGAGTCAGCCCTAGCTCCTCAGTGGCATGCAAATTTGCATGGAAAGTCTGTGTGTGCATTAGTGAGTGCACTATAGAGATGTGTATATGTATGACATATACCCTTGAATTTAAGGTGATCCACTCTGGAGATGATCCTCCCCCTCTACTCTGCCCTGACGACGCCACACTTAGGCTATTGTGTCCAGTTCTGGACTCTCCAGTTCAAAAAAAGAACAGGGATGTCCTAGAAGGAGTTCAGCAGAGGGCCACAAAGATGATAAAGGGCCAGGAACATCTCCTGTGTGAGGAAGGGCTGAGTAACCTGGGTCTGTGATCAATATACCTTCCTTAAAGGAAAGCAATGTGCTTCAAATCCCGCTTCGGCTGTCATGGTTGCCTGCTGTATCCAGTGGAACATTGTCCATGGAGGATGAGAGCAGCCTGACTGAGATATGCAGTAGCACCTGCTTCCTTGCCTACCTGTATAGAAGGCAACCTGAAGTGGAGATGTATCTTTTGTAGTGCACTTCCGAAAAAGGGAGCCTTATTCCATGGCTAAGATGAATTAGAAAACCACAGTGCGGGTCCTCAGCACTTGGCAAATTGCAATAAGGGACGGGAAAGAGACCAGCCTGTGTCATATAACCATCTTTCTGTAATATTAAAGATATCCATTTTATCTGGCAATGGCTGTGACATTTCCTTATCCCTTCAAAATATTGAGTGAATTCACAGATGACTTTCAATAACCCATTTGTATTCATTTTCTTTTTCTAAAATAAACTTGTCTAAGAGAAGTAATGAATACCACATTCATTATAGTGAAAGCCTTTTGCAAGAAATATCCTGCCTAGTACATTTCTTTACACCCAAAGAGTATGATAAGATAAATTCCATTTTCAAGCAGCTGAATGGTATTACAGTCCCATTAATTCTGATAGCTAAGCCCCAGCAAGAGCATTTCCTGTAAACTCTGTTGGCTTTGTTTGGACATACAGTATGGAAACTTACTTGAGAATAAAATGGCATTTGTGCATTTTTAAGAATTTTTCATTACCTTTGCTTTTTTCCCTAATGCACCAAAGCATTAAAAAATATGTGATTGTAACAAACAGCCTCAAAGAAGTGTTTATGGAGTACTTTGATTCTAGTCTAATGCATCAGCAAGCATTTTGGCAAACTTTGCCCATCTGTTGTTGAGCTGTGGGAACCATAGATTCCTTTCCATGTAGAATAAAAGGTACTAAATATAGTTACTATGAGCATGAAGCAAGTGATTAAGAGGGAAATTTTGAGAAACAGCAAAAGGACAGCATTTTAAAAGTCTCCTATTTACAACTTCATCAACCATGTAACCTAGCAAAACATGGGTTCTTCTCTGGCATATAATAAGCATGAGATGCACTATTAAAAGAGTGACCTGGAAATCGTGTGACCCACGGGTTCCAAAGAGATCTCTTGGAAGTGTCAGATCAGACTTTGTCTTATTTTTATCTTCTGGAGGTAGGGAAACAGGTAAGAGCTCTGGAGTCTTCCATCAGTTAATAGTACGTAGCATATGCTTCTTCATCTCTTCTTGCAGCTGTGACTATGCGATCCACCTGAGAAAAGGTGTGTCTGCTGCACAGGACAGAATCATTAGAAAGAATGAGTTTGTGGAGATATTCTTAATTGGCAACAGAATCAATTAAAACTGTATTTGGCATTTCTACTCTCTAAAGCCACCAAGGAAAATGGTAGAACATTGTTTTGGCAGTCTAAAATGAACTGATTTGAGAAGTGGTCGAATGTTTTTTATGATTTTTTTTTTTAACACTTTGCTCCTACTTTACGTTTCTTGCTCAACATTTCAGAAAAAATAAATAAATAAGATTTCTGGGACTAACACCAAACCAGTCTGATGGTCCCTCAAACTTTTTCCCTTGTTCTACTGAATTTTCTTGGACAAATTCAGCACAGATTATCTGCCATGTAGGGAGCCAGAACTAATAGTGATATGTACTAATACCAGTGTTGTAACTTAGAGATAAAGGAATTTCAAATCCAAGAGCATCCCTAACCTGACTTATCTGTAGTCTTGCCACTCTCATCCTGGAACAGAAATGGAAAAAGAGATCCTTCCAGCTCATATGAACATGCACATTAAAAGTAAGTGAGTTATGGCACAGCCTCACTGCAAGAGGATCTCACCAAACCTGAGGTCATAGGGAGAATTCTCTTCATCTTTATTTTGCTGAAAATTACTGTGATCAACAAGGTGGGGGGGGGGGGTGAGAGGGGAAAGGGAAGGGGGAGGTCCTAAGCATGGGGAAACAAAGAGTTTATTGTTATGTTTAAGCCACAAATAGGAAAAAGTTCCTTCCAGCTGAAAAATAATCGAGAGGAAATTTTTGGCTGGCTTGCTCTATTGTCTGCACCTTTCAAAATTCATTCTGTAAAAGTTAATGCAGTCCAACTGGACCTGAGCTTGTGAGAAGAGTCAAGGAATATGACAAGGATCACTGAGTGAAGAGAAAACTTAGTTTTGACCATGATTCTTCCTCTTGTTTTCTTCCACACCTCAAACAACCTTTTGCACAATGCAGTACTCTGTAAATATCTTTCAACATAACCTTTAGGTCATAATAGAAGTATACAATTATATATATTAGTAATCTCATAGAATACTCGTGTTGGAAGGAATCTCCTGACCTGCTGCTCAAGGCTTCAAAGTGGCAGCGCACAGCGCTTCGTCCAGTTTGGTCTTAGATGTGCAGATTCCACTTGTTCTCTGAGCAATTTTCTCTCCTATACAAACAATTAAAAACACATACATGACAGGAACCAACTTTTTCTAATGCTTGCACAGTATCTAGCACAATACATTTCTGGCATATGGATGCCCTTTGTGTTAGAAATAATCAAAAAAGTAGTAGAAATGCTATTGTAAAATGCATTCTATTGCATTCATTATGTAAATGCTGTCACATTTTCTCACATTTACTATCAAGAAACTCAAGATTTAAATGACAGCAATGACAAATTCTGCACTGTATGTCCAAGAACTATTTTTGTTGTGGTGTTATATCAGCCATCTGTTCTCAGAGTATATCCACACTGCACTAAAAGATAGTTTTCTTCATACTGGCTAATAAGTTTAATACCTTGTGAGACTGGATATGTTTTAAGATAGTAATTTTCAAAGTGAGGTCTTCTGGGAAGGTCACAATTCACTGTGCTCAATTAGCACTTGTTAAAATCCAAAGAGTGAACACATCTGCAGCTAGGATTATCACATTGTCAAAAATTGCTCATTCCTGGAAACTCCCATGAATAATGTGACTCATCTCTGACAAGACTTACATCACAAACGTATCTCTGGAGCAAAAGTTCCCATTTTTACAGCTACTTAATATTTCACTGAGGGTGGTTGAGTACCTCCCGCTGATGCTGAGCCAAGTGACAATGAGGGTACTCAGTATCCGACCCATTAGTCTCACAAATGGTATTTTCTTAGGAACAGCTCAAGGTTTAGTTTCTAAACGCATCTCTGTGTGTGCTGTGTGCTAAGTCTCATTGTTTTATCGCAATCCTAATTCCCCGTTTAAATTAATGGAATAGTAGCACCATTTACTTTAATGACTAACATAAATGCGGTATCATTTCTTGCATAAGTTGCTTCCCACAGCTAATCTGCTACTGCACAAAACAGCATCAAAAATATATTTCTGTAATGGTATTTAATGAAAGAAATCTACTTGTGCACTTAGTTGTGCTTTGTATTTCTTGGGAACTCTGTCACACTACTAGGCAGCAAAGAGCACTGTTTTTACTGATACACTCTTACATCCTTGGATCCAAGTTGAAGGAGGGAAGATTTAGGTTGTATGTTAGGGGGAAGTTCTTTACAAGGAGAGTGGTTAGGCCCTGGAACGGGCTGCCCAGGGAGGTTGTGGATGCCCCGTCCTTGGACGTGTTCAAGGCCAGGTTGGATGGGGTCCTGGGCAACCTGATCTGAATGTGTGTGTTTGGTGGCCCTGCTAGGCAGGGGGGTTGGAACTACATGATCCTTGAGGTCCCTTCCAACCCGGGTGATTCTGTGATTCTGTGATCCTTTATGGAAAAGGAGAGGATGACTTTAAAGAATTGATCAGATTTTGTTTGCCTTCTTTTTGTTTTTTTTTTTTTTTCCCCTGTACTTGCTATGTCTGATGCTCAAAAAGTTGCTACTTGTAAGCAAACATATTGTTCACATATTTCTTGCTTGCACTAAGGAGCCAAGCATGGAGGTACCAATGGTAATTTATACGTGAAAAAAAAAACAAAGATCTTCCAACCTCAGGGCAAAATACAGTTGCTAGGCAATAGTGGTCACTCATACTGGTACTTACTGTTTGTCACTCTGGAAGATGCAAAGCTAGCTCACTGATCACAGATACAACATAAGACCACCAACAGACAGCCGTTTCTAGAATGGATTCCTTAGCTAGAAAATGTGTTGCACCAGCCATCACATGGAACCACTGAAAAGTCCTAAATTTCTACAGTAAATTCCACAGAACTTTCAAAGTCATCCTGAAACCCACTATTGTACACTTAAATTATTCTTATACCTGTAGAATCCCATCAAATGAAGACACATTTCTGTCAGGTTTTTACCACTCAAAAAGTCACTAGTCACTATTCTGCTTAAGAATAATAGCATATGTGACCCAGAGCCATTTGGCTGGAGGCTATTTGGCTCTGAAGTGCTCTGTTTCATGTAAGAGGTCTGCTCCCCCAAGTTGGAGGCAGTAAACAGATGCCTGAGGACTTAAAAAAAAAAATGAACTAGAGCCAAGAAACATATTCAGTGAGGTCTATTCCATTTCTGATTTATTAATCTGGTACACTAGAAGAAGTGAGGATTCTACTGAGACCTCTGAAAGTAATGGCATTATAACCTTGGGCTCCCTCCATTCAAATCGCATATTTGCTTTGCGGCTTTTATTAACTATTATTATTATTTATTAATTAACTATGAACACACACATGGCACAGGCTGCTCTTCTTCTGAATATCACCTTCTTAGGTCGTTCATTTTTAAATAGTTACTTTACATGGAGAAAGTGATATGGATGTAGCCTTCTCAAAGTTAGTGCATGCAGAGGTACAACATCATTTAGTTGGTTCTAATCTAATCCTCCTCTCTTTGATTCCCTGTCCTCCAGCTCTAGGAATGTTCATAACATTTCTTTAAGATTTCTTTTCACTTTTTTTCTCGCAGCAGAGGCAAATTAGCCCTTGGCAGAGAGTTATGAAAAGTGTCAGCTTTGTAAGTCATAATCTCAGAGACTTGCAAATATGCAGGCTAAATCCTTCCTGCCCTGTGCAGCTCAGCTGCAGAACCAGGGAGCAGGTAGGTACTTCACACTCACAGCAACCATTCTTATTTATATGTTAAAGATGAGCTGTGAAGTTTGAAGAGGTACCTTCGAGCCATCTGCATGTTCCTGGGGATTAAAGAAACTGGATTCAGTAATAAATTCCCTGCTCATTTAGCTCCATTCCCATCAGTGGAGTTTAGCCAGCAGAAGTGGCTGCCTGCAGTTTTTAAGGTCAGGAAGACCCCACCATGCATCTGGTCTCTTACATAACACACAGCAGAGAGTTTCCAGCAGAAGAAGAGACTTTTTTTTATGCTAAAGAAGCTGTGACTCTCAGTCTGAGCATCCCAGTGTGCTTCAGAAGGACTTGCAGCCTTGATTACAATTCCCATGCAATTCTGAATATGCCATATCCCTAAGTGAATGGTTCTCCTGATTAACAATGGAGACTGTTATAATATTTCTATTGACTGCCAATCTTAATTTTAATAAAGATTTAAGAAGTGAAAACTCATTTTCACAGAAGGGGCTAGAAGGGACCTGAAGTACTGCTTATGTACTGGTCACACTGCTTGAAACCCAAGTTCAAATAGCAACAGCTGTAGCATAAACTTACATACAAAGAATTAGTAACTTTCACTTACAGAGCAGAAGTCTATAGAACACAACAGTTTGTTCTATGCGGGTCTGAGGTAGACTCTGTGGAAAGTGAATTTACCTCATCAGAAACAAGGAAGCCATAATAATATGAGATGGTAAAAGGTGCTTTTGTTACAAGTAGATCATTAAATAATACCTGCTGCCATAAAGTGTAGTGATTACAAGTCTTGACATTTGATTATTGCTTATTACATTGAAATGACGGTATTTACCTGACAGAGAAAATATGTGCTATTATCATAAAAACAGGATGTTATTATATCTAACCATCAGTATTATTCCAACTCCTACAACTCGCTGCTAAGTTTTTTATAAAGGATGTTTCAATAAAATTTCTGACGTTTTCATATTTCTCAATATCTGTGTAAAATGTGCTCAATAACATGGCAGCAACTTGTACGATTTCCTCCTATTTCTGTAGAAGTATCGTTTTAAATGGGGCTCCTAATTAGGTCAAACACACTTAAAAAATGAAAAGGCTGAAATCCTGCCTAAATTAGGACAGCTCCTCTTTGATGTGGTAATTAAGTTTTGGTAGAACTACTGCGATAATTCAGAAGCCTGAAGTGTAGCGAAGGAAAATATCTAAATGGTCAAATCTTTTATTAACGCACTGGGTAGAAATTAAGAAGGAGAAAATGCAGTGAGAGAAGAAAGAGGGAACATGAAAGAAAGGAGCCAACAAAGTACTGGGGAGGGAAGGGAGCTGTGAAGTAAAAGAGAGGGAAAATGAGATGAAGGAGGAAAAGACAGAGAAAAAATGGAAGCATTAGAAAAATTTTAAAAAGGAGTGATGAGAAGGTGAGATCTTCATGACAAAATGGAAAGGAAAATGCTGTGGAAGTATATGATGAAAGAAAGCAGTGAAAAAGGGAAGTTATAAAAAAGCATGTGTGCCAACCATATCAGCATTTGCAGGTGAGGAAATTCAAAGCAACAGTCGTTCACACAGCAATCATCTTCCACAGCAAGGCTCTCAGTACCTTGCACAGGACAACTAATAAATGGTCCAGATAACCTTCTGCATATGTTCACAGCTTGACTGCAGACAGTAATAAAGTTTATCAGCATCTGCTTGAGGTGAGCATCATTTCCTGTCGTATCTTCACTGAACAGCCAGTGTGGATTTTTGCCATTCACATAATGTCATGCAATAGTTCTTTCTGCCAAAATCAGAACTCTAATCCAATAATTTCCAAGCCTCCAGACCATGCTCATGTTCTGAAAAGAATACTTAGAATCGTCACAGAACAATAAGATTGATATCAAGCAATCTCATCCCCAATACCTTCTAATACATACAATTTAAAGATTCTTTTCTATGGCACCAGCTACAGTAATTATTTAAGAGTGGTGCTCTATGAAAAATACATAGCAAATTAGCAGTATCAAAAGCTTAAAAAGATCACCAGACAACCAACCATCATTTTGCATCATTCAGAGGCTGGTCTGTGCAAGTCCTCTTTGTTCTGATTTGGATAATTACAGCCTTTCTCCATGATCATCCACACATGTTAGGAACTGGAAGTGAGTTTACCACCTGTCCACTTCATTAGTAGCAGGAAAATTCCTGCTTTCCAGTCTGTGTTTTGTATACTCTGTGCTGGTGCCTAAGAGTGGATGAAAATTTAATAGTGAATCCTAATTGACACGGCTTTGCGATTCAGTAAAAAAGTTTTCCCAGAAAACAGAAAAATGCTCAGTATCTTGGTACAATAATATCAAAGAGCCATACATTTGAAACTAGTTTGAGTGCATGGCTATCCTCCCTTTTATCATTTGCTATTCAGAAAGATGACTGAGAAGAAAAAAAAAATTGCACCTTTCCCAATCAGACATTTCAGCATTAGTTGAAATAACTTCTTGTTATCCATTTTGTTACCATTTTTTGTGAGGATTTCTGATTTCTCACAGTCTCAACACATTAAGTGCCTTTAAAATTCAGCCTGCAAATTTTGACAAACCTGGATTTCACACAGGTGAAACTGTAAATTACGGTGAGGTTTCCAGCTTGTATCTCCTGAAGCTTTAGACTACCAGGAAAAACAAGAGCACAAGCAAGACGACAAACCACATCTGTGGTACTGCAGAAAGTTCCCAGAACAGCCCATACAATGCTACCTAACTGCATGAAGCGCAGCAGGGACATGCAACACTGAACTCAAGGGGGAGGCTTCTAATTTTCTCAAATTTTCTCAAAAGCATTTTATTTCACTGTAATAAAAATGATTACATGTGGAAAAGAGAAGAAACGTTATGAAGAAGACATCATTAGGACAATCACAAGCCTCAAAGCACAGACCAGCAAGAAACTTCAGATGTGTAGGCTGCAGGGGAGCTCTTGATCTCAAAAGTTTTGCCTCTCACTGTGATGTCTCAATATTTTCAAGGAGGAAGATAAGTTGTCACTAATGGTTGAGGCATCTTTCATAATATAGAGATGTTGTCCCATATTTTTCCAAAACCTGGCAGACTTGAGCAATACGACTGTGCTGCCAGAAGAATTCCTCTTATATGCTCCTCTCCCTTGATCAGAGAAGGATCATGAATGCTTTCACTAGATTTCACTGCTCATTATAATGTCTTAGTGCTTAGTGCTCTTTACGATATTGTAAAAATGTTTCTAAACTGGTTTCTATGGTACTTTCATATTGTTCTCCCATTGCCTTTTTTTTCCAAGTGTTTGTGTTTTTTAATGTTTTTTTCAGCACCACATATTTCTTTTTCCATTTACTGGTTTCAATCATAATACTTCCTCATCTGAAGAATTAAAAAAGAAACATATTTCCTAAGGAAAAGAAGAAGGAACAAGAATCACCACAGTAGTAAATTCACTGGACTAAATTCAATATACCAATTAGTAAATCAATTGTAATAATGATAGAAATGAAAGAAAGAGAAAAAAAATTGTTCAATTATGTTGTGTCTCCTAGTAGAACAATACTTGCTACTAAAATAAAAGAAGGCAAAGGAACAACTTTTATGACCTATAATGTGCAATGATTATTATTTATCCCATTATCGATTATAAGAAAATTCCTATATATTGAAGCCTGTAAATGGAAACTGGTCATTGGGAAAGAAGGCACACAAGAGGATTCATTCATGTATGAAGAAGTTTTCTGGATGAATTGAGAAAAACTGATTGTGATACGGTTTCTAAACCACAATTCTTCTTTGAGTGTTTGAGCTCCAGTTTTTAACACCAGAGGTGAGCAGCTATAACATGCTGTGTCCTAACACCCAATATATACAAACTGAAATATATTTATATTATATTTTCCTAGAATTACAGAAACAAAACATCCCAAATCGGAAAGAACAAATGAGGATCATTGAGTGCTGGCTCCACAAAGCACCACCAAAAATCCAAACCCAATGTCTGAGAGCACTGTACAAACACTCCGTGAGCTCCGGCAGCTCGGGGCCATGCCCACAGCCCTGGACAGCCTGTTCCATGCCCACCGCACATTTATGCATATATAAAATAACTAACTTAGTGTTTGATGAATTATCATGAGATGAATTTATTGTTCTTCATGTAGCGTACTTGTAAAAATTACTACATACTCAGTGTTTATGCAGTTCAATTGTGCATAGGCTTTGGTTGAATCATGAAATAGTTCAAAACAGGATGGATGATATTCTTTTCCCCTATCCCAAACTATTTCCTGGTTTCAAGACAATATCCCAGGCCATATTCTAGCATCTATCTCCACCCCTTAAGCATCTGCTGTAGAAGTGATACAGTTTATCAACTCAATCCCAGCAAGAGCTTTCTAGCTGACCCAGAAGAGGGAAAAAAAGACCGAGTCTTAAAGAATACCTTAATTATCATTTCTAATTCATGCAAGTAGTACAAAAACTCACTTGTTCATTTTGTGGAAGTAAAAAGTACCCACAGAGCTTTGATTCAAAAAAACTTTTCCTCAAAATATTACATAAGCTCGCTGAGGACTCCAGTCCCACATCTACCGAAACCTGTACAAAGATTGCAGTAGCTGCACTTATCCATATGAAGCATCAGGCACTCTAGAATGCAAATATCACTGTCAGCCATAGACTTTCCAAAGTGATCTTGAAGTGCAAATTCTCCAAAGCAAACAAGACAGTCCTTCCTTCACGCAGGGCTTGAACTACCCCAAAAGATCCCACTAGACATCCTTCTGACCATCTTTGTGTTTTACTGCTTGAGGTGGATGAAAAAGAACTCTGTAAGCATTTTATTTTTTAATTTTCTGAAAAATTACCAGTGTGTTTGCCCAAGTAAAAGATTGATGGGATGGCAGTGGTTCAGAGTCCTAGTAATCGCTGAAGCTTAACATACTTTGTCCACATTTTGTGCATTGAACTTGGACTTGATTCTTCAGCACTGTTCTGGTTCTCTGACTACAATGCAAAGTGAAATTTAGAGATATCTAGTTTTCAGGTCAATATTTGGTAAGCCTTCTGGGTACTTTTATAAGATTTTACGTTGAAAAAATCACTGAAAATTATGTTATCTTCAAAATGTTGAACATCAGCTCATCCTCAGGAAATTAAGCCATAACTCCATGGCACATTACTGCAAAGAGTATGTAATATACCTCTCACATTTCCATTTTGTGTGTTTTATTGAAGTATTTTCTACCACACTGTATTTCTTTTTAAGTACAGATGCTTTTTAAGCTTACAGACTTTAATGACATTTCCACAATAGACAAAACCTGTGATCAGTAAGGAGCTAAACAAAATGGTTCTACTGAATAGCTTCCATGTTAGCTAGATCATCATAGCTAAAATTCAGAAAACAAAAGCTTGAAAACAGCAGAAAGAATGATATCATACTTTTACACCCTGCAGTTTAAAATGGACAGAAAATGTCTGGCGTACTTCATAAGCACAAATTAAACAATGGTATTTCATTTAAACTAAGTGCACCAAATATAAAATGGTATGTTCCAATTTTTTTCTCCATTGTCTTCAATAAATCAGAATCTTTCTTTCATTATTTGGAGCTAGACACCGGTGAACTGATATTGATGAGAATTAACTGCCTTGTCTTACCCACTGCTTCTCTATGTATCACTGTGGAAAAATATTACCAAGCAATAGCAAACACAATTACTGACCTCTGATACCTTACAAGGGTTTAAAAGGGCTCCTTAAAGCTTTGGAAATATTACTCACATTTTCTTAATGTGAAAATACAGGGATAGGAAGGTTAAAGGGCTGGTTCACATTTACACTACCAGTGTAAAGCAGGACGGGAAAGAAGGCCACATGTAGTACAAGTCCAAACCTCATGCGCTGACTCTGAAATGAAGTTTTTCTCGTCTTTATTTCTCTTGTTAATAACCTATGCACCTACACAGTTGGAATTAAATTTGAATAGTTCCCATGATTATGAGCTAGCAGATGCTGTAAATCAGCATCTTCATATTTGTGCTGGGAGCTGCGTTCTGACTGGTTTTGTCCAGTTCACCCTTTGGTCCCAGAGAAAACAACTTCTACTGCAATGGCAATGATACCAATTTGGCAGAGCAATATTACCTAGAATCCATTACTGATCAGAAATGAAGAATTGAGTTCTTATTTTTAAAAAAAAAAGAAAAGAAAGAGGAGGGAGATGGGGATGGGGAGAGTCTATAATAGCAAAACAGAGGAGACGACAAAAAATGCAGTGCTCCAAGATGTGCTCTGATAAAAAGCACTCTGTGAGAGCTGAGTGCTACAGATATCTATCCACGCACAAGACAGGATAGATTAGATCAGATCTGTCTCTGGGGCTGCACAACACCAACCCCAAACATTATTGCAGATGTCTGTCAAGCCTATATTCTATCATTTGACTAGATATCCAATGCAAAAAAAAAAATAATAATAAAAAAATCTGAAGGGAACAGAAAAAGGGAAAGCAGGATTCTTTCCCCACTTTCCAAGAAAAAAGTTAAGTAGCATTCTAGTATCATCGAAAGGCATAACATTTGTATTGATACAAGATGTAATTAATCTTCAATTAATGGGGAAATTATCAGCAGAAGTGAGCAAGAAGAATTTATTAGATGTTAAAACATAAGATTAGAGATGTATTGAAGTAATGAGAATATCCATAATTGTATTATATATATATATATATTTTTTTTTAAATGGATGTAAGCTATCGTGCTGCAGAACATAAGACACCTACAGAATCATTGAGAGTGGAAAGACACTCTGCCACCATGTATTTATGCTAATGAATGAAAAGTTAAGCACACAGAAATGTATTCTTTGAGCTCAAGTGTATCAATGTTACTAGACAAGAGTATTTAATTGGTTCATAGTTTGATGTATTTATTTTCTTAAAATAGTCTATTTTTTTAGTGGTGGATATAAGACATGGTGAGCTGACCAAGAGGTAATCATTCTTCCTGTTAAAAATATGTTCCTTATTTCCAGCTTAACTGGCTTCAGCTTCCACATTACAGCTCTTTTGAAGCCTTTAACAGATTCAGGAACGTTTTAGGGTAGAATTCACTGCAGCAAAATTTAAACACTTGCAAGCAGACATCTACATTTGACCCATATTTATAGATCTGGGATTAGAGTTGTGGAGAGCTGGAGTGTTTCGATTGGGAAGGTCATTTGAGGGGGGAGGACAGGATTGCTCAGGGCAACATCCAGATAAGCTTTGGACAAGTCCAAGGACAATCATCCCACCACCTCTATGGGCAGTCTTTACCAGTCACCATCACTAAAAAAAATAACATTTTCTCAGGACCAAGCAAAATGTCCCTTCCTGAATCCTATGCATAGAGCCCTTTGCCCTTTCCTCATCTCATGCTTCTTTCTGGAGATTTCTGGTTTTGCAGGGATCCTTGTGCAATGTTCTTTGTCCACAGTAGTGTCAAATGCCACGAACAAAACAAAAACTACCTCCTCTTTCTTCTGTTCCCATCATATATTTATTAATCACATAAGCCTTCTTCACCACAGTGCTGCACTTCAACAATGGTTTGATGATTTCCACAATGTTTTCCCATGCCCTATTTCTACAGAGATAACAGACTATATTCCTTATTTGTAGCCCTAAAATATTGCATTTACCTACATGAAAGCAGATTTGCTTAGTGAGCCTCTCCTGAAATCAACAAGTAATTAATATTGCTGATCATGGCTGACCTGCTCTCATCAGTAGTGCTTACAAATCTCATCTAAAATTTTATTTGTGGTTTACTTCCAGAACACTGATAATTTTTTGTCTTTTTTTTTTTTTTTTTTTGCTAGAGGCATGACTAGCACTGATCCCTGAGGAAATTCCTTACAAAAAGCATCTCTAGGCAACTAGACTTTCTGATACCTTATTAAATATTACAGAATATTCATTTGAAGTACACACAAGAAAAAACCAGCACTAGGACATGTAGTGCACGCCTTCTGCGTGGATATCATCTGGAGACAGAGTGCGAGAGCAAGGATCCCATTGTGAAGTATTTCCTCAACCAGATTTTTACGACAGAGATCATTTCAGTTACGTTCAGTTGGGAGCTGATGCCTATCACTTTCTCTTCTCCTAAGGAATGTGGGGAAGAAAGTGGGGAAAATCTGCTTTAAAGCAGATTTGGGCTGCCAGGATGAGGGCCAGCATTCCAGATGAATGAGGATGTCTGGTCATCTTAACAGCTGCTCAGAGCAGACCAGCTCCAGTTTAGGTATTTGAAACAGTTGAGTTTTAAACAGTGTTTGAACTCAGCAGCTCCTGCTGGGAGACCTCTTGAAAGCCGCAAAGTTCAGTCCTTAAAATTTCATTCCAAATTGGATCCTAACTTCTATGAGCTTGAACAAAATAAGACAAAACAAGCAAACAAACAAATGATTCAGTGTCTTTTTAATTATTAAAAAAATAATTTAAAAAAGAAACGTTTTTCTTTCCATATCCAGATGTGTTTCCGAGCTCTTTTGAAATACTCAGCCAAAAAAGCAGAGCTTTTCCAGAGATGTTTTTATGACACATTTCCCAACTGCTACGTGCTGAAGTTGTCTCTGTTGTTCCTTCCTTTCCTCTTGCAGGCTACAAAAACTGTCTTTGCTCTTCTCAGGCTTTTCCAGTCCTCCCAAAACTTTCAGAAACACAATATCTTTGAGAACTTTTAGGCAGGCAAACAGAGAAAGTGGGTACAATTTCATTAGCCTCACTTCTTCAGGAAACCAGGCTTAACATTCAGTAAATCCAACAGTGAGGAATGAACAAGAATTAGAAAATATCAGAAAACAGAGACAAGCCGCAAGGATTCTCTTAAAAAAAATTCTTGTTGTTCTGCTCAGATTTTGTCTCTCTTTCTCTCTTTCCACATATTTCATGCTCATTTTTAAAAAGGGTTCTTTGGGGTAAGAATGTGTCTGCTTTGGTGATTCACCAAGCTCAGCAGGGAAGGCATTCTGACAATTGGGTAATTTTTTAATAAAAATTATTTTAATCATCCACCATAGAAGATTATATGTTCCCATGTGCTAGCCCTCAGCAGTGTGTATGACAATCTTGGAGGTCTGAGCCCACAGCTGAAGAACTTCAATTCTCAGAAGATACATTTTCAATTAAAGTTTTTAATACTTCAGATGTTTCCACAATAATTTTCTGAGGCATGCAGGGTATCTCACTTGTAAAGAAAAGAGAGAAATAATTAATGAGCTCAGTTTGATTTTCCAGTTTCCCAAATCTTATTTTCTTTGGTGCTTCCAGAAAATTTAACTAGCAAACAAATTAGCAATCAGTCAGTAGCTGCTCTGAAGTTTCCTTAGTTACAAGAATAATTGTGTAAAGCAAAAAAATTTTCCTTTGCACTGTGATGCAGGCCAGTAAAACCAATTCAGCCAACTGACACCAAGTTTTTCTTTTCCAGAATAATCTTTGCCATGTTTAAGTGCACTTCCATAAAGGAATAATTATTGTAAATAATTGGTAAATATCTGTGGTACCACAATGCCTCTGCATTCCAGCAAGCCCACTATGCAAGTACTTACACACATAAATAGCAAAGATGGTCCCAGTTCTGACAGCTTTAATTTCAATTTCAATTGGCAAAATGGACAACAACCAGAAGAAAAGTAGTATTATTTTTCCTATTTTGCATCTGAGCCACTAAGCCTGGGAAATTTACATAAATTTACCAGTGGTGCATTAGATACATAATTATAGAATCACAGAATCATAAAATGACTTTGGTTGGAGGGAATCTTAAAGATCATCTAGTTCCAACCCCCTGCCATGGGCAGGGTTGCCACCCACTAGCTCAGGCTGCTCAGTGCTCCATCCAGCCTGGCCTTGAACAGCTCCAGGGATGATGCACCTACAGCTTCTTTGAGCAGCCTGTGCCAGTTCCTCACCATCCTTGTTTACAAAATTTCTTCCTAACACTCAATCTAAATCCAACCTCTTTTAGTTTAAAGCTATTCCCCTTTTTCCTATCACTATCAGACAGCGTAAAAAGTCAGTCCCCCTCCAGCTTATAAACTCTCTTCAAGTACTGAAGACCACCATGTGGTCTCCCCAGATCCTTCTCTTCTCCAAGCTGCACAAGCCCAACTCCTCAACCTTTCTTCATAGGAGAGGTGCTCCAGCCCTCTGACCATCTTTGTGGCCCTCCTCTGGACCCACTCCAACAGATCCACATCTGTCTTGTGCAGGGGATGCCAGCCCTGGGCACAGTACTTCTGATACATCCTTATGATGGCAGAGCAGAGAGGGACGATCACCTCCCTCATCCTGCTGGCCACCTCTCTGTTGATGCTGGCTAATGTCCAGTTTTTCATCTACCAGGACTCCCAAGTCCTTCTCCGCAGGGTGATTTTACATGAAGTCCATGTCAAAAGGGGAGAAAAATCAAAGCTCCCACATCAGAAGGTACACATTTGCTGCAAGCCCATCCTTTCTCAGTGATTTTACAAGTTTACTATTTCTTTGTTGATCAGTGTAAAATGACATGAAGTTGAGCACACACTTCACCATAGTGCAGCCTGAAGCATTCACAGAGAGAACAGAGGAGTCTCCAAACCACCGCAGCACGCTGCTACAATGATACTTTCAGCCACGCTTAGGGCTAAACTCTGGGAAATTACATAAACATCTGATACAATTTCTAACCTCAAGCAAATCTTACGGGAGTTATCAGTAAATAATCTGCATACCAAGATAAGCACAGGAGACCAGTGAATATTTGCCCTTCCTGTATCACAAAAGCCAACAGAAAACAATGGCCCTTTCTTTAACAGAGAGATCTGGATGCTTGCTGTGAAGGGCATGGCTTGACTGCATTGCTCACAGAGCAAGTAGCATGCTGAAATCCTAATTTTCTGCGTCACTTTTTCTCATTTTTTATTTTTTTTTCCTTTGTTTGTTTTGTTTTAGCATAAGATAAGTAATGGTTTCTACTGAAGATATCCCAAAATACCACATTTTACATCAAGTATGCTCTCTCCAGGTCTATGTTTGAGCTGATTCCGAATTTTTTTTCTTCACATCATAAGACATGAATTTAATCCCAGTTCCCATTCATTTTCCTGGGGTTGGTGGGGGCTATACAACAAGAGGCCTCCATACTACTAAGTGCCAGTGGTGCATCAAAGTGAGTGTCCTGAAAGATCTGCTAGTGCCTGGGAGTTTTAGCTGACAAATCTCCTATTACTCCAGCTCTGGCAGTATTTGTCAGCTGTTTTGTGGCACAGACAAATAGGGCCTAAAATAAAACCCAACCAAGGTTTAGACTCAGCCCTCCTGAGACATATTATTACTTATTATTACTTATCCCAGTAGCACTTTGCCACTGCTCCCTGTCATTGCCCCATTTCCAATTTCAGCATTTCTTCTGTATTCTTTCCTTTATGTACATGTCTTCTATCACAGGGGTCTGTAGGATGTATCTGTGGACAGTTCAAGTTTGTTAGAGCTCTGAATGCCAAGCAAGTACAGCTTAGCTTGAAAAGGCTGTCAAAATGTTGGCTCCACTTACATGAATGTCTGAGTTCCTTCTGAAACAGATTTTCACGATTCACATTTGTGGACTAAGGCAGCCAAAATCAATGATGATTTCTCTTAAAATATCAAAATGAGAGGTTCTGGAGATGATTTCCAAGTAGTCAGACATCCATGAACTAGTAGTTCAGAACAAAGACACCCAGGAGCAATAATTGTACCGGCTATCTGAAGCCAAGATACCATCAGTGAGACTGATTTCATCCCTCTCCATGTCACAGGGGTGCTATGCAGGATTCTGGTTTTCAGTACAACATGTACTAGTGAACTCCACAAAGCAGAGAAACAGATTAAAGAGATTAATGTTGCTTGTTTAGAATGCAGTTTCAGTTCATCCTGAGACTCACAAGATCAGCAACGGAACAAGATTCAGTGGCACATGGCTTCTTCCTCACCCCAGTGATAAATCTGTGTGAGAACACAATACTCTGCAGAAGGAGATTTGCCTGACCTCAGACTCACAGCCAAGCTAATCAGAGCAGGCTCACCAGCTTTGATGTACACATTCATGGGGGCCACACCAGCAGGAGACGTCTTCCTCTTAGGCCCAGCTGCATTGTAAGAGGCACACATAGAACCACAGCACTGCTCTGTGTGAGCCTCTCCTTTGGGAAATACAGTAGTGGAAAAAATTATCACAGAATCATAGAACGGCCTGGGTTGAAAAGCACCACAGTGATCATCGAGTTTCAACCCCCTGCTGCGTGCAGGGTCACCAACCAGCAGACCAGGCTGCCCAGAGCCACATCCAGCCTGGCCTTGAATGCCTGCAGGGATGGGGCATCCACAGCCTCCTTGGGCAACCTGTTCCAGTGCATCACCACCCTCTGGGTGAAAAACTTCCTCCTGTTCTCTCCCAGGCTGAAGAATTGGCTTTCCTCATGAGGTTTGGTGGGTAGTGAAAGATACAGAGTGTGGCCATCTCTCAAGGTGTCTCCCTCTATGTTCCTTATTAAATGCAAGGTGTGAAGACAGTCTTCTCAGCCTTTGAGACTTTTCCTTCAGCCATCCTTGGTGGCTTGCCAGCTTGAGGCCACAAATACAGCAGTTCTGTATTTGACACAAACAGCATATCCCAGTCAAAGACAGTTGTGTATGAGGGTGCAAACTGTCATCTTCACACATGCAAGAGATGGGAAGTCATTCTTCTGAGTGATCAGGATTTTTTTGTAGCTTTGTATAGAGTAAAAAGAAAAGTTACCTGCCTCTCAAGAGGAATATCTTACGTATTACATAATACGTATTTACGTATTCAAATACGTAAAATTCTCTAATTGCAACTTCACAAATGTTATCAGCTACTACATCCTTGTTCTAAGAGACCTCTGAATTCTTGGATGTTTAAATTGATTGCTGCTGTCTCACCTAATTAATCTCCATTAACTATTTGATCTTCTCAGAAATTAAGTGGAAAAGTATGTCTTAGCAACAGAAAACAGTTAGATTGTATGAGGTGATTTATCTTTCACAAGAGTCTGAGCTCAAGACAGAAACTTCTGGGACCTCAGTCTAATTCTTCCACAGAATGACGGTATAGTATGGCTGAGATGGGAAGGGCCCTCTTGAATCCATTTTGTCCAATCCCTGTTCCAGCGGGGACACCCAGAGCAGGGTGCCCAGGTGTCCAGCTGGCTCTGGAAGATCTCTAAGGAGGAGATTCCAAAGATTCTGGGTAATGTGTACTCCGTCATCTGCACAGCACAAAATGCTCTTGGCATTCAGAGGGAACCTGCTGTGCACCAGTGTGTGCCCAAGATCTCTGGACATGAATCCGGCCTGTTGGCACCCACCCTTCGGGGATTTGTAGACATTGATGAGATCCCCACTGAGCCTCCAAAACAAAGAATAATCAGCCACAAATGCTGTGACACTAAAGATGTGAAAGGAGTTGAATGTCACAGTCACGAAAATAAGATGAGAAAGATGAAAATGACACATTTTCTTCAAAATCCCTATGTGTCATTCACAGTGATGTATCTCATGTAAAATCTTTTGTACATTAGCAGTCCAAGAGGGGATTGCTCTCCATAGTCTCCATTGCATCCACAGATTGCAAGTTGGCTTTGTTCAAAACAGTGGTAAGGACTGTGCTAAGCAGGATGGGTGATAACAGATGCTGGAGTAATGTAGACTTTGAGCCAACATAGTCAGCAAGTCTGAGGAACCAGAACTGCACCCAGCAATTTTCTTCTCACTTCCTACATGGGATATCAGTGGATCATGACCCACATGCAGGCAGTCACACTGTCCTGCAACAACTTATGCCATCTTGGTAGCATGATCCAGTCAGACATCTGTTCAACTCAATTAATGTTGATGTGGCTGCTTATGCATTCTCATTCCTTTTCCAGAACAAGCCCTACTATTTTGAGATGGCTGTGTACACCCAATCCAATCCAACCCAATGTGATGCAATGCAATGCAATGCAATCCAATCCAATCCAAATTCTTCTGAGCTATTATGGACATGAAACAGCAAAATCTGGATTCCCCACCTTTCTCCCTCCAGCCTCCTCAAGATGTATATTCTGAACTCTGGAGATAAATGTCCAAGTGAATCCATGATGGAACAACTTAGAGCTTCCTACAGCATTAAACCAGTTTATACTTCCCTGAAGAGTTTCAAGCAGTGGGCTACATTGAGAGGAGACAATTATCCAATATGGGGCTTTGAGTAAATGGAGCACAACAGAGCTAGTCTAAGGGTCTGTTTTTAAAACCAAGTCATAAAAAGAGTCAGGATTTCACTCCTTACCTTATAAAAAGAAGAGAAAGAGGGAAAACAGCAAGGAAACACTATGGTGTTGAGCATTATTGCTCTAAATTTCCCTTTGCTCTGCATAGAGACAGATGTGTTCGAACTTTGGTTTTGGGGAATCTCTTGCAATCTATTTGCACTGATAGCAGAGAGACAGCAGGGTGCCTGGTCACTTACAGTATTCATATTCTCCTTTTTAAATCAAACTGGAAAACTCTCAAACTACTTCAGTCTCAGGTCCAAGAATAAAATCTATTTTTGAGAATGCATAGGATTTCAATGTGGGCATCTTCATGTTAGCTCCCATGTCTGTTCAGTCCCACCAGGTCTGAGCAGCTGGGCAACAGAGAGGCAAGGTGCCAAGTTCTGAGATGGGCACCCAACTCCTTCACTTGCAGGTATAGGTTGATTGGTCTGTGTCCCTCTTTCTGATACTGTCATGCCATGCAACTACAAGCTTTGCAGCACCAGAGAAAGGGAAATTAAGTGAGAGGGAGTCTGAGGATGTTTTTGTACATCTGTAAGTGATTTTGCTAGCCTATCTTAAGTTATTGCCTGGCAGCTAAGAGACAATGTCTGGCTGTGAGTAAGGGCTCAGTTTGTCCCAGATAAAAAAAATTAAAGTAAATTATCACTCACAATCTTGCCACTGCAATAGGATGGCCATAGGATGACAGGGAACCCTCACATACAGGTTTGAGTAGCACTGCCTATTTACAGAGCTGAAGCTGACGACTCCCCACATGGTAAAATACGCAACTGGCAATTCTGTATTCTGGGGGGAGGAGGGAATGCATAAAAACAGGATGTATTTGCCTTTAGTGCAGTGAGGAAGCCAAGCCTTAATAAGCCACTCTGAAATGTCTCTGGGGTAAATGGGGGACCAGGAGGCAGTGCCTGATCCTGCATGGATGTAGAAAGCACAGCCACATCGTGCCTATAGATACAGTCACAGCACAACTCCCCCACAGATCATGACAAAACCAGTTGTCCTGCAATTATTAACCTCTCAAGATCAGCTCCACCACTCATGCCTACAACCTGGCCCTCATCATTTACTGAGGGTGCACACAGAGCCCTCATCCAGATCATCAGTGAAGACACTGAACAGGACAGGCCCCAGTACTGACCCCTGGGAAGCACCACTCAAGACCAGTCACCAACTGGATTTAACTCCATTCCACCGTCATCCCTACCAACAGCACCATTTGTGGGCACTGCTGGTGTTTGTGCATTTGAAAGATAGGTGAAATTTTTCTAGTATCCACTGATTTTTTCTTTCTTCTTTTAGTCAGAGCTTGTTCTAGTTTTTCAATAGCTGGGAGTGAAAGAGCCCCATATTTGTTTTTCTGAGTTGAGTGATATTTTTACTCCAATAATCTTCAGAAGGTCTGACCAGTACCCAGACTGTACTGTGCTGGAACCTCATGAGCAAAGGCTGAAATGGTGCTACTGTAGTTAATGGTTACCACTGCCCTCTGAAACTTGCATTAATCATTATTTTTTTACTAGAAGGCAGCAGTTCTATTTTTAGATGCATCCTTATTCCACGCACAGTTCATCAGCATGTGACCTGGAATTAGTATTTACCTTACTGTTAGCCCAAGTTAAGATGAGTAAGTGTCATCTAGCTTAGTGACACAACCAGGCCCAAAACATGAAACATTCACTTTTGTTTCTTGACTTTTGGCTGACACACAATGAATAAAGCCAAGGAGACTCCCGTAAAATCCACAGGATCTCTGGCCGTGAAAAACAGGTGGGTATCCTCAGGCAGATCCCCCCCCTTATTGCAAGGCATCACCACTTCCATAGTTCTGATGTTCAGGATAGGGCAGAGAAATGCAGAGGTACACAAGAGGAAGTTTCTGCATCTAGATGTGAGGCCTCCAGTAGAGGAATGATGTGGAGCTTTTGGATCAGGTCCAGAAGAGGGCCATGAAGATGCAGAGAGGCCTGGAGTACCTTTCCTGTAAAGAGAGGCTGAGGGAACTGGTTTGTCCAGCCTTGGAAAAGAAAGTGTACCAAGGAGACCTCATTGTCTTGCAGTACTTGATGGGAGCTCATAAGCAGGAGAGAATCAAGCCTTTTCTGCAACAAGTACATGGATTGTTACTTGTGTGAAGAGGAAAATTCTCATCCCAGATTTATATCTTCCTTCCTTTAGGAAAGGGTGGCTTAGAAGCAAAATGAAGTGAATCACGGGAATAGCATGTTTGGCTACCTGCATCCTCTACTGAATGAGGTCACCACTTCCTTTCAGTCTGTGTCAAATGAAAGTACATCTATTTTTACCTAAAAACCATGACCCAAGCTAAAAATATCTCTGCCATTTGATAAGTGAATTGACACAGTGAATGACTGTCACTGCTTAGCATTGATATGTAAGCAACGAGAGCTAGAGGGGCACAATCCAGCATGATAGAACTGACAGCATTTATAATTTCACACCGCTGTAATTTACACTTGGAGCAACTGGGAATGTTGCTTTCTGGGACATTTGAGTCGAAGACAATCATGACAAACTGGAAACATTCTAAATAGCTGGGAAGAAATAGTGAAAATAAAAGCTTTAACTAGAATTTCATAGTTAATTACTAGTAGTCATGAAAAAAATAATTGCACTTTAAGGAATCGGTAAACACAAAGAAAAAAAGATTAATGGTGTTGTCAAATCATATCTTGTTGCTTGGTGACACTGTGACATGACCTGATGAATCACTAAGCAATGTGCTGCCATTCATCAAAATAAAAAGTCCCCCAATTTCATGAATATATGTCTCCCTCACATGCAGTTGTAAATGTACACACACAAACATGACATAAACATGACATAAACGTTTTCGTATCAAAGGAAAAACAGAAGCTCATTTTCCTTTATCCTGTTTTAAATGAGATGGAAAAACTACACTGACGTCAAGGTTGGTAGCAAGGTCTATTGCGTAAAACCATGCTGGTGAATCAGTACAAAGGCATTAATGGCTACAGGGACAGCAAAAATACAGCAAGCTGACATTTAAGAGAGAACTGTCTTTGTGATTAAACTGCTGGTGTACAAACCTACAACAGAAGAAGTGATTACAATAATCAGACCTAAAGAAAGACTGAGCATCGGAGCAAACACGTCAATACCTACAGGCAGGGAGTACATTAGAAGTGATTGCCACCACAAGCAATCAGTGCTCAGAAATGCTGAAGTTGTCAAAAGAGCTCTCTCTGCTCTTGGTGACTGCGCCTGCTTATCTATCTGTTCTGAGCACTCCTGTGGAACTCCTTTCCACTCTTCAGATGTAGGCAGCAGTCCAGCAGAACAGGCTTTAAAAAAGATAAATTAGTACAGAGGTCAGCTAAAATAGCTGAATACCAAAGAAGGAGACCTGACGGTGTTTACAAGAGGGTTTGAGCTCTGCCCAAAGTCTGTGTATTTCTGGGGAGACTGGGAAGAATATCCACAATGCTGGAAAGTACCCGCTGTGCACAGCAGTCTGTGTTAAAAAGGCACGGAGTTATTTGTCCTACTTGTTTGAATCATGGTACTAAGGATGATATACGAATTCAAGGTCAAAGCGGTTTGCCCCTTATCACTGCTGCTAAGACCTTTTCTTTTGTTGCTTTGCTAAAAACATTCTTTTCCACCAGTGTGGAAGATGAGCTCTTTCAAAATAACACTTATTTGTTTTAATTCTTACTATGCCTAAACTTCTTCATAACTTTTATTTGGTCCTCTACAGAGAATACTGGGAAAACAAGCAAGAAATAGCATCAACCTTAGGGTCTGGTATCAAAAACATGAGTTAGCACATCTCTGTTACCAATTCTTGAAGTGTGAAGTGTTGATTTCAGAGATGTGTGGGTAAAAACAGCTGTACTCGTCTTGTGTAGCTCCTGCCAGAGCTGTTCTCACTCAGAAGATGCCTGCTGAGCTTAGTTAGAATGAGGAGTTCAGTGAATACTTGTGAAATCATCTTCTAAAAATTTACCTCACCATTAAAAGCACTTTCTGGAATGAAAGACCACATCCAGAGATTGTATAAAGTCTCCAGAATAAAAGGCTTCCCAGTTTCTACTAAGAAACAAACAAGATATCCTGAAAGAGCTATGAATTTTTAGTGGTTTAACCCAGCAACTAAGGCAACTAAGCCTCATTCCCCCTGCAGTGGGATGGGACAAAGAATTGGAAAAAGGCAAAACTCATAGGCTGAGATAAGGACAGTAATAGAACAGAAGAGGAAGGAAAATGGTCATTTATATGTGTACACAAAACAACTGATGCACAGTTGCTCACCATCTGCTGAGTGATGTTCAGACGGTCCCCAAGCAGTTGCAACCCCCCAGTCTGCTCCCCCAGTTTTACAATTCAGCATAAGACCACATTGTATGGAAGGTCCCTTTGGCCGGTTTGGGTGCCCTGATCTGATTCTGTCTCCACACAGCTCCTTGTGCCTCCCAGCTCCTTGCTGGTAGAGCAGCAGAAGCTGAAAAGTCCTTGACTCAGTGTAAGCACTGTTCAATAACAACTAAAACATTGGTGTGCTATCAATTTTATTTTCATCCTAAATCAAAACAACAACATCATTCTAGCTCCCATGAAGAAAATTAACTCTATTTCAGTCAAAACCAGGATAGAACTACAGTCTGTAGCCAGATACACTCTCTTCAAGCATTCAGTTTGGCAAATAGAGCTGAAGACACTGAAAGAAAGTTGAAAAGAAACTATGTGTTATTAAAGAGTGAAGGTAAAGCAAAGACTGCCCAAACCCACGGAGACTAGAATCAACAACATATTTAACCAGTTTTTCCTTTAATTTGAGCCTTTTAAGATACTCAAAGAGGACGCTGTCGCACTGCTAAGGAAAAGGGACATAACCTAGAGTCTCAGAAAACAAGACCATGCACAGGTTTCACGTTCTTTGAACTGGAGGTGGCAGTTACCACCCGAGGACCCCCACAGATCCATCCCTTCCAGGTTTCCAATTGCTCTTCATTCACTTCTTGCCATCTACTTCGACATTTTCAAGATATCTCTAAGTCTTCTTCCACATCAGACAAAACCTGGAGTTCTTGCCACTAACAAGCTCTGTTCACTTTTAAAAAGGAAGGCTTATAATGCACAATTAGTGAGTGCACTGTGCATGCATGCATCCCTGCCTGCAGTTCAGAGAGTGATCGGGCCCATTCTCAGCAGCTCCAGAGCTGAATTTGCCCTGTCATTCCCCATGGGAGACAAAGAAGTCACCAGGAGATGCCACGTAGGTGACAGGAAAATAAGAGTTTTAGACAGAAGTGTCCTTCACTGCAGCCTCACCAACTAATTTAGATCAGGTTGGCATGAATGACGGAAGAAACATGCTATTATTTTTTCCTCTGACAGTGCAAGGGTTCTAAAAATTACATGCTTCTAATCCCTCATTAGTCTGTGTTTCAAATTCCCAGGCTGTGCAGCTTGTGCTGAAGGAGAAAGTGACAAGAGAAGAGTTATAATCCCTGTGGCAAGAGCTGTCACCGATACCTGCTGGGTGATAAATCCACGAGGCCTCTTCAATGAGCATTTTTCATGCTTAAACTTGAGGGATGCTACTCAAAATAAGGAAAAATAAATGAAAATGACACACAATCTAAAATTCATGGCATGTACCATGACCTGTTTACACTAACTGATACGTGAGGTGCTCACTCTGAAAGACTGTTCATATCACAGGCTAGAAAAGGTAGGGATTGACAAGCTATATATTTCCTTAAATAATTGTTTTTCTCTCTTTCTTTCTCTTAGAAAATATGGCATGCAGCACTGCAACTTGCTCAGAAACTGATCGTCCCCTGGATCACTGGACACTAAAGCAAAGCTCTCTATGAAGATGTCAAGCATGTTAAAATGAGTCTAATAGGCCAGGCGTCATATTTAATAACACTCTCAAATCACATTAAGCCCAATATTCAGCAGAACTAACTCGCTCTAACAACAGACTGGCCAACTGCAAATGATCAAATTTTGCAAATGAACAAGCACAAATAAAATGCAAAGAGAACATCATCAAATAACTTTTAGATTATTAAGCTGATAAGCACAGTGCGGCTCATTATTGCTCCGTGTCGCATTGCACTTGTCACATATGTAGCAAAATTTGTGGTGCCACAAGCCATGTGACACATAACCACTGTGTGCCTGGTCATAGTGCTGGCACCAAGTACATGCTGACACCAGGCTGACATTAAAAGAAGCAGGCACCAGGTCTCCTGCTTTCAAAGAAATACTTAGGGGATTCTCAGGAAGTAACTAAATTCAAAGCAAAACAGGTACAGAGCCTGTGTTGCTTCCAACTATTATGTGGACAATGTGTATGCTTCAGTGGAAGACAAGAAATGTTGCATTCCCCAACCCACATGTAGCTGCAGTGCAGGAAGGGCTCAAGAAAGGACAGGTCACCTTCCTCAGGATGTGCCACCGTCTGCTGTTTACCTTGGCTCTTTGGAGACTGGGAAGGTTATTCACCCAATGGGCCAATGTTTTCCCTCACTGCTTAATGTGACAGTGAAGACATCAGATTTCAGCAGCTTCTCTTTGTTATTGAAATTATCTTACCATCAGGCACTGAACTGTGGCAGATTTTCACACGGATCACTCTCCCACCGGCGTATCCCCCAGTCCTGTTACTGCCAGCTTGGCTAGAATAAACCAAATAACAAACCAAACCCCAAACACAATTTCTCAAGGTCAGGGAGCATTTTGCAGGCACCGTGCAAGAGCTGGTTAATAAGTAAATTCAAGCCTTTACACTTTACATACAACAGCTAGATAGATTTTATAGTTAAGATAGATAGTTTTGTCAACTGTTGCATCGTCCCTCCAGAAATCAACGGCACTATCTCAAATTTATAGAGTACCCTTTGCTGCACTCTTCAAACTCTCCGCAGAGCAAAACACATAAACATAATAACATTAGTAGTGCTTGGGAACAATTTCAGTCTGCTCTGTGGAGAGTTTTTCTGTCTCCGATTAGTCAGTTATCCCCTTGAAAAGCCATTTTATTTTTATGCAGCTTTATGACTGTTATAAAGAGAGGTTTCGTTTCTGTCTTTTCACAGGATCTTTCATCTCTCAGTAGTATGAGGACTGGAAACAATACAGACAGGTCTGGAAATGTGCTGATACTGACTGCTGTGAATAGGGTAAGCACAACTGCTTTTCACAAAAAGAAAACCAAATTTCAAAGTCTCTCTCCTTGCAGCTTCAAGACTTCTAAGGAATTGTTCACAGAAGGAAAACAAGAGTCTCTGGTGAGCCATGTTGGGTGGGAAGCTTACTGCTACTATGGGCTGTGAATAATGAATGAAGCAGCAAGGAAAAGTGTGTATTGTCAGTAAGGCAGGGTGTGAGCATTTCCCAGCAGGGTCGGGCCAAACAGGCAGTGCTAGACAGCAAGAATGTAGAAGAGGCTCTGAGGGACATACAGATATAGATACAGATATTCTATCATTGCACTACTTTGTTATAGGTTATACTGTATTATTCTGTATAGATTACCACAGTTCCTGAACCATTACATCAGACTCAGACCTGTGTATGAGGTAAGGGCCTACTGAGTCACAGTAATTTCCATTTGCAAGTGCAGAATGTACACAAGGATAATATAATGGGTGGAAAAATAATATAGAATCAAATCATAGAACCAATTGTGTTGGAAGAGACTCTTAAAGCCCATCAAGTCCAAAGCCCTGCAATGAACAGGGACACCTACAGCTCAGTCAGGTTGCTCAGAGCCCTGTCCAGCCTGACCTTGAGTGTCTCCAGAGGTGGGGGACTCACCACCTCTCTGGGCAGTCTGTTCCAGTTCCTCACCACCCCTACTGTAAAAAACCTTTATATCCAGTCTAAATCTCCCCTCTTTTAGTTTGAAACCTTTGTCTCTTGTCCTATCACAACTCTCAAATGAGTCTGCCCCTTCTTTCTTATAGTCCCTCTAAAAGGAGTAAGCTACTCTAAATGCAACTTGCTTTTACTAAATAACCATAAAAGAACCAAATTTAACAGTGCTCATAAAGCAATTTCCTCTCCTTGTCTGAACATATGTCTTTCCTCTGCTGAAAAATCTTTTTAGAATACTGAGTCCCCACTGAAGTTCACTAAAAGGTTTTGGTGGTCCATTCCAATGAACAGATCATCTTTTGCTAGCTAAAAAGCAGTAACAGATGCATTGGTTTCAGGTCAATTTCTTTAGCTTTAGAGAGTGGCAGCGGTTTCCCATAGCAAAGAGTTTATTACATTTGTTTTGGTAGCATAATCAGAAAGAAAAGTCTTTTCACGAGTCAGTGGAAAATGAGGCTCTTCATGAACCCTTCTCACCCCACTGAGTAATATGACAACCAAAAACATGGGCTGGGATTCATGTGAGCCACGGCTGAGTTGAGACAGTCACCCCGTGCTCCTTTGAAGTCAGTGGGCACTGTCAGAGGATGACTCACCCATCTGATTTACACGCCTGCCTCAGGATGACACCCGTTGTCTCCAGCTGCCTGGGGATGCTTGCTTCTATCTTCTGACTGTAAAGTAATTGGATAAAGTCTAATGGAAGTCACGTGGGTTAGTAAATACTGTGGTCACTAGTGACTGCACGTTACATAGTTCACAGTGTGTGGATAGTTACCCAGTGGCACATTGCGGATTCCCAAAGGACTTCAGCACGGCAAATAAAAACAGAGCTGTGCAGAACAGAAGTGGTCAGATCCCCTCCAAGTGGGAAAAGGAAGCATCTCCCAAATACCAGACATGCTGGTCTCTGGCAAATTGTGCTAGTTCACTGCAGAAAGGTTAAATGGGACCCCTGTAACATGACAGTCGAGGACAGAGCTGAGGCAAATGCAAATTACTGCATACAGTTGGGAATGAGCATTAACAAGTACAAAGTGGTAAAATACTAGTTGCACTATTGCTGTTCTGAAGGGATCTAAGGCTTAGCATGGAGCAAGAGCTGAAATTGAATCAGTCATCTCTTTGGCTGAGGACTAGACAACTCTATGCATGCATATGAAAAACAGCTGCAGCTTGAAGATGCACCAGATCACGGGCTCTGCAGTTTGGAAAGATGTAAATAGGAAGAGCAACAGGGATGATCAGAGGTTTACAAAGCAGGTTGTATCAGGAAAAACTGAATGAAGCGGGATTTCTTACCCTAAAGAAAAGGCAGAAGATAAAGATTTCAAGAACATAGAAGAATGCTGCATAAAGAAAGAGAGCAATCTTTTCTCCAAATCTGCATCAGAATGGCTAAAATTAAAGAACCTGACTTGCAGAATAGAAGATCCAGAGAACAGCTGAGAAAATGTTCTTTAACAGTAAGCACAAGACTGAAATTCAGACAAGGCTCTACCAGAAGAGCTCTTCATGGGCAAGTCAGACCCAGGAGAAAATACAATCGATGAGTGAGAGTTCCCCCCTGAGCTTTTGCTAGAAGACAGCATGAAAAGAGATGCCTTCTCCCAGTGCAATGCTCATGGTGGAATGAAAAATTTATTATAAGCCCTTTACGACAGGGCAGAGTGCTCCTCCTCTCCACGTCCTCTATGCAGAGTGTGGCACACACCTGAAGAGGTTAGCTCAGGCTGCTACTCATTTTGCTGCTGGTGAACTTTTGTCATTGGCTTTTGATTAACGCAGGAGGATTCAGACAAATTATCACCGCAGACACAAAGTATGTAGCAAAGGATCCCACAGTTCTGAAATAATCAACTCAGAAATAGCTTGGATTACAGAAAAAGACCCGCTAAAAGCTACAGAAAAACACAGTGCAAACAGATGGAAAAACACCTCTCTACAGCGTTATTTGACACCTCTCCCTTAAAACATGAAAGTGCCTTTGAAGTATGATGTTAACTGCATACATTAGCACCCAGTAAAGGAATGAATAAATAAATGTTGGGGCTTTTTAAAAAATCTGTGCTGGAGATGCATTTCTTGCTGAAAACGTCATTAATCAGCATCTTCGTATCCTCTGCTTCCCCACAGCCAGAGCTGCAGTTCAAGGCAGAGCGAGTTTAGCCAGCAGTCCCCCTCACCAACCGCAGCTGAGAGATCGTCTCTCCCACTGAGCAGCCATGCCACCACAGCAAAGATTCCCAGTAGGGGGGAAACGTGCTGGGAAAGAAATTTTTCTGGCTGTTTTGTCAATTTGTATTATCACCTACAAATCAGAAGAGCAGTCAAGCCCATTACTATGAACCATGTCTTTTATGGGCCACAGGCTGCAGTCTGAAAGACCATTCTCAAACTCCAACTTTTCTGAGCAAGATGCCAGCAAGAGTCATTTTGGATCTGATTTTGGTTTGATTTGCCTTTATGTGATCATTCAAAACAAAAGTTACACTGGCATTTAATAATCACTTTCTATTAATGCTAATGACTGTGTAAAGCATAGAAGAGTAGAGAGCTGAGAGGTGCAGCACCTGACATTGACCCATACATCTCTAGGTAGAGGTAAAACTATCCAACACACATTTGACAATTCTTTGACAGGAAAACAGGCTTAGGAAATCATAGAATCATAGAATGGTTTGGGTTGGAAGGGAACTTTAAGATCATGTACTTCCAACCCCCCACTATAGGCAAGGACACCTCCCACTATACCAAGTTGCTCAAAGTCCCACCTAGGCTGACCTTGAACATCTCCAGAGAGGAGGCATCCATAATGTCACTGGGCAACCTGTTCCAGTTTCTCACCACTCTCATAGAAAAGAATTTATTACCGATATCTAGTCTAAATCTACCCTCTTCCAAATCTACCCTACTTAAAAGCCATTTCCCCTCATCCTGTCTCTACATGCCCTTATAAAAAGTCTGTCCCCAGCTTTCCTGTAGGCTTGTGGGACCACACTGTAGACTGGAACCATGAAAAGAAAGGGGGTAAAAAAAATCCCCCCCCTGGAGAAAGCTTTTTTCATTTTTTAATCCAGCACATTTCCACTGAGCATTTGATGCACAGCCCAGACCCCTAAAGGCAGCACGGCTGGGTGCCCAGCCAGTATGCCTGGCCCTTCCTGCAAATAACAACCACCCACCTCCAGCCCCATTGCAGCCTCAGCAGCCTCTGTGAGTGGCAAATCCTGCGTAATGGCTGCAACAAGTCCATTCTGGAGCCTGCAGAGTCTCCTCCACCTCCCACCCAGTCTCTAGCAGTCTCTTTTTTCCATGTGCTATATTCCATTGATCCCATCTTGCCAGACTTGTGTTCCCTGTGGTGTGGCAATACTGACTTGTGAAAGCTTTTTTTACTTTCCAGAGAATTAAGCTAAACTCTAAAGAATGGATCTCTACACATAGATTAAAACATGTCAGAGAGCAGACTCTGGGCCCAATCAGATCTCTGCCACACACTGGCACAATGATATCACTTGGGCCAGCTCCTCAGCATGTAAGGGTATATTGTGTGCTTCTGGAATAAATGCTCAGGGTTGATTCCCCACCTAACATTTGTGCCATTTGAAAACCAGGTAATCACCAAGTTGTGAAATTGAGACATAGAAATGATTTAATAGCCTACCTGACTTTTTTTTTTTTTTTTTGTGAATGTCAATTCCTCCTTGCAATGTGTTTCACATTCAAAATTTCCACCAAATTCATGTTGAGCAGCTTCTGCTGCTAGCAGGATGCATCCTTCAACTCTAGTCTTTCCAATTATGTATTCTGAAGCTAAACAAGAGGTAAAAGACCAGCCAGATAAGTCTTCAAGAAATACATTCATGTTTCAGATTCACTGCACTTCTTTAAAGGAAACAGCACATAAAAGGCAATAATGACACCTTTTCCATATATGCCTTTGGATCAGCCTAATCTACAGGGTGATGCAGCCTCAACAGACAATGATCTATTCAAATGACAAACAGCTGCATAGATATATTTCAATCACTTTCTCCAGCTTAGTAAGGAATGGGACTTGTTTTGCATTTTGATCAGTGGTAAGGATATATGGCTTGCTTCTGGAATAAATACTCAAGTAAAAATACTACAGAGTAATGTCAACACTACTTGTGTTTTTCCACATTAATGTTTTAGGTTACAGATGTCTTACTTAAATAACAATAATTTAAAAATAATTATATTATTTTATCTATTTTTACTCTTGGAGAAAGATCAACTGTCCCTATCATTGAAAAACTGAAAACTAAAGTTTTCCATAAAGTGAGCCTGAACTGAAACACAGTGATACATTCCAGAAATGTCACATTTTCATCAATATTCCCAGATGATGTTTCCCAACAGACCACTTACAAAGTCAAAAATGAATAGAAAAGACTGGGGCAAGGAGGCAGAAGTCATAGACAGACTTTAACAAATTAGAAAGTCTATTTAGTACATAGAGAGGCATAAATGAGCAGCTGCATTGCTCATAAATTTGAGGAACACTTGGATCAGCTTCCTAGAATCAGTTTGTATCATTTTCTCCTCAACAACCTGCAAAGCATTTTGGAAGGATGTCATGATGCATTTCTTATTTATAAAAACGCAAAGCATTACATAATGAGCTCCCATAACCTCTGCTGGAGAAGTTTTCACTGTGTGCATTCTGAATTTCTTACAGATCTAAATATTAGTTTGCACGACACAGAAATGTACAAGGTACAATTAGAAGGACTGTGAGAAGTCACGCAGTCTGTCCTTTACCTTTCTTCCCAGTCCAGTGGTCTCCATGCTTAATTTGCACACTGGTACAGATGCACAAAAAATATTCAAGTCAATACCCAGGTATTCGCAGTTGGTCTCCCAAAAATATAAAACACAAATTAAAAAGTGCTATAATAGAGTCTGATAAAACACCTGTGGTACTTTTTTCTTGGAAATATTATGCATATGTTATACATGTGCATTATATAATTGATGTATGTAGTGTATATTATATTTTGTATAATACATGTGTGTTCTTTGTATAATATGTGCATGTGTTTATGTACATACACACATCTGAAAAGTCTAGAGAAGAGGAAAACAATCTGCTTCATACTACTATGAATCTCATCAATATTGCAGCAGCTATGAAAAATAAATATAGAATGTGCCTAAGCAAAACAACACTACTTGTTCAGTAGAACAAGTTCCGTCAATCTCAGCATCTGCATAAGAAAATAAATACCTAGAAGGCTGAAGTAAATGAGAAAAACAAGCTGCTTCTCCTAAGCATCACCACAGCTTCGCTGTTAAGAGGCACTGCTGTCAAAGCATCACTGACAAGAGGCAGTGACAAGTTGTGTAAGTCAAGGATGGCAGAATGTAAATGCTCTGAGTTTGGTAAAAGATTTTAAGATACACATATGAAAAAAAAACAGCAAACAACTGCAGGATCTCTGCTTCTGCACAGACTCTCTCATTGGCTACCTATGTATAGGTTGCATCTGTTACAGATATAATTAACACTTTTTACTTACATATTATTTTTCTTCTCAATACATGCTGCTGCAAGCTTATCTTCCTTATGGAAATGTTACATTATGTTCTCAAAAAATAATCTTGGTGGCTTGCACTCTGTAGTTGCTCCACTAGACTCCTGAGCCGCCAGTAACAGGAAAGCTCAGAATGTGGCCACAAATTCACAGTAATTTGACAAAGGCTCATTTTTTTTTAGGTAAAGAATACCTAGCGTTATTGCATACTAAAGGCAAGACCAATTGGAAGCTGCTGCATTAAAGCATAAACACCCAGTTCAGTGCTTTCAGTCTGGCCACGTCCAAATGGGCTCACACAGCCACCATTAAGGACTTTGGCCACACCCAATGAGAACTCTCATGGCTAAGCTTAAAGTAGAATGCTCTTTATTGAAGCAGTAGGTTCTTTGATGGTAATAAATGCACTATCTGCAAAGCACAAGCAAGTACTAATAACATGAATAATACAGCCAACTGCAAATGTGTTAGGTTATGGAATAACTCTATAGAGCAAGGCTTGGGCATAACAGCCAGGGGTCAGGCTGAAGGAGGAGGTTTGGGGGCAGAGCTGAGCACACCTTCACACAGTAGCCCTCCTGCTTCTGTGGTTCAGGAGATTTCTAAATATATGGTTGCATAGTTTTCACCACAAATGAAAGAGACATTTCTGAATAGAAAGCATCCTATACTTCTCATGCGCAGTTTTCTGGTGTCTGTCTCTGAGACATCTGGTGCTAGATCACAGCATGGATCTGGACCCTGTTGATCTTGGTTCCTGTCCAACCTGGCAGCTGTTGGCTCCATCTTATCTCCATGTAACTGCTCCTTTCAGCTGTGCTGTGCAAGACAGAGTATTTCTTTCTGAAAAATTGGCCAGCACTTTGCACTGAATCTGTTGCACTGTCAACATCCTCTCCAGGAGGGTAGAAAAGTTCTTAATGTAATAGCTAACGATACCTCAACATCAAGAGCCATCAAACATATTCCTATAAATACATTACTCTCAAGTGCAGAGCATCAAGGCTAATACTTAAATAATAAGTAAAATGAAGAGGAAGTACATCTTCCCCACCAGTGTGAAATGTGTGGTGCTGAAACTATTGCTGCTCTCTCTCATATCTTGTAAGATCTTACACTGCTGCCAGCCATAAAAGTGGTCATTGGCAAAATTGCACAGGTTTCATTTCTTTTTGTTCTTGACATCCTGTCATCTCCTGACATCCCCCCAAAATGCCAGCTGTGTATGCAGAGGCCAGGATGATCATAGAATCATAGAATCATAAAAAGGCCTGGGTTGAAAAGGACCTCAAAGATCATCCAGTTTCAACCCATTGCCAACCACTACTGCTTTAATATGTGTCCTTTTTTCCTGGCCAAAGCCACATATTAACTACTTAAACATCCTAATGAAGGCATCTACTGCATGGTGTTTGTCTGAACTGTTTAGATGGACTCTGGAAAAGAAAACTTGTATTTACATAAGATTTTTTAATTGATAAGTATATATTTATCCATTTTTGTTTCACTGATAGTAGTGTATTAACTCCTTAATGAAGTCAGATAAGTTCACCTCTTGTCCATTTACAAAAATGCATGCACTGTCACTGATGCACTGTGGTGCCTTCCTTCTAGGGAGCCTTTCTTAGCTCCTTAGAAGATGCTCCTTTGTAAAATCATAGAATATCCTGAGTTGGAAGGGATCAACAAGGATCATGGAGTCCAACTCCTGTCCCCACAAAGGAATACCCAAAATTCAAATGCTATATCTAAGAGCATTGTCCAAACACTCCTTGAAATCCAGCAGACTCGAGGCCATGACCGCTGCCCTGCTGAGCCTTCTCCAGAGCCCCACTACCTTTTCAGTGAAGAACATTTTCCTAATTCCCTGAAATCTCTTCTGTTCTTTTTATCAAAGTGATACTCACTAAATAGGCAGTGTCTGTGGAGAAGTTGTACAGAAATCTGCTTTACACAATAAAAAATATTTTTTTCTTTTGTTGGATTTGAGGAAGAAAAGTCCTCCACATGTTTTTTGGAGTTTTATGATCTTGAGATGGTTAATTTTCATAGATCAACACTGCACTTAATTCTAAGATAATTCTTTTAACGCAGACTTATGCATCTGACTCAGTCTCAACACACTGTATTCTAAATATAAACATCTTAAACATCCTGCTCTTAAACATTCCTGCTCTGATTTTGAATTGACTTCCCACTCCCCCCAAAAAAGACCAAATAATCCCAAGTAGTTTTCTTACTACTGTCAGTTCATCTCAGTAATTTATCTGTCACCTAAAAGAAACTTAGAGGTATATGTTTCCATTGTTTCCTTTTTTTTAAGGTTGCAAACATTTTGAATATACTGTGAAGGGAGTTTAAATCATATATAGGTGCTTATTTCTCTTCATCATTCTCTCTATGGCCTACCCTTTAAGAACTTTAAAATGTCAGCTAGGAAATCCTTTCTCAACATACAGTGATTATTTTGCATAGTCAAAAGAAATTTTAGATCCATTCAACTACAGAGTATAGAGGGGATACCCCTTTATGCATTCTAATTCTACTTCATATGCATTTGTGTTAACAAAACAAAATGCCTCCTGGTAATTCTAGAATTCTTTAGTAGATAAGGAAAAACAGCTGAAGAATTTGGATGCAAAGCTGTTGAGGTCAAGCAATGAATTGCACACATGATGTGTTTGTGATGGAAGACAAGCATTCGGGTGGAAGTCAATATTCATTTTCTTTCTTCAGATTTATTGCTGTCTTAAAAATGATCAAACAATAGATTATTTCTCTTTCAAATATTTAGTATAAAGCTATAAATAGCATTTTGATATTTAATGGTTTGAAGAATCATTGACCACAAATGGAAGAATGTGTATTTTAGCGATCCCTTTAATTGCTTTCTCAGTTATTTTGGCAAAAACTCCAGTTTCCACTGTTATTTTAAATATGAATGAATGAATGAATGAACGAATCTTAGAAAATACTAGTATTTGATTTCTTGTTATTCAAGTGATGGCTACATGGTAGGCAGAGATACCTGGTATTCTACTCCATGGCTCTCTTGTTTCTGCACCAGTCATGATGATGGTTTGAGCAGTTTAAGATTTTTTTAGCAGTAAAATAAAAAATACATGTATATTAAATCTGCCCTCTTTTTAAGTTTGCTTTCACCTGACAGTCCTCCTGACCACTGATTAATATAAAATTGTGCTATCACTTATAATACAAAATATGCTTTTATAGGCAAGGAGTTATCTTTCCTTTTCAATAGTATGTAATCATTGCAGTCATCACAGTCACAATACATATAAAAATGTAATTCAAAGAACCAAGCATACAGGGATGAAGTTAGAAGATGATCACCCTGGCAGCCCTGGAGCTCTGCACCCTGAGATACAAATGGTTTGTCCTACACAGCTTCTATTTACTTCCTGATGACATACATGATGGATCTTCTTCAGACAAAAGAAGAACAAAGTTGCAGTACTCAGATAATACTAGCTGTATTTCTTTTGGTAGACTTCAGGTCCTCTGGCAGTTCATCCCAATTATCATTTTGTGTTTCACAGGCAGTAGAACATATATTCATATACTGACAGAGAAATTGAAAATTCACTCTTTGTGTACACCATAGATCAGGATGTTTCAAATCAAGTATGTACAACTTTATTTCAATCAAGATTGCCAGGAAGATGAAACAGCCTTCAGCAAATATAACTCAAAACATCCTCCAGAGGAATTACTCAGACTACTTCTCTCTATCCTTTCTTTATCTTCGTCTTTTTTTGACCAGGCTATTCAATCTTCACACTGCTACGATCCATCAAACTCTTCCTGAGATGCACGTTAGACTTACTTGAGAGGGTTTTTTCCTCAGGCCTTTGCTGCAGTTCAGTCCTAATCAAACTGGTAAGGTCCAAAGGAAAGCTTCTGTCTGTGCACTTCTACCATAGGCCTCTTCCTCCTTCCAGTACAGAATTCATAACAGCTCATCATACTTTTCTAAAGCTGGTAAGTTTGCATGTAGATCTCCATATAGCATTGGTGATGGTCTGGGAACAGTCTAGGAACTTCCAGAAAGATATATTATTAATATTACATATTTCTGTCCTTTAAAAACTTATTCTGTAACCCCAACCTTCTTGGCAATAAAATAATATTCAGGTGTGGCAAGTAATTGTTGACTAAACAAAAAGCTTCCATAAGTCTTTTTTCTCTGGGTACAATTTCATTACAGTTCTTCATAACATACTTGATATAGTCAAACCAACAAACAAGAAGACATAATTAAGACTCTTCATACTGTTCTGCAATTCTACAAAGTCTAAAGACAGCTCAAGAAAAAAAAATTACTGATACTTTTCTTTTTGTTTCCTCAAGATGAATTCTACTCTGAAAACAAGGCTTAATAAATGTATTGTTCATCAAGGTTCTGTAAAAGTCGGATTGAGTCAACCTACCTTTTACTCATGCAACAGATTAAGTGATGACTCAGAAAAAAAGAGAAATAATCACTCTCACGGACACTTTTAAAAAGTAGGCAACAGGCTTAAACTAAAGGATATGTAGTCATCCAAAAACCCTGTTCTACGTAAGTAAGTCAGTTGGGATGAAACAGTCACAACTGCCATCAGGTGAGGAACTCACAAAAAGTAGCTCTTCCTTGAGGAAACTGGTCCCTTAGGATCACTGTCAAGTGCCATTGAGGAGAAACACTCGAGTTCCACTTTGGTTTTTTTTCCCCCAGTTCTCTCCCTCATCCCACTGGGATGAGCAGGTGTGAACAACTGTGTGGTGTTTGGCTACCTGCTGGGTTAAACCACAACAACATGAGATGATCTCACTGTCCTTTCTGGAAAAGGAGAGACCTTAGGATGTTTTCAAGGCCTATATTACTATTGCCTTTACTCCTGTCACAAGTTATTCACCTCCTGAAGCTTTTCATGGGACAATAGTGGATTTTTTTTTTATCTACTATGGTGTAGAGGCTCAGTGACTCTAGTTATGGTCTGGCACTGCTCCTAAAAATAGTCCTGAGTACCAGCATAGAGGTGTCCCCACTCCAGCCAAATGGCTTAACTCACAGGCTTAAGACATCAATCAATACAAGAAGGTTTTGTACACCTTCCACTGTCTTTCTAAGTTACTGAAAAGCAAAACATTGCAGTGAGGTCCTACAAAACCATAGAAATTAAGAAATCAGCAATAATAATTAGCTGGAAATAATGGAACTGCAAATACCAGCTTCCTTTCTGCATTCAGATTGCTGCTCATGCCTGGATCTAAGAGGATGAATGTACAAGTCTGAGTGTCTATATCTGTACAGAATCTGGGCAGGATGTAGCACAGCGCCTGCAGCTGCCAGCAGGAGATGTCTGCTCTGTGGACAGAAGGGAGGCAGATATGGTGGTGGCAGACTCCCCTGGGAAAGAACTGCATGACACGGCACCTGTGGGAAAACACAGTGGCTTTCCAAAGCTTGAAATGAGCCAAAGTCACATCAACACCTGTAAACCCTTTTAACATATCTATAACCATAGCCAGGGAAAAGGATTTTAAAATTCTTCATTCAAGTAAAGGGCAGGAATATTGGCTTGAATTGTGGTATTGATTATCGTAACAAGGCTGAGATAACTGCGAAATGTACAAATGCATCCAGATGTTGGGTGAACACTGTGCTCTGTCACAATTTATTACATTTGTTTAAAAATGCAAAGCCAAAATAAAATGACAAGACTCAAATAGGAAAAAGCCTCATCTTTTATGCAGTACACGTACCACAGTAAAAATGCTGGTTTAATTGGGGGAGACTGGAAAGTATTTGGAAAATAAAAGATAAATTTCACGGGATGCTCTACACGTAATACTGCAGGGATTGTCTCCTATCTAATGATTGCTGAAATGCACTCAGAGACAAAAGTCCACCTACATCATAGAGGCCAGTTACAGCACAATTTTACAATTTGCTTTGTGCTGTAAAATGATATTGGCTTCTGTCACGGGCAGAGATTTCACAATTTCTCTTTCACAGGCTGATAATGCTGTATTAGGCCTTGTGATGCACAGGGGCTCTTTTAGGGAAGATGTAGGGCTGTATTTGTGCTGCAACAAAGTCCCACTATGACAACAATGATGGGTCTTTCTCAATGGGGAACAATCCACATGCCAGCACACTAAAACACAAGCCAGACACCTCTGATACGATTAGGTGAAAATGTGGAAAAAAAAGAAAGATGTGAAAGTTATGATTTTTTTTTTCCTTTTTAAAAATCAACCTGATGTATTTTTTACATATTTGAGATTTTTTTCTTTGTTTGTTTGTTGCTATAATATATGCACACCTAAAGGCCAGCTGCTCAGAGACATACTCTATGCAGGAGGAACATGCCACATACAGGCATGGAACAGATGCTGTTCTGCTGGTTGTGAGGGGAGAAACGCAGAACAGGGTCATTTCTACTAAAGCTCAAGTCTGCACATTTCCCACTTTCAGCAGGCAGTGATCAAAATAGCACTCAAAAGTTCAGGCATGCTGAAGCCCGCACAAGGTGAAAGGGCAATAATCCTTCCATTCTTAGTGTAGTTTTTTAACAGCTTAAAACACACCAACAGGTTCTAATTATGGGAACTATTCCCTGGTCCCAGAGAAAGAACAATTCTTTTGTGAAACGACCGCAATCCCAAATAGAGAGGGCCTGAACTGCTGCTCACACACACAGGCAGACACTAATAGCAAGTCCTTCAGAACCTCTTTTTTTGCCTTGTCAATCTCTGCACGATGCCACTGACTTATACTAGAAAGAGGTCAATGCCTCCAGCAGTGGTCCTGGAGCAGAGTTTACTGGGGAGTATTCAATCATTCCCTAAGAACAAAGAGATGAAGAAGGGAGAGTGATTGCCAGTATAACCAATAATCTACATATTCATGGTGCTATCATTCCCTTCTCTTAGCCAAGGAAAGTTTGTGAATTTTACTTCCCAGTCTGATGACACCTCTTACAGGTCAGCTTTGACTCATAAAGAAGAAAATATGGGGGAAGCAGAGTTTACTTTCAGGAAGAAATGGCCTTGAATTGTGACAGCATGTGTTCTCCTGCACCCATTGGAAATGGCCATATCATGGGGCTGAGAGCTCAACAACTCATACAGCACTTCCAACAGACATTTAAGCCCCTGGTGATAACTACCAGGATCGTGTTTATCCACACCCACTTTGAAGAAAGAATGTGAAGGTTTTGATGTGCTGCTTGAAATCGCCTGACAGAGAGGATGAGCAGGGAGTGGAGGAATGGGGGCCCTGCTGGCTATGCAGCTGTGGGGATTTGGACCAGAATGGTGGTGTGTGCTGATCAACCATGAGGGCAGCTGTGCACCATGAACCTGGGGAAAGCACAGCACTTGTGCTGCTTCATTTCAAGAATTTCTATTGCTGTCAAATTCTAGTGCAACTTAATGCAAGATCTACTTGAAAGCTCAAGCCTGAAGGTCACATCTTGTATGTTAGAAGTAGTCGCTCAGCTGGCAAAACAAAGCTTGCCTGTAAATAAGAATCTGACTTAAAGCGCCATCAAAACAAACAGGTCAAAAGTGCAAAATACAGAGTCTAAAGCTTTCTGAATTGTACAAACAGAGCAAAAAGCATTCAACAAGAGCTGAAGGCTCTGGCAGGACCTGCTGGTAGCCTGAGGCCCCAAGATAGACCTTTGATCTTTGAGAAGATGGGGACCTGGAGTGTCATCATCACAGCCCAGCAGCAGAGCGCAAAGAGGCTGAGTTGGTTAGGGAGACAATTCCTGTCTCAGATGGCTCTAATGCTGGTGCTGGCAGTCCTTCTGATGCTCTGTCTGAAGAGGAGATGTTAGGAAGCCATGCAGCCCATGCTGCCTAGTCATAATGTCAATTGCACATCCTTGTCCACTTTATCTGTCCATACAAATGGATCTTAGTCACTTAATCACTGTGCTCTTTGGTGTTTTACTTGGACCTTACTTTAAGCAGAGAAGGTGTTTCTGTTCTGTGTTGGTTGTGTCCCTTTTCAGACATTTCCTGTCCATATATTATATTTCACATTCTCTTGGGCTGCATTTAAGGTTCACCACAACATGAATGGTGTGTTGTAGAGTCTCAGTTTTGTAAGAATTCAACATTTGCTGTATTTTTACTTTGTAATGTGCTGCTTACTTGTACTTTGATTTTTACCTTTGAACAGCTCACAGTAAATTTAGAAACTGTTGGTAAGATTTTCGTGGTTAAAAAAGTCTTCAGAAGTTGTGCTGCTATTAAAAAGGATTTCATAAGATTAATATTGATATAAAAGGCTTTCTAGGATTTGTTGACATAAAAAAACCTCTCAAAGATTTTACTGAAAAAGATCTACCATGATAAGACTTTAATGAACATAACATTAAAAGGTTCTGAACGTAACAATCTGGCATTGATTTTCTGCCCTAATAACCTCAGTTACCAAAATGTTAGGATATTATTTTTGAGAAAGCCATGCAGGGCTCAGTACAGGCTGAAGACACTTTTTAATCTGTCATGAGCAAGACTTTGGCAGGTGGAACAGGCTCAGATACAAGTGGAAATCAGGTGATGGTAGGACAGGTATAGAATCATAGAATCACAGAATCACTCAGGTTGGAAAAGACCTTAAAGATCATCAAGTTCAACCACAACCTAACCATCCTACCCTAACTCTAACAACCCTCTGCTAAATCATGTCCCTGAGCACCACATCTAAATGGTTTTTAAACACATCCAGGGATGGTGACTCAACCACCTCCCTGGGCAGCCTATGCCAGTGCTTAACAGCCCTTTCTGTAAAGAAGTTTTCCCTGATATCCAACATAAACTTACCGTGGTGCAACTTGAGGCCATTTCCCCTCATCCTGTCACCTGTCATCAGTGAGAGGAGACCAACCTGCTCTTGCTGTAAGCACCTTTCAGATATTGGAAGAGAGCAATAAGGTCTCCCCTCAGCTTCCTGTTCCCCAAACTGAACAGCCCCAGATCACAGAATCACAGAATTGTAGAGGTTGGAAGGGACCTCTAGAGATCATCAAGACCAACCCCCTGCCAAAGCAGGTTCCCTAAACCAGGTCAGTCTCTCCTCATAGGCCATATTCTCCAAGCCCTTCACAAGCCTTGTTGCCTTTCTTTGGACCTGCTCCAGCACCTCCATGTCCTTTCTGTACCGAGGTGCCCAAAGCTGAACACAGCACTCGAGGTGAGGCGTCACCAGTGCCGAGTACAGGGGCAGGATGATTTCCCTAGTCCTGCTCACCACTCCATTCCTGATACAAACCAGGATGCCACTGGCCTTCTTGGCTGCCTGGGCACACTGCCAGCTCATATTCAGCCAACTGTCCATCAGTGCACCAAGGTCCCTTTCCATCAGGCAGCTTTCCAGCCACTCCTCCCCACACCTGTAGGGTTGCCTGGGATTGTGACCAAAATGCAGGACCCGACACTTGACCCTACTGAAACTCATACAGTTAACCTCAGCCCATCGATCCACTCTATCCAGGTCCCTGAGTAGTGACTTCCTCCCCTCAGGCAGATTCAACACGCCCTCCCAACTTGGTGTCGTCTGAAAACTTACTGAGGTTGCACACAATCCCCTCATCAACATAATTAATAAAGATGTCAAATAGAAGCAGCCCCAGTACCAAGCCCTGGGGGACACCACTCGTGTCTGGCAGCCAACTGGATTTATCTCCACTGACCACAACTCTTTGGGACCAGCCATCCAGGCAGTGTTCCACTCAGCAGAGCATACACCCATCCAAACTGTGGGCAGCCAGCTTCTCCATGAGAATATTGTGGGGGACAGCGTCAAAGGCTTAATGAAGTCCAGGCAGACCACATTGACAGCCTTACCTTCATCTGCTAAGCAGGCCACCTTATCATAGAACAAAATCAGGTTTGTGAAACAGGATCTACCATTTCTAAACCCGTGCTGACTGGGCCTGATACCGTAGTTGACATTTAACTGGTCCACTATAGCTCCCAAGATTATCTATTCCATAACCTTCCCTGGCACCGAGGTATTATCAGCCAAATAGTGAACAGTGGCACTGAAAAGGCACCTGTGCCTTGTCAGAAAGTGGACAGGGTCTCCAGGGAGGCGTTCACCCATACCTGCCTGGGATGAGTCTTAAAGGCTGGCCTGGCTCTGGCCCTGCAGGCGTGGGCAAAGCACCATGGCTGCTACACACATTCTTGGGAAGAGATGGAAATTCTGCTACCGTTAGTGCCTTTTGGACAATCACCTCTGTCTCTAAGACAAAATAAGGATCTAAGTTAGCTGCCTGTTTTAACCCCTTTCTAGGCTGATCTTCATGCATGGTCCTCTACTTATATCCCATCTGAATCACTGGAACTTGCTTTACTGTTCAATTTTTAGGGGAGAGAACAAAGGGCAAATGGCAATGAGTACAGAACCACAGAACTTTTGACTGACCTTGTAGAGGAGAGGTGACTTGAGGAGAAGACACCTTAATACTGCAGTAGAAATAATTTTCACACATTTCATCAAAATTTCATTAGGAACTGGTATCAAGACAAGCCTAAATGCCTGGAGCAAATCCCCATAACACTTCCTTTAATTTGATCTGTTTGTTTTATGTGCTTTATTGCTCCAGATTTTTCATATGCCAACACAGAGCACTTAGAAAGCAATAATGACTTGGCCACACACTAATTTGTATACACACAAAAAAAAAAAATTCCATCAGATGTAAATTATCAAAAAGAGGTTAGTTATGAGTTTAGTGGTTAATAACTAATGCAATAGAAGTAAGAGAAACAGAAAAAATTCTTATGTCTGAGTTTGTCCCAAACACTCCATCAAAGAAAGATATTTTCTTAATGATTAAAAAGCCGAATTAATGATTTATGTTATTGAGGCAATAAGCTTCCCAATGGGGACTATTAATAGCTTCCCTGAGTCACTTGGTGCCTGGCCTCACACAGCACGTTACCAAGCACAAACTGCCACTGGTTTCCTGCTGTAAATTCATCAGATTCTCTTGTAAATGAGAAGGCGAAGTTAAGTCCTGAACACAGTCCTAATAATGTGTGTGACACACAGAGGTGAAAGAGTGGCTACACAGGTAGCCTGAGGGATTGTATGGGAGACATGACCTGCCCCCAGTCAGCTCAAAGGCGCCTTGCTCCAGCACTGCCAGCCTGGTCACCTCCTGCAGTCACCCTAGAGCACAGGGCTGGGCAGGGCACGCAGGGATTGCCCCTGGGAAAGCACTCCTTGTCCCTGCTTCTTGCTGCAGCAGACTCCTTCCCGCAGCTCCTGGTGAGAAAAGAAAGCATGTGCACAATGTTGTGAGAGGCAGTGCTGTCTGGTGGAAAAGGAGTGTGAGACCTATTTGTGGCTATGCTGGTGGTTAATCATTCGCTTTTCTTTCACTGGACTTTTATTACCTTCTAAATGATGTTAATTTTGAGAAACCCTTTGAGACCCCTTGACAAAAAGGGCTCTGTGAGAACTAGATACTCAGCAATTTCAATCCCATTTCAAAGGTAACCAGCCAAGCCCCCCCTTACAGATTCCTCACTTCGTGTCGCGCCTTGAATACTGATGTGCAGCCTCTCACACTGCTTTGCTCAATGGGTTGAATAAGTGAATAGGAGCAGAACAAGGAAGTACTTTACTCATGATAGCACGTATGGTGACTAAGTACAGTCCTCACGACAGCAGGAATGTGGTGGCCTCTGGATCGCACTGGCCCTTACTGCAATGCTGTCGCTTTCTTTTACCTGCAGTCACTTGGCACAGTTAGAAAAAGCACCACATGGGAAAAAAATACACGAGATAATGTTGCATCCATTATTTTCACTGAGCTGTGAGGCATATATACAAATTACGACCTTTTCCTAGCACTCTTCACCTTGGTAAAACAGATGGTGCAGAGTTTTATTTCAAGCCAGCAGTTTCATCCATCTTCTGGATACGTCAGAAAAGAGAGAATGAAAACCAGTCTCTGACTGCAGTAGAAGTTTGAAGTGTTGTCACCTTCAGAAAATCATGAAGGGGAATTAGTGGCAGGTGCCTTTTTCAGTGTAGTGTTACTTTCTGCGAGCACAATCAACAAGGGAAACATTTGAAAGTGCATTGAAAGTGCAGCATTTTTTTTAATAGTTTTTTGTTTTTCTTTTTTTTTTTTGCTTTATTTCATTCCTATACATAATAAGACACTTTTACTTTTACTAACCCCCAGTGTAAGCAAAAAATGCTGCGTGAGAAGCAGCTGAATAAATGAACCTCTCACTGTATCCCATTGTATTTCGGCTGAAATTCTAAGGCTTCTTATGCACTTTCATGCTTATTGTACATTACGTTTCTAAGTTGCATATTATACTTGGCAGACCAAGGTCTTTTAATACAATATAAACAGATTAAATGACAGAAGATTTCTGAGCAAAGCAGGAAGAGCTATTCAACAATTACTAACAACTGTTGTAATTTCAAGCTATAAAGATAAAATTGATAAATATTCAAGGGAGTTAGGAGAGAGATCTAAAATTGGAAGGAAAACACTTGCCTAAATTTTCAGGCATGAGCACTTCCACCCTCTCTACAATACAAAAAAAAAAAGGCAGAGGAGCTTTATAGTATCAAAGCAACAAATCATTGTTCTGCCATACTCAAAATCATATATATATATATATATCAAATATATCATATATATATATATCTCAAATATAGTCATATTTGCTTTTTTCCCTAATTGTTGGGATGGAAATGACTGAGCTGCGAGTGTAGATGTGAGGTCAGTGAAGTGTCCCACCTACAAAATGTACTTTTGTTGAAAACTCTAAGGGCCTTAGGTACATGTGCTGGGTGAACTGGCTCCATTTTGGTGACACCTGAAAATGTCCTTTTCCACAGCTGAGTAAAATGTGAGGAGAGATACTAACACATGCTGAACTCATAACCTTAAACTTGAAAAAGGGATGTTATCACTACTTATGCTTGAGAAATTCATTTCACATTTTCAAACAGAAATGTATCACTGCCTCTGCATGGAAGCACGGAAGTGTTAAGAAAGAAATTCAGTTCAGAATCTACTCCATAACTCTGCAGACACTTTTAAGGCATGTTGCAAATGCAATTTGTATGATCACGAGACTATTTAAGTCATGTAACTGCATAATTAGGGCCTCTTCTGGTTCATCACTATGAAGAACAAAATAAGAATAAAAAATTACTTGATGTCATCTAATTTTTCTACTTTGTCACCTAACTTTTCTTGGTTACCATTAATAGACAAATAATAAAAAGGAAACATTTTGTTTCCCTCTTCAGCAATAGTCACTGGCAATTTCCATTACAAGTGACTTTCCTCGGGCTCTGGAAAAAAGAATTACATTCATAATAAGATATTTATTTCTGTGAACAGTAAAGCTTTGACTTTATAGCTGATAATAAGCAAGTAAATATTTTCCTTTAGCGAGGAATAATTGAAACATATTAAAACAACATCGGTGTGGAATCTGACCATTACCTCTGAAATAAGCATAGATAGAAAGCAGAGATTTTTTTCCATAACAAAGTAGTAGCAAAGTCTCCAGACATGGAAAAAACACTGAAGTTGTTTACAGGCACTTGTACACATCGTGAGTGAATAAAAGACATACTGGCACTGAATGTGAAAGCAAAACCAGAAAATTCAGGCAAGTATCTTGAGAGCAAGTCAGTAGCAGCCAACCAATATCTAAAATCCCTTTGTCATTTGGAAGGCAAGCAGATCTTCTATTAAAATTCATTGCAATGCTAGCCTCATACTAGTACCAATACATACACTTGATGCACAAACTGGTTGTTGAGGGTTATACTGCTCTAAATACATTATAAAGTATTATTATAGTGAAGGAGGAGGCACAGAAAAGTAAAGTAACTAGATAAAAACCAGAGGCAACATGGACAAAAGAAGATACATCCAAATTACGAGTCTTGTGTTAAGGACTCTTCCTTCCTTACCTGAACCAAAAAAATCACGCTGCAGCAACTTTGCAGTTTGCTTAAAGGATGAAGTAACTCAGAACAAAGGTGAATATTCACTGTTAACTGGGGAGAAGATTGTTAAAAATGCTCAATTTTCAGCATTCTGTATGACAACTTCTGAAACTACTCTTTGCATGTATGTATTTCCCCTTAACTTTAACGTCTGGAAGTGAGCCAGGAAAGCTCTCTGCCTGTGGCATCTACCAAAACATGACTTCCAAAACAAAGTATTTATTTAATTCGATTCACAGTGCCTTTGCCTCTAATAATAGTCTGTTCATAGACTTTTGAGGGGAAAAGAAAAAAAAACAAGAAAAAAAACAATTGTCCGTTTGGACACCTCTTCATGAATACATCCTATGAGTTACAAAGAGACACATTCTACTTCTGGATGCTCTGAACACATCCCTACAGTGATATGTAATAAAGACATTAACAAAGACTCTCTAAATAATTTCCCCATGTGTTTATTCCAGTCTGATTCCCAGAACAGCAGATACCTTGGATAGAGAAAACATGGCAAAATGAGAAAATTGATGTATAAATCTTCCTATTGGAACTAACACCATTGCTGTAGAAATTGCTGGGGTTACTACATGAACACAGAGAGTCATTTCAGGGTGGTACAGGAGATTATTTCCCGATGCAGAGAAGATGTTAAAGCAGATAGCTTGAACGGGATCTGTACCACTTGGGAAGCAGAATAGTGTTTTTGCTGGGTAGATCCATAACCAGACATGTCTTTTTCTCAACACTCAGCAGGCACTGGCAACCCACTGCTCTGAGCAGTACTTGTAGCACAGTTAGACCTGAGTTTCTTTATTTCTGACCCTTTTGTAGGGGCAGGCTAATTGGAGCCTATGGAGGTTTAGGCCAATCTGCAGACTGTAACAGGGGTGCTGGCTATAGATGCACAGACTAGCAATAAAGGGCATGTCTGCACTGTACTCTGATAATTTTAATTCCATTCTCCTACTGTAAGCACTTTTAAAATACGGTCCTGAAAAGTGACCAGCTGCTGTGGACCCCTAAACCCTCTAGAGAAAATTCCCAGGGAACATTGCCAATTAGCTCCCTGAGAAGCTTAAAATTTACCCTCTTAAAGTCCAGAGTGGCAACTGTGCCAAACTTTTTTCTCATTACACCAAAAATTTTGAGGTCAACTATTTCATGATCACTGTGGTCAAGAAAGCCACCTACCATCACTTCTCCCCTTCCCTATTCTCTAGCAGCAGATCCAGGAGGTCACCTTTCCTAGCTGAGTTACTAAGTACTTGAAACAGGAAATTATTTTCAATGTGCTTTGGGAATTTCCCAGATTTGCTTGTCTCAGCAGTTTGGCATTCCTAGTTTATGTCTGGGAAGTTGGAATCTCCCATAAAGATGAGAGCAACTGATCCAAAGATTTCCTCTAATTACTTATAGAATCTATGATATCATCCTTTTTGGGTAATTGATGGACACATGATGACATCTGCTTTGCTATCCATCTCCTCAGACCTCACCCAGAGGCTTTCTACTGCATAACCTCTAACTTCAAGGGCTGCACAGGGATGATTTATAGTTAGGTTCCTTGTCATTTTCTATTCACAATAGTTGAAGGAGGAAGTGGCACTGTTACTCATGTAAGTTTCCAATGCTCATGATCTATTCCATGGCGGGTGTAGTGTGAGAGAAGTAAAGAAGTAAATCTCAAGTGATATGCAGCCAGCACAGGACCACTGAGCAGTGATGCCACACAAGAGGATACATGATGTTCAGAACAGTGATGCAGGCTGTAGATGAGCCATGCCCAGCTCCCCTAGAGAACTACTGTCTGCTCCATACACCACAGAATGCATTAAGCCAGGCAACAGAAGAAGATAACTATCATCTCTATTGCGAGAACTGTAATATAGAAAAATGTCATTAATATCCACAGGGTGAGATCCACCTGCCCTTCCCTCCCTACCATCTTTCTCTGACTCCTTCACTCCTATTAAAGTTCCATGCACACATGTGTGCTGAGCCAATGGCGGGGGGAGGGAGCAGGGGAGGGGGAGGGGGGAGAAAACCACATTTTAAACAACCAGAAAAAGAGAAAAATCTTATATACCAGAACCTTGAAATACTACACGTGAGAAATTTAAGACATAGCATGGCCTTATTTTTCATAGTGACTTCACTGTTAACTTTTTTCTACTCCCAGCCTACATGCTGCTTGTTTTTGATATTTTGTACAGATACTTGTTTTTCATAAAGAGCTTTCCATACCTCAAATTCCTGCTGGTATTATTAGCTCTAATTTTAAACAGGGAGAGTGAAATTACAAAGCCATTTCTGCCTCAGTTATCTGCTTTTTTCCTTAATGGGATGTTTCCACCATGCTGTACGGTTTCAACTGTTGCAGGATGGGCAGCAAAGATTACTAACCTACTGCTGCCTGGATGTCTTCACAGCTTCTGAGACAACTGCTGGTACACAACATTTCATTTTACAACTTGGCAGTTTAAATCAATGCCCATTGTCTCAATATTCTACCCGTGAATTATGGCCACTGAGCAGTTGCTAGACAAACAGCAGCAGAGAGAGATGGAAAGGAAAGGATAGGATAGGCTGCTGAGGGCAAAAACCACTGAAAATCTCTCTGCTTAGGATCCCTATAAAACTGCTTCTATCAAGAAGTCCTGATGAGCATAGGTCAATGAAGCCACAGATGTCTAATTCAGGTGGAGAGCACCAGGGATGTCACAGCTTGGCACATCAGTGCCTGCAGCACTGTGTCCAGCCATCAGTCCTTCCACCATGGCTATGAGGTTGAAGACAGCCAGTGAGAGCTGCATCAGTAAAGTTACAAGTTGCTTTTGCAAAAAGCACTGGTTCAGAAGCAGCCTAATGATGTCAGCACTGGTTTAAGCAAAGATGTCAGGGATAGCAGTAAATAATTAGTGACTATTCTATTATTATGAGAAAAATCCAGCTCTCTCTATTCAAGGACATCCCTCTGCAGCATGAATAGCTTTACTTTACCAGAAGGCACAGTAGATCCTTGATGGAATCACAGCAGAGCTTAGACTGTGAGAATACAGCTGCTAAACAATACTACCAACATTCTGTCTGTTCCTGCATTATAGCTATGAATAATTACTCTTCAGTGTAACCTTTGCCTTTCTGTCACTGCTATTCCACAGCTGTATACCATTGAAACTGCAAATGGGCCCAGACCAAAATCCCACATCTGAAATTGTTCTCATATTTAAGGAAATCTGGAAAGAAATCCAAACAGGTGTCTGTCCTCCTTCGCTATAAATGGATGATGGGGAGCCCTGAATTTAAACAACACAGACTTTCAAGGCTGCATTTGGACTCACATTCTGTGGTTGCAGTCCATCCATACTCATTTGTTTACTCCGATCTCTCCTGATGGAAGCAACTTCTAAAAATCAACCTGCAAACCAAACAATTGTCACCAAATTTAAAAAGGTACCTTCAAAGCACTGATGATCATTAAACCATTTACTGCACTTGCTAACTAGTCTGGCTCCACTTTCTGAAACAGCTGAGCTCCAAAGTAGGAAGAGATTCTATTGTCCAACTGAACACAAGAGTCTTAAATGCAGTGGGGGCAGGAATGCGTTGCTGTTCCCTTGGTATATCTTCCTGTAAGAAAAAATGAGCATCACTCAACTTTGCCACATGCTTTGTAAGACTGCCCACAGATCTACTTTATAACAGTCCTGATCTATTGAAACCTCAAATTAGGGACCACACAAGTTTTACAAAGCAAAATATAATAAAAGGACTAGACTGCTGCCCATGCTACACAGAAAGGTGTTTGTTTTGGTGGGTAAATAAAAATTCTGCACCATAATGCTAAGATCTAGTAAAATCATCAAAGTGCAGAACTTAATCTGTCACTGGAATACTACATTTCTAATCCATATGGGATTGCAATGTGGGATTATGTAACAAATAACTTTTAGTGCAACGACATTAATTTACAAACATTGAAATATTTGATATAGAAGCAGTCAATCTTTATAAAAATAAGCACCTAGCACTGCATATTTTGTGGCATTAGGAGGTGGGTGGGGGATACACATTTACTCGTTAGAATTTCCCACAGAAGCATTATTCTTACAGCTCTCAGAAACTATGATTCACGACAACAGCTTTCCATCTTTTCTAAACATATGAGACTGAAAATTCCCCAGAGAAACTGAGGGTTTCGGTGTGGTGAAGGTCAGCCTAGAGATGATAACTGATTTTCCTCAACACCTGTCACAGATCCCTTAGAAAGCATAAGCAGAATCCAGCAGTCTGTGCACGGACTGAAAACCACATTTTCTAGACTTCTTTTTTCTAGGCAGGAAGGCAACTGTGTTCAGAAAATTAAAAACAGTCACAAGACTGAAAAGCAAGAACTTCCTGGGTCTGAGACACCCTGCTTTCTCAGGGCACTTCACTTCCATGTTGTCATCTGTCTGTCTGGGGTCAGCAAGTGGCCAAAGCCAGCAGCTGGCTGCACAAGAGGAGATTGGGATAAAAAATGAAAAATAGTACACGGCATTTTAGCTTCAGCAACAATTCCTTGTCAGTGTTTCTGTCTCTCCCCTGGTGAAGATGAAGGGCTCATATGTAAAAGCATCAAAAGCAGATTCCCATATGGTTGCGCACCCAGAGCAAAGAGGAGGGGAAGCTCTGTGCACACTGTCTGGAATTCACTGCTTTCACTCCAGACATCCTGCTCATGCTTCACCAGATAATTTCTGTTAATTACAGATCACCAGCTAAATTACATTTATTTTAAAAATTGAGTGATAATTTCAGCAACGGTTCAGTCTGTTCAGGTGCTAAGAACTTGATAACACAACACTGTCACTGTTTCACACTCAAACTGTATTAATCTAGGCACATTTTCTCATCTTTATCTAGACATTAAACCAAAAAATGCCTCCCTTTTCCCCCCAAGGAGCTAACAGGCTACATAATCACTGCAGTTTGCGTCATGCAGTAAACTGTTATGTTTTTAAAACCCACAGCAAAAGGCACATAAATAATATATTTCTATTACACATTCTACTAAAGGTTTCCAATGAGGTTTAGAAAAATCAATTCACACACACGCTGCTGCTGCAAGACAGGGAGTTTACCTGCTTCATCTAGTCACTGACACGATGAAAACCATTATTAGCCAGGTGCTAACTATCATGGAATCACAGAATAGTTGGAAGGGACGTTTAAAGGCCGTCTAGTCCAACTCCTCTGCAGTGAACAGGGACAGGCACCACTAGATCAGGTTGCCCAGGGCCTGATCCAGCCTGGCCGTGAAAGTCTCCAGAAATGGGGCACCTACCATCTCCCTTGCCAACTAGTTCCTGTGCATCCAGGTTGTGCTACTCTAACAAAACTGATTTTAAGGATGTTTTGTTCAAGCTTCTGCAATTTCTCTATGTAGAAAAGGCATGTACCTTTCTGTTCCTGCCTGCACGTCAGGGCCAACCAGTAATGGAGGCATTAAATGCATTTTCTTCCTGCATAAAGAGGCCTCAATTTTGGATGGAGAATAAAGAAGTTATTCATTAACTGTTGAAGGCGGTGAGAAATGCAGAGGGCTTCAAATGAATGAAAATACGGCTTTTTACACTGAACAGGACACTCAATTTTGAGGCTGCAAATATTCCACCCTAACCAAGTCCAAGCTGTGCAGGGCTGAGTCACTCTCATCTCTGTTATCTCTCTAACTCCTTGTGCACAAACCCCAGACATTTCCAGATGCATGTCCATGCAACCCTGGGGTCCATATGGGCACACAGTGAGGCTGTTTTTTCAGTAGTCCTGCTAGCTGTTGTTACTGGCATTTCTGCAGTAAGGTTTGGCAGTAATTAGCAAGCTCAATAAGCAGGATTGCTACTGCAGTTTTGTATGGCATAGAGCTTTTGTTATGACCTTCATTTTGAGATAATCTTAGTATTCAACAAAAAAGAATGCTAATGAAAACATGTTTATGAGGGATTAACACAGCAAAAAAATACAAAACTTCTGAAGTGTAGTTTAAAAAAAATCACTGAATACTTTTCTCATGACTCCCCTAGATATTCTAAATTATTTATATTGACCTTCTGAGCAAATCTGACACTTCAAATTTAAAGCTGCAATACCAAACGTAATGGAAATAATATTAACTGAGTGCTTCAAGTTGCATGCCTCATGAAACACGCCAGCAATGCCCTTTGCCTTTTCTGTTCTACCACTCTGTTGAGGTAGCACGTGATATTTGGAGGCCTTTGAACTAGAAGTGTCAGGAGTTTGGGACTCGTTCTCTCTCCCCAGACCTTTGGTAGGTAATTACTTGGCTGGAGAGTAGGCACAGGGAAGACCATCAGCAGTCGGGGCAAGAGGCAGTGGGCAGTGGTAGAGCAGCCCTTTTTCTTCTGGGATGAGGTTCCTCCTGCAGGATGCTTTGGAATCACTTTGTTATGTATAAGAAAAGCATTCTGTGGCTTGATGCACCCTGGAGGGAGGTGGGCTTTTAGGATTCTCATTACATCTGAGATCTATTATGAGACAATCTATGGGCACAAAAGTTCTAAAGATTCATGAGAACACACTGATTTTCTGATATATAAACTTTACTTCTCATTCTTAATAACTACCATCCCATTAAAACAAGTATTCATTTCAATCTCATTTCTGTTGAACCCTGCAAACATCAATCTTTGTGATTATCAAACTTGGAAGGGTCCAGGTTTGAACACTGGCTGATATTCTTATCTAACTTAACTCACTTTTATACTGATATTGTTCAATATCTAAGTTAACTCATTTTTCTTGTTATGGTCAGAGGTCAGACCACATGCTGAAGAGGCAAGGAGAATTACAGGAGGCATAGACACTGTTTTATTTGAAAAAAGATTGACTGATGTGGGACGTTTATATTAGGAAAGGATAAACCAAACGTGATAAACAGATATGACCCAGTTAAGCTTCTGCTTTACTTCCTTCAGTGTAGTTCAGCAATCCCAGCTGGTGTGTCAGGTACTTTTCTAAGCCTTTCCTAGCTTTCTGGTTTTCTACATTCAACAGCCCAGATAATTTAGTTATAACAGTACTTAAAGCACTGATAGATTCAGTGAAAGCAGTGGGGATTCCAACCCTTTTAATCCATCCCAAGAGTGCCAAACATAGGGAGGGAAATTAAAGAAAATGACAGGAAAGGCAAAGCAGCTCTTCACAGGACAGGCATACTTACATCCTGGCAGAGAATAAGTGGCACAGTCAGGCCAAAGAACCTAAGGGATATTTGTTACCACCGCCTATTTGACAAACACTCAAAGTCAAATTCCTTGGGACAGTAAAGTATGATCTGTAACTCCTAGCCTTGCACCACAGGACAACGCTCAGCTCCTTTGTTCTGGAGTCTTTCAATGAAAATTCAAAACATGATTATTTTCCAATTCACATTACAAAGTTAATCATAAAATTCATACAGACTAAACACTAACTGCTAAGATCATTAAATTTGTACCATGCATTTTATTTGAATGATCACCTGCCTACATTTTTTACCATTCGATTTATAACCCCAGAAACTGTCTGCCCACCCTACACCAGAATAACACTGAAAACCAAGTTTATGTGATCGTTTGAAATTGCTTACAGTCGTTTTATGTTCCTTAGGTTTGCTAATGTAAACAATTGAAGTAAACTAGTTACTCCAAAAGGTTTTGTTGCTGAGTGGTATGGATTTTCATAGACGTACAGAATGGTTTGGTTTGGAAGGGACCTAAAAGACCATCCTGTTCCAATTCCCCTGCTATAAGCAGGGATACCTCCCTTTAGACCAGGTTGCCCAAAGCCCAATCCAAAGTGGCCTTGAATAGTTCCAGGGATGGAGCATTCACAGCTTCTCTGGGCAATCGGTTGCAGTGCCTCAGTACCCTGATAGTAAAGAATTTATTCTTAATGTCTGATGTAATTTAACCTTCTTTTAGTTTAAAGCCATTACCCCCCATCCTGTCATTATATAGCCTGGGAAAGAGTCCCTCCCCATCCTTCTTGCAGCCCTATTAAGTAATGAAAGTACTTAATTTTGAGAGTAGGAAATACCAAGGATGGAAGCAAGAGTTCAGAGAGCCCAAAGACAGAGAGAAGAAGGTGTAAAATGCCCAGTGCTGACAATTAAACAGCTACAGGATCCCCATCCAGATGTGATTTTCAGTATGGGACTGAGGTGCACCTCCAGTTATCCCACTAGTTTCTACCACTTCTCAAAAAAAAAAACCCTGCACCATCACTTTCACCCAGCACAGGTATTCACAGTGCAGGGTCAGGCACTGTGCAATACCTTGCAAAGGTCTATTTGCAACAGTTACTGCAATGTGACTTAAGGATTTTGCCAGTGGAACATACTGGCTTGCAATGCTAAGGAGGGCTGGCATCAGCCTTCCTGACAAAACAAAAAATCAAGTGCAGTCCTCCCAGAGGACGTGCCGATGGAATGCATGTGCTACCAGTGAAACTGTGAAGAATGAAGACCTTAATCCAAGATCATCATCCCAAAAATTAAATGCCAGCTTTATGGTCAGACTGGTGGGCAGCATTTCATTCCTTGGCGCTCAGCATAGAATGTTAGCTAATAATCCATATATACAGATGGCTTTTCTTTCAGTCTTTGACTTGTATCTGCCTGTAACAGTAACTGAAACTGGTGTATTCCAGATGACCTGAAATATAACATCAGCCTAAACTCTGATCTGCTATGCCAGGTGTGTCAGAGTAACATATGGCTCTTCCCTGCGCGAGCTTACCCAAGCAAAAACAGAAGGCAGACTACAATATTAAAAAGTCAGGGTCCTATCGCAGGTATTCCTCAAAGCAGTTCATTGGGCTTGAGGCAGTGTGTAATTTTGTCCTGTAGTTAACTATTAAAAAGGTAGCAATTTTAAATACAGCCATGAAATACAAGATAATGGAATATGAAAGAGGTAAACCAGCCATCTGGAGTGATACAAGCTGAGTACAGAGGCACTTGCTACATTTTAAATGACAGCACAATCCATAAGAGAAATTACCAGGCAAACAAAGTGGACAAATGCTCTTTTGATCACTACCTTGCTTTTCCTACTTACATGTGCTGGTTGTTTGCCTACTATCAGGTAAGTGCTCAGCATGCAACGTGATGGCTGAAAAGCCAGTGCTATTTATAGCTGTGTACACACTGTAAGGTAGCAATCATTTAGAACAACTTACACAGGTGAGGAATGAGCAGGTCTTGCCTGAAAGCATGCAACACTAACGGCTGCTTGATGAGAGGTGATCGCTGTCCTGGACAAGGACAGGTACGTAACACCTCTGCACCAAAACCTGCTCTAAACATACACGCACTCGACTGTAGCAGCAAAGTGTAATAGATGTTTTTTTTCTGGTGCCCTGGCCAAGCCGCCAAAGGGGTGAGACAGGGCCGCCTCATGACCCTCACAAGCAGCCTCCCAGACTTTCTGGCCTGAAACATTTAATTCCAGTCACTGTGTTTCAAATCCTGTTGGCATTGGCTCCATGCCCACTCAGCAAGCAGAGGGACTCCCAGAGGGCACAGTGCTGTGCAGGCAGCCATCCCCTCTGTTTGATGCAACACAGTAATAAGAATCACATAAAGCTATTAGAGAGAATCCAAAAGAGGGTTATGAAGGTGGCAAAAGTCCTAGAGGGCAAGATGCACAAGAAGCAGTTGAGGTCACTTGGTGTGCTCAGTGTGACAGAGACAGGGCCTGAGGGAACCGCATGGAGCTGCATCAGGGGAGGGGTTAGGGAAAGGTCCTTTACTGAAAGGTGCTTAGGACCTGGAGCAGACACCTCAGGGCAGTGGGCACAGCACCAAGCCTGCTGGAGTTTAAGAAGCTTTCATTTTCAGATGATCCTGTGTGAAACCAGGAGCTTATGGGTCCCTTTCAACTCTAGACATTCTAAGATCTTATCATTCTACCTATGCCTCAGATACCAGGGCAAGGACACAAGGATGCCACTGGCCAAGGGCAACTCAGCAGGAGTAAAGAAAGGCTTTCAGTTTCTTAACAATCACAGAGCATCTTTGCTCTCTTTCTTTCCCACTGGTGCCCACAAATGAGCACTGATGTCATCTTCTGAGACCTACGTCTTTCTGACATATTTCTCAGGTATTAAGACAGAGAAGTTTCTCTCTCAGCTTTAGCTGCAGTAGAGTTGCCCTTCCACATGAAGTGGCATGAAGAATGAAGGACAGACAGCAGCAATTTTACTAGCTGTCTTGGGCAATGAAGAAACTTTTGCTGCTGGCAGGAAAGAGGAAACACAGATGTGACTACAAGCTGTTCCTTGGAGGTGTCAGACAAGTTTGATGCCAGGGTAAAAGATGGCCTAGCTTGGAGGGAAGGTGGGCTCAGCTGGACAAGGGTAGGAGAGCTGGGCCCTGCAAAAACAAGGCCACATCAGATAATCACCCATGCACACCTCATACACTTCAAAGTGCTGTGATTTAGAGTACAGAAGAACAGTGAGATGCAACAGGAAAAAGAAAACTGCTACGAAGGCTGAATGTTAGGAAACATCTGAAATGATGAGCAAGTTGTATATGGTCTAAAAAGAGAACACAAGGAAGAAACATCTTTTGTGCCTGACCTACCATTTTAGCATAATACAAATTCACATTTAACTGCAAAAAAAAAAAAACCAAAAAAAAAAAACAACCACATCTGAGTTAAGTTGAATAGAGCTCCCACAGAGTTATTAACAGAAAGATTCAGGCTAAGAGAGGTGGTGGCTTTGCTACCTCTCAGTGATTGTCCACAGGTTATTTAATGTCTGTTATGGGCTTTAGAGGTGAAAAACACAGAGTACTTTGTAAATTAGAATATTAAAAAAAAAAAATCCCCAACTGTGGCATCTATTAAATTACAGAATAAGCTCTCCAGGGAAGCTTCAGATGTATTGTCACTAAATAAATTTAGAACAGGAGCTTAAAAAGTTTTTACTATAAGAAAGAGACTTGCATTTGCCCCGGGAAAAAGAAATAGAATGTCCTAAGGCTTCAGCAGTCTTTCATCCCCAGTTGTTTTGTTGTTTCTTTTTTAAATAGCTCTTTCCTGATGCACAGGGGAGAGAGAGAGACAATTATTTAAACTGTTTTTTTCCACTGGAGCTATCTACTGAAACGTGCTGACAGGTGCTATCCATCCACCGTGTATTTCAGGTAGTTCACAAGGCAGGCAAGTCAGGGGGCCCACATTCCTTGATGCAAAGGAGGAGGATGCAGTTTCTCTTTGAGACCAAGACAAACTTCCAGCATTTGCCACTTTCAAGGCCGACCAGAAAAAGCTTTACCCAGACACATTTCCATACAGACACACACAGCAAGCAGCAGCTCGGTCAATCTGTGGATGTCATGGAATGCTCAGAACAAAAGAGCAGCCTTTTCTTTTTCCTTATGGAAAAAGAACTGGTACTTATGGTACTACTGTGTCTGGTCTGTGCAAAAAGAACAGCTTTTTTCTCTTGCTCTCGCTGACAAGAGCCAGGACAGAGGCTGTTTACATTGCCAATAGCAGAAGGAGAAGCATCAGCAGGAGAAAGGTGAACGGGAATCCAAAGAGCAAAGACAGCTGGTGGAAGAAGAAATTGAGGCAGTGCTGAATTTATACAGCAACAAGAGGCTTAGTTGTTTCAATTCTAATTTCCCATTAGCTCACAGCTACATCCTATTTGAAATGGCTGTGTATTGTGGTTCCGTGCTGTGAACACCTCTCTGAGCTGCATCTGCCATAAATATTATGCAGCAGGCTAGCAGCTCCAGTGAGGTTTATAGCCTCCAGGTAAGGACAGTTAGTGGGTAGTCTGTGGCCTGCTGAATATCCCAGAACACCAGATACAACCCATCCACACTTCAGGACATAAGTTTATCTCCCCAAGGGCAAAAACACTCACTCACTTAGCTCCCATCCTAAGATAGGCTATAGAGATAGGATATCACTGTGAAGCCCTAGGAGGCTCTATCAAACCCTCAAGCATGATCCATAAGTCTGTGGAAAGCTGTGAGTACAGAGAGCACCAAATACCCTGGAGGAAGTTCTTCTGATCCTGCGAGACAAGGCTGAAGTGCAGGCAGGCCTTTAAGGAGATGCAGCCCCTGCCCCACCAACAGAACCAGCCTGTGGCTTAGCAAGAAAGACCCCATGGTACAATCACTGTCTGAGGGAGAGCTGCGGCATATTGCAGAGGGCACCAGCAAGAATGGCAGGGAAGATAAAATAAAAATTAATGGCTATTTTTTGACTGTTAGGCAGCTTCAAGACTTGCATTAAATTACATTTTCTGCCATGAATTGATCGTCTATGTTTGTTGCAGTCAAGAGGAATTCCAGAAAAAAGAAATAATTCAATTTTATTGCTGAGATGCATCAAGCATACCAAAGTTCCTTTTAAGAGTACACAGCATAGTTAGAGCAAACTGCTTTGCTATGGAGTTGCCATCACTACTCAGCAATGCAGAGCTTCTGTTTTCCTTTGCATTCAGTGAGGTGGTAGATGCTATAAAGATATCCTTCAAATGGGAAGGCATCTGCAGGCCAGGAAAAGAAGAAAAAAAAAAAGAGAGAGTCAGAGAAAGAACAATAAAAGCTGGAACTTCTCCAATTATGCTCTCATCTTCAGCTACGTTTCATGTCACATGGAAGTCACTAAGAACTGATAACTCCAATTCCAGAGGCCATTGGACAAGAATTGCAGGGCAGGCGGAGGAGAAGAAATGTTTTGATGCAATCTACCATTACACAACCCACAATTAAATTTTTCTGTGCAGCTTCAGCAACAGCTAATGAAGACAGCTGGCCACCATCTCACTGCATCCTTGTATCTTTATGGGCTCTTTGGCTAACTTCTTCAGTCCTGCACTTTGCAAAGACACAGTATCTTGTTAGTAAATCCAAATATCCTCCCACACCACTGCTTGTCCTACTTTCTGTGGGCTAAAATCCCAGTGCTGCAGTACAAAGTGGCAAGCCAGGTATCACAAGCAGCTGCAGCTCAGAATTCAAGGTGCTTGCGTGTGGAAGTGAGATGTGGGGAAAGGATCTGACACCTCACTTCACAAAATCTTCCACGTTGGCCAGCAGAAATCAATCCAGAACTCTACTCTCACAGTAACCATGTGCTTAAAACATTTGTTTCTCAGTGGTGAATTTTTATGTTGTACCTTAACGGAAAGTTACTTGGCTAACCAAAAGTTGTACTGTCAAAATTGAAACCGAAGCTTAACTCATAGCCATCTCTCTACACTGAGTCAAATTATGTCACTAAAACTCATCAAACAAAGATTTTTAGTATCAGCAAATTTGACTGCTTTGCTAGAATGTGCTAGAAGATTGTTCTATAGGTACATTTAAACTGATCTGGAAGATGAGCACATATTTCAATAAATCCACCAGCTTGTCATAAATTACATATAAAACTTTTTTATTAGGGGCTTATTTTATGAGAATGTATGTCAATATACATAATTGCTCAGGGAAAATATAGGCACAGTAGATGTACCAAACTGCATTACGAAGGTATTTGATTCAACATCATATTCTAAAAATGGAAATAAATCTTGTTTTGTTTCTACAGCACATCCATGTTACGATGCAAAATACAATACAATGCATTATACTTGAAATACAGCCCCATGAAATATCTGAAGTATTTACTGTGTGCAATGGATTAATCAATTAAGAAAGAAAAGACTCGAGCTTTTCTCTTAACTGGGGATGCATTCACCTTCCCTTCCCCCCAAAACATATGGTGTACAGTAAATAACCTTTTGCAAAGCTTCCTGAAGCGCAGATAACAAACATCCTGAGAAAAGAATATATATTTGACTGAAACCGCTGCATCGCAGGGACGCTTTTTCAGCATTTTATTACATTGTTTCACCCCCTACAGAACAAATAAGCAATTCATTTTCTTGTAAGTAAATGCCTGTAGAAAACATGCAGCGCTGTCTTGGTGGAATGCCTGAGCTATTTCAGCTCCATAACTTTTTACTGAGTACTCCAAACAGCGGATGCACTTTGAGCAAGATGTTAAGGTCAAAACCCTGATATGGACCAAAAGAAATACACCTCATGAACAAAGACAAAACCGTGCTGTTACTATGATCTAAACTTTAACTGATAAGCAGGGAACTACAGAAAAAGGTAGAAGAAAAGAAGAGAGAACACTCTTAAGTCTCAGTAAAGATACAGGCAAAACAGCAGTTACACACACCTCTTAGTTCCTTAGTTCCTATCCCTTCTTCACTGCTCAAGTCTCCACTGCCCCTCTGGATTCTAAGGTTGCTAACTTCACACCATAGGTGAGGTTTCACACAGGATTCTTGCTCTTTGTGACAACGAAAACCAAGCAGCTCTGCCTTTTTTCAGCTATTAGTAATTAACTACTGATGAGTTATTTATAGCTCTGAGGTCCCAACTATCATCTCACGTCCTCTACTGCCATCTTGTATCTGCACATCTCTGCAGTACGCCCTGTAGTTTCCCTTTTGAGGCCTCTGCTATGTGCAGAGCCCTCCACACTGCACTGTTTTGCTAGAGCCCTACACTTTCTGTTCTAAATAAGTGCTTGTTATTCTCAGCTACATAAAAATTATCGCTACGTCACACAACTGTGCAAAGCTAAGCAGAAGCAGAACAAATGGACAACTGTCATCTGATCTTTAGAAAGCAGCTGCCGCAGAAACAAGCAAAAGCAAAGCTTCAGGCAGGCCATGACAAGCCCAGACAAAGCCTGACAAGTCCTGGAGCCTTACCTCTGGCCCCTTCCGTGTTACCATGAGTACAGTAAATACTGAGCTACACCGAGTTTGGATGCGTGACAGCCTACGAAACCATGGATGGATTTGTATCACCCAGTCACAGACTCACAGCAGGAACGTGGCTTATTCAGGCTCCTTTCTGTAGACACTGTAGTCACTTTTAGTTGGAAGCAATTATCTTCTTCGTGCTAGTGACACCCAACTATGCTAACTGATGGCTATCATCGCCTTCCTACTTTGTAGAGTCAGCCTGGTCTGAAGACAGAAAACAAAGATGACTGGCTTTTCCATGCACTACTTCAGCCCAAGCGACAGCATAGGAGCATACAAAGAATAGTTTCTCAGTACTGAGCCATAAAGAGAACCCTAAATCTAGCCATAGGCATAGCTGGGTTGTCTTCCTGGTTCCTTGCATGACCTTGAGAGAGCCACTGGCTGGGGGCTGATCTTCTACCAAATTACAACTGTATTGCTGGTTAAGCTCTTGTGACAAAGCATATCAATGGCTATAGATAAAACATCAATTTAAATGCAAGCTACTATTTTATTATACACAAGAGTCACCTTCAAGCTGGTTTTGTCATTTCTGAGGTGGACTCCTTAAATTTGCACTGTAATATCACACAAGTAAAACTGCTCTCCCTTCCTTCCTCCCATTTTGCTCTGCAAGCCAGTCACATTCTGGAAGAGAGCACCGAGATGGTGTGCTTTTTTCACCAGCATCTTTCCAGGAAAAGCCTTAGGCAAATGAGGAAGGAGGTGAAAATCACAATGCTTCATGCTGTGCCTCCTTTATTGTTTTTCACTTAGTCCTGATCTTGTCAACTTCAAACTGACTCCTGCTGTGCAGCTCCCTACCACAATCTTACAGCAACTCCTGCACCTCAGAAACACATCCTGCTTGTGCTCAGTGCACCTCTTCTTCATTTTAAACCAGACTGAATGAAACTTTGATGCCAGTGAAATTCCAAGCACGTGAAAAGTCAGCTATGCTTAACTGGAAGCTCAAGGTCACAACCATGTCCAATTCAGTTGCTTTCCAGGAAGGGTTTCCTCAAATCCTTGGATCCTCCCATGCTGAGTGGTCGCAGCTCCCAGTTACACTGCTGTTTCTACTTGGATCCAAAACACACAGAAGCCTGCATTCACAATTACTCATCACTACTCCCTACAGTGCAAGTTTTTCTAAGCAGGAGCTTAGATGCTCCAGCTTTCCACCCACTGATGCTTGGAAGTCGCTCTGCATCAGGCCTGCAGGTCAAAGTGAAGCATTTGAATTACCACAGAAAAAAGAAAAAAAATCCCCACCTTTTTGTTGTTATTGTTAGCAGTGTTAGATCCCCTAATACTTCAATGGGGCATTACAAACATTGCCATACGCACTGCATTACCTACAGTGTGCCCTGCTGCTTTATGCTGCTTCTGATGTATGCATTTCAGCTCTGTGCTCTTAAACATTTGTGGATTTTCATAAATCATAAAAATCACAGCAGCAAGATATTAATTACACTGTATTATACCTTAAATTTGGATTGATCCTTGTAAATAGGCATTGTTTGCTGTGCCATCTAGGAAAAATTATGGCAACAAGCAGTTGTTTCTTAGTGGTATTTCTAGAGGCTGAAATTACTGCAAAGTAATTCCCTAACTGTTACATGGGTGGTTTGAATTACAGCTGTACACCGAGACTCAGTCACAGCCTTCTTAGAGAAATTATTATCTGAATCTTCTCTATATCTGATGCTATTAATTTTCTCTCTTCAGGAAAACTCAGGATCTTATATCTAAGATATTTATGATCTTCAGTGGCTCAAGTTTGCCATCTTAACCTATGTGCTCCCCCCCCCCCCCAAAAAAAGCCCTGCACCTTTCATTCATTTTGTTCAAAAACAAACCATTCCTGAGGGCCATACTCACAGACAAATGCTGTTTTTCTTCACTAAACTTTATACAGCATTTTTCTCCAGAGCTCTTACACTCCTTTGCTTACAACAGTGGATAAAACCAGGCCTGCTCAGAGAGATTTAATGTTGCAGCTTAAAGGTTATTCAGCTCGCACTTACCTGTTCTGCACATTTCTAGCACTATCTCTAATTAATTTCTAAATACTCCCATGCAAAGGTCTTCTGTAATTAGGCCAAATACAATCAATTCCTAAAGCACCATTGTTTTTCCCATGTTTCAAAGCAGTTGTTCAGGACTGCTCCATACCCTGAATTGATTGAGCATGGGGATTACTTTATCTCCAAGAGAGATGATGATCAGCATTTCCCACCCAGTTCCTGAGTTGTCTTTACTAATTTATCTTAATAACATCTTTGTGTTTTCCCTCAGAAGGAAAGAGATCAAAGCAGAGAACAAGGCAGGCATACTCTCAAGATTAAATTGGCCAGAGGCGATCAGTAGAGCAAGTAAACAGCTCTTCAGTCTGAAGAACAGCTTGGTCTAATGGGAGTACTTTTGTGCCCCTGCAAACTCTCCCAGTTAGCTTGGGAGGTCACAGCTGCTGCTCACACCGTTTCTTGCCATCAACACATCCCTATTGCTTTTTTTCCACCCTTGCACTTGGTAAACCAGTAACATTACAACAACGACCAAATCTTGTGGTTCTCATCCCCTTAATAAAACAGCACAGAACTGTGCTCCTCATGGGAACAAGGGCTGATCTTACCAGTACACTGGGCAGCTCCAGCTTAGACTCGAGCACTGAACCCTGGTGTTCTGAGGAGCACAGCCGGCCGGCTGAGGAGCAGCGCTCAGTCTCCCTTGTGCAAGAATTGAGGTTTAAAGGGACAACGCATCTCATTGTTTCAACACTATCCTGCTTCACTTCAGCACAAGCAGAAAGATGAGCACACAGAAGGCAGGGGAGCCTAGGTTTTATCTGATACTCAGTATGTCACACTTGGTACCTTGCCTTTTTTCATGGTCTTCTCTGTTCAGATCTTCTCACCTCTGAGAAATGAAGCCTCTTCACAGCCTCTTCACTCCAAGTTGGCTCCATGTCACATCTTGAACAGAACAACTCGATCAGAAGGAAAAACACGAGGCAGATTGTACTCCTTGTCTCTGCAGAAAAGCCTAAAGTATTTCCCATACTTCTTTTCATGCCTCCTTTTTTTTTCTTTTTTTAAATTGAGAAGACAGATTTGCAAATGAGCACTTCAAACTGTTCACTTTATTAGCTCCCATAGGAGTCAGATTCAAATTATTAAAGCAGACTTTGCTCCCAGATAGCTCAGGAGACACTGCAATCTAGTTTAATGCTCTGTCTTTTGTTTGTTGTTTTTTTAAAATCAGCGGAGGATAGGCACATCCGCCACTCTCATCTTGCTCAAAGCCAGAGGCTGACAGAAGCAGTTCCACTTTGATTGAGAACCAGTACATGCAAACACAAGGCCACATATCTGGGACCAACAGAGACACTCTTACTGTGCAACAGAGAGATTCTAGAAAGCAGCAGCTCTGAAAAGAGCATAGGAAGTCAGAGAGGCAAAGCACACAGGTGTCAGTAGAACAATGGAACAACCAAAAGAAATGCTGCTACCTCTTGAGTAATAGCACACTGAACACAGAAGCTCTATGCTCTCTGTATTTGGCAGTGATGAGACAGTGTTGACACCCTGGAGCCCAGACCTGGGCTTTGAAACTTTGAAAACGTGAAGAAGGCACTCACAGTTTGCAAGCGCTGTGAGTTTTCAGGTCCTCTCATCTTTCTTCTCAAAGCTTTGTATACAGTGCAGGCATCTTTGCTAACAGTCAAGCTGTGATGGAGTCCAATGCTAGAGAACAGGAAAGTCCAGGAAGCTTTTGAAATGTAAGACAGAGCAGGTGCTGGTGTTCTCGTTCTAAACATTCATCTGAAATGCAGAGACCAACTCAGCTTGTCTCTACACACACGCTTCTAAGAAAGTAAAAGGAGGAAAGCTGGCACTAGCCCAAAAGAGGTGAGCTATCCTGCCTCTGCAAGACTCTCTGATGTGTGCTGCACTCCACAGTTCTGCTATGGTACCCATCACACAGAGAGGCAAACTAAACTTAATCTAAGAGATGGGTCACAGCCTGACTGGAGACCAGAACCTGAGAGGTCCTTCACAGAAAGCCTGTCACAGTGCTGGAAGTCGGCCCCAAACCATCACAGAGATGATGGAGTGACGAATGGAGCCCAGCACCACATATGTGGCCTGGGTGCAGGTCCATTTCAGTACAACCTGCCATCATAACAAGAATTTCTTTTTTTCTTCAGTGTGGTACTGCTTCAAGAAAGCTAACTTCCTCTACAGAGTTTATTACTCATAGAATCATAGAATGGCCTGGGTTGAAAAGGACCACAATGTTTCCAGTTTCCCTGCTATATGTAGGGTCACCAACCACTAGACCAGGCTTCCTGTTTCCTTAGATTCCTGGGTGAAATCAGGCCAGAAAAGAAGAACTGATTTAGAAATTTTGCCTCTCAAAACTGCTTCTGACAGCTAAGAAATATAAAACGACCAACATTTGGGTTCTGCCATGCATGTCAAATCAAAGATTCACTGAGCTCACTGGAGCCTCCGCAGAACGAGGTGGTCAGCCTAATTATCATTTGCCATGACAAAATAGCTTTAATCTCCATGCAAAGCATGTGTCAGCCCTGTTTAATCAGAGAGGAAATCGGGCAGCAAGGAAGTAGGGTAATTAGCTCTTCTATCTCTCCTTGATATTCCCTCTACAGGAGAGTGTTTAAAGAATACAAAAAGCATCAGCAGGTTTCTTAATTCCAGATAATAACAGCAGAGAAGTCATCTATGCCCACTGCACAACTGATGCAAACACACCAAAAAATTGCTCCATCCTCATTGCTCTGGGGGGAGGGGGCTGATTTTGCTCCTTTGCATGGAAATATGGGGCATACCTTGCTTCCTACACTCATCCTGGGGGGCAGGAAACCTCCCAGTCACAGGAGCACAATGCTTCCAGAACCGCACATTTCACTTGGGGGTGAGAGCGGGTTTGAGCAGATTCATGTGGAAGACCTGTTTTTCTGTTTTTTTCTGGTGCATCCTGGGCCTCCCAGAGGGACAGCAGAGTCCTTGTCTTTACTACATCACTGTACAAATTTGAACAGCCAGAAAGGATCACTCCAGCATGGAGACCTCCTACAGCCACTTCTACTAAGAGGGGGTGGCCAGTCTCGAATGCTGTGCTACCATCACAGAAAACAGCATTGCTCTCTTCAGAAGAGACCAGCATCAACCTGAGCTTCATCACAGCCACACAGGACTGTCAGAGGACAATCCTGCTGGAATCAGCAATAGGGACCCACACAGACCTTCCCCTCTGGCTCCATCTTTAGCTGCTTTACAGTTAGGAGACCTGAGTTTGAAAGGACAAATTCATATAACTAGCTTCCTGATATTATATTAGTTTTTGATGTGTACTTCTGCGTCTTTCATCATTTCTGAGTTTTTCCTCTGTAAATATTGCACCTGTTTCCTTCCTTAGTTGTTGGACCATTTTTATGGCACTGCATTGCTATCTCGGTAACTTATGTCATTAAACATAACACCAACAGCAGGCTCCACTGACTGATGCAATGACTGCCTATGCAATAGGAAGGTCATTGCCCTACTAAGGTCAATTCATGTACTCCTATGACATAAAACTGAATCAAACGTTTCAACCAGGTTTTGAATCTCACAGTTTTCACCCAGAGGGTGGTGATGCACTGGAACAGGTTGTCCTAGGAGGCTGTGGATGCCCCATCCCTGGAGGCATTCAAGGCCAGGCTGGATGTGGCTCTGGGCAGCCTGGTCTGCTGGTTGGTGACCCTGCACACAGCAGGGGTTTGGAACTGGATGATCATTGTGGTCCTTTTCAACCCAGGCCATTCTGTGATTCTATGATTTCCTTCCAAGATCTGTTCCAGCTGCTTACAAGATCTGTTTCTGAACTTCAGTTTCTCATTCCATTTTCTAGAGAACTGCTGCACTTAACAGGCGTTATTTCCTTAATATGCCTTCTTTCCAGGGTAAGAAGTGGCCCTCTGAAAAGCCACTAAGCTGCTGACATTTTCCCCACGCGATTAGAGAGAAGAATATAGAAAAGTCAGTAAACTAGAGGAAAAGCAAGGAAAAAGGTTTCCACCCTGAAGAGAAACCAGAAGCAGTTCACCAGAAAAGCCTTAAGCTTCTGCTATGTTACTTTTTTCACACGGTCAATCGTGTGCTTGTCATCAGCACACACTCGTTTCACCACCCCACGGCTGCAGCCGCACTCAGCCGTTTCGCCGCCCCTTCAGGCGACCGTTATCACCTCAGGGGAAGGGCTCTTCCCTCCCCTCCCCTCTCCCCGCCCCGCCCCGCATGGGGACTTCGGCGCCACCTGCCGGCCGCCGCCTCCCGCTCGCAGCGCCCAGCTCTCCCGCCTTCCCGCGCTCTTCTCTGCCGCCCTCAGGGAGCGGGCACGGCCTCTGCTGCCCGCCCTTCGCTTGGCCCCGGCCGCCGCGGATGTCCTGAGCGGTTCCCCGCGCTGAGAAGCGGGCGAGCCATGGCGGCCTGCCGCAGGCCGGCGGTCCCAGGACGCGTAGTGTGATGAATGTAGCAGCACGCAGCTCTTCTGACTCCTGCCAGCCCCTTCCTGTTTCACTCAGAAGCAGTGATGCTCGCTGCGATCAGCGACTGCTAAAAACAGCAACACAAAACAGGGGGGAATTCTTTACCCAGAGAGTGGTGAGGTGCTGAACTGGCTGCCCAGAGAAGTTGTGGATGCCCCGTCTCTGGAGGTGCTCAAGGCCACATTGGATGGGGCCCTGGGCAGCCTGGTCTAGCATTAAACGTGGAGGTCGGTGGCCCTGCCTGTGGCAGGGGGGTTGGAGATTCATGATCCTTGAGGTCCCTTCCAACCCTGGCCATTGTATGATTCTGTGAAAACACAGCACTAACAGTTACAGGAATCAGCTTTAATTCAGGCATTCATAAGAGTTTTACTTAAAAAGCACCTTTGAGGCATTGAGGTGCCTGTCCGTATCATCAGGTCCTGGTTTACTCCTGTACCTGTTCGTTTTTTTTTCTTCCTTCTCAAGACCCTCAGCTCTGACATGGAGGCCAAGCCCTCCACCTGCCTTGCCTGACCCTCTTTTACCTTCTCACCCCTCCAAAAACACTTTTCCAGCTCCTCACAAACCTTCCATACAAGCCTGCTGCAGACTGGCATTATGCTGCCATCTCCAAAATGCCTACCTGCAAGTGCCCGCTTCTGAGAGCTCTGTCAGTGTTTCATTAAAATCCTCCATTTGCATTCCTAAGGAGACTGTTTGCTTAATGTAATCAGGGACTTACAAAAATCCCTTGATCGCTCATGAGCACTCAAGGAACCCAACTCCAGGAAGCCTCATCCTAAAGACACATCCATCAACTTTCCCCATATTCTTTTGCCCTCCCTTTTGCATTAGATTTCACCAGAAACTTTTATAACAGCATTTGGATGTTGTTGCACTGCAGTCTGTACCCACCTTGGTGCGTGGAAGTGTAAATAATAAACCTCCAATGAGCATCCCAGAGAGAGATGGAACACCGGCCTAAAGACCAGGAAATTATAGAAATCACATGATTAAATTTTTTAGATGAAAAATACAGCACATGTGCCAGTTCAGAGATCTGGCAAGTTATAACGCAGGGGATGTGTACAAGATGCATGCCCACCTAGACCAGACAGCTCCAGCAGGCAGTAGCCCTCAGGAAAGCAGGAGAGGCTTTGGCCAGGCTCTAGCAATGTGTTGCACAAGACTTTGTGATCATGGACTCACTAAACTATAAAGCTGCAGAATGCACAAAGCAACGAGGAGTAGATTTTGCAGTCCTGTTCCATAATAATAATACAGAAAAGTGCTACTGTCACACACAATTAAATTTTCTGGAACTGCTTAATCTGGGCTTCCACGGTCACACTAAAATATCTTTGTTAACTGCATTTACTGTGCAAGAGGCTGACTGGGGATTACAGACCCAGTTACAGAGGACTGAAACAAGCCAGTCTGAGCAAACTTGAGCTAGTTGTGAAACTCACATCAACTAGGACTAACAGTTACAAGTTCATTTCTTTAAAAAGAAAAAAAAAATACCTATGTGGCTTTTGTAGGCTTTGGAGTAGGTGCTTTGTCAGCAAGAGAAAAGAGATTTGAACACTTGGAGGGATGCTAAAAGGAAGTGCCTGCGCTTCTGAACAGCAGCACACTGGGAATGTCACTTCTGGCACCTTTTTCATGCTGCCCTGCTTTTTCGCTGCTCCCTCTTGACATGCCAGCATCAATACTATTGGCGTGGCCAACAGGAAGAGAAAAGGACATGGACAATGTCTGTGGACAAGGGACAATGAGGGACTGCTTTCGGAAGCTACAGTAGAAAGAAGCGAGGTCGTAGTCTCACCTTGGAGAGTAGAGAGAAAAAGAAAAGCCCTGGAAGGGCAAGGAATCACAGCCATTGCTATTTACTGAAGATGAGGATTATTCTCTTTGGAGAGAGAAGCCAGGCATGTCCTCAATAAACTATCTTGTCTGGGAAATGACACAGTTCTAGACAGATCATTTGCAAGTTTATTTAACTTACAAAGGGACTGTGAAAAAACACAGAGCATCAGAACAAATTTAAACCATCTGTTTGATCATCTTGCAAACTGTAAACACTGTCTTTGAGAAAATAATCTTTCTTCAGAATAACAATGCACACAGATTCAACTAAAATGTGGGTAAAAAGCAACTTCCACTAAGTCATCAGGAAATTACCCAGTGCATAAACCAATATTTAAATTATTCTGTGTAATTCTTCATCTCTCATCAACTTCTTCCAGGAGTACCCAGGAATGTACACTCCCTGCAGCTCCCTTCCACACCTCACTGGGCAATTATCCTACCTAGTACCATTCAGATTCATCACCTCACTGTTTATCTACTTAAAGCTCCTTTATATACCTTACCTTGCCCTATATTTCCTTTTTTTGTTTGTTTGTTTTTTCTTCCAAACAGTTTCCGTAGCCTCCACATTTATTTTTTCATGGAAGTACCAAAGTTTTTAACAAACTCTACTGAGATCAAATTTGAAATCAGATGATTGAGCACTGCTGTCTTGTTCACATACTGTGCTTTTAAATTATTTCTTAGGATCCATAATGCATAGTTAATAGAGAACACCTGCATAAAAAACTGAGGCACAATTTTGCTCATTATTCTCCCAACTCAAAAGCCCTTATCAGCAATTTCAACTGGTTTAAAAATCACAGGGGATAAAGCAGCTCATGTTAACGCCCACTAGCCGCACTGATAAGTCAGCCTTACACTTGTCAAACAGCCTATTTGTTTCTCTTAATGACAACATTAATTTCCTAGATCAAAGAAAAAAAACCTACTCAATACACATACAACATCAACAGTAATCCAAAGCAACGCTTCAGAAACAGTGCCAAACCTAACACATGTTATCAAGCTTCGATTTATAGATACTGACATTCAAAACAGTGGCAGGAACTATTTTCAGAATGTGATCACTTATACCCACACACCCCACATCAAACCACACTAATGATAAAATATAAATCTTGTACAGCATATAATTTTCCATGTAGTTACTGCATGGGGTAGCACAGAAGAGCCCAACTGGTGTCCGCAGGTCAAACCCTGCCTGCAGGTTTTCTTCTTCCCTGAGAGGAGCTGGGACACAGCTGTTCTCACACTCACAGCCCAGTACCCAACCCAAGGGCCATGAGCTGCTGCTGACATGAGGAAGGGGCAAAGTGCAGACACACGTCCTCTTACACCTCTCCTTATCTTAAGAGAAGGCTGTGACCTCCCGCCTGTATGCCAGGACAGCAGCCACGAGTGGGAATCTCCAGACTCAGTCACCGTAAGTTGGATTTTTCACCCTAAGCCACGGGGAATCCCAGAGTGAAGATTCAACTAAACTTCAGAGACTACCAGCATATTTTAAGCCATTATCATGGTGTCCTCTCAGCTACTGATTTCAGCATGAAGCTCTCAAGTCTCCCAGAGCTTGGTTTGCACATCTTTACATTTCAAGAAAAAATAAAACAAAACAAAATGGCATGAGATCTGACCAAACAGGATCACAGATACATCGAGGTATTGTTTACAGCAGCAGGGTGGCTGAGTCACCATTCCTGGAAGGTGTTCAAGAAACATGGAGCACTGGTGGATGTGGATTAGTGGGCATGGTGCAGATGGGCCGACAGCTGGACCAGGTGATCTTAGAGGTCTTTTCCAAGCTTAATGATTCTATGAGATTTGGCTGCATTTTCACTATTGGTCACATTCAGTCATCCATAAACTAATTTGCACAGACTTCTTCGTGAAGACCATTTAAAAATGTGTTTACTTAAAAGAAGAAAAATCAGGACTACAAAGGATCACACAACTTGCAACAAAAAGGCAGGAGCATAGAGGAGCACGAGGTATAGAACTGCTACGGAATTTTGGTTTATTAAATGTTGGTGCCTATCAAGAGCACAGATTGAAGTCTGGAGTGGGATACAGTTTTTGTTGGAGAAATTATTTCTTGTGTTTGGAGAATTAAGTGGTAGCTCACTTACTTCTGTTACAGCTCTAGTCAGTGCAGATGCCCTGGTCTCATGGTGCTCATGATCCTGAGCAAAAGATCTCAGCTGTCTGAAGTGAAAAAAGAGCAGCAAACTTAAAAGGAAACAGAGCTGTGAAAAATGACCTCTTTCCATTGCACTTTTTGCCATTTAACATTTTCCTCAAGCAAGGCGGAAGGACTCTTCCCTGCTGGAAGAGCTAAACTTCTCCAAATTTCTCCCATAGCTAGGGAATTTTCTTGATATATTTTATTTTTGATTGGCCACTACCTACTGATTTGGCCAATTTAGAGGGAGAACAAGACTTCTGAAGAGAAGGTAGCCTATTTTGAAATGCAGAAGCTAAAACTTTGTCTTCCCATGGTAGAAAAGAAAGATTATACAATGCAGTAACCAAAACCTACCAATATCTTTTTCTTTGACAGTATATGGTAGACGAGTCGTGGCTAAACTTGAGATGCCCATACTCCTTGGTCCCTGTGCAACAAGACAAAGTCATCCAAATGTCTCCAACTGCAGCTAACACCCAACTCCATAAGGAATTCTCTCCCAGGAATAGTGTGTTCATCATGTTTGCTAGAAGGCAGTACATAATACAGCACAAAATAACTGAGGCTGGAAACAGTATCTGGTGCATTAAGTTCACCCCAAGGACCACAGCCTCAGAACATAAGGCTTGTCTGAGTTGTCTGAGGAAGGCCTCAGCTAGTACTCCAAGAGATGGCTTACGCTGAGAACAGATATTTGAGGTTGTACAACATACAAGATTTTTCTGTCATGACGACTCTGATATGCAGCAGTAATACATATATTCTATGCTATTTGGCAGAGCAAGTTCTCAGCTACAAAATACTGTTTTCCAACACAGTCATGAACAAGAGCTGCACTCATAAAAATCTGCATGGCCATCCAGAACATGGCTTGTCTTTCACATCATTGTAACCAATTCTGAAATGCACCACCCACTGCCTGACTGTGGGCACATCCACTGTTTGTTCTCCATTACCTATTCAACAAGTGTTGATGAATGGCAGTGGGTTCATTTTTCCTGCATGGAGGAACTCAGTGCCACACCTTTGCTTCACATGTACTTCTGTGTTAGACACCATTCTGTCAGACTGCCCCTATGCTGCCCTCTGTCACTCAGCAACAACACGTAACAGAATACTGGTGGGAAGGTTCAACCTCTACTGCCATACCACCAACACCCTGCTCTGCAATCATGGCCCAACATAATGAAATAGGAGGCATTCTTTTTTGAGCAGTCCTCATACAAAACAGAACGTGAGCCCAACTTAGCTACTTACATAGCCCTTACCTGACCTTCCTTTGGATAATGCTGGTCAGACACTGGAAAACAATTTTACAGCTCATAAGAATGATTACCCCGAGTGCAGCTTGCTTCACCAGAGCTACAGAACTTGTGTGCACATTTTCCAGAGTATGATGCAGTTGGGTAGTAGTCTGATGGCTGCTTTTGTTTCACAATTTGACGTCTGTGAAGCAAGCAGCATGACATCTGCAGCTGATTCACAGCCAGTGAGCCAGATGATACCTCAAAGAAATACAGCTCCAGACCCCCAGCTTGCTGGGGACCACTAAAGTAGCAATGGCGGGCTATGACATCTCCTAGGAGAAGGCATTATGTACATGAGGTAAATGTGAGGAAGCTGCTAAGATGAAACGACTACAGAAGATTGGGTCATTGAGGTTTCACGTAAAGCTGTGGAGAGAACAGCTCAAGTTCAAAGATATAGTGAGAGGCAGTGTGTGGAACACCATTACTGATTATTGCTATCTGCAGTTGAAGTGTTTCCAGGTGCACTATTAGGCAGCTTGTAAGAGTTCCTGTTTCTGCACTGCTTGTCTTGACCCATCTTACTTTCCAGTGCTGCATTCAAATGGATGATACGTTACCTTACACTGGTATCTAGACAGGTTAGAATCCCTTCTGTTCATAATTATTCTGCATCTTTTACAAATGAAATTTGGTCTCCAGCAGCTATCAGCTCCACTTTCCACTACTGGGGCACTAACCTCAATTCCTTTATGTGTGTTTCAGCACTGCAACCTCTTCCTCCAAACCAAAGAAAGCAACATATCTTCTCTTATTTATTTTTTTTAAGAGAGCAGAACTGTTAAACAAGCAAACAAAAAATCCAACACAACAAAAATTTAAAAAAAAAAAGCCACCAACTTACTTTCCCTCATGGAGGATTTCATTCTGAATACAAGACTCCTACCACTGCTCACCTGATGTGATCGGAAAGTAGCTATTCAATATCATCTGCTGATTCCCTACCCTTTACTCATCTCTGTGCCAAATTAGTCACTCATTTCTAACATCCTATTTTTCATTCAGCACACCTCCACACACCATTGTTTTTCATTCAAGTCATATGGAATATAGCAGCAGATAAACAGAAGGTAAACAAAACGATCGTAATTCTCCCAGCTCTTACTTTCTGAAGTAATGTTTAGAGAAGGACAACAGCAACTGCCTTTCCAGGAAAATACAAGGGCATTTTTCAGTACCTTTCAGTACATGGTAGGCCAAAGGCTCCAGAGGAATGTCAGGGTACATCAGATTCATGTAATACATTATTACATCTGTAAATATGGCTATATAAAAAACAAAACTCACTATTTAAAATTAACATCTTGATTTTTTTTTTTTATTATTATTAAGTATGGATTAAAAACTCTTCTTCAAAATATCTTTAGTTTACAAGAATTGTGCTGAATATAAATGCACTACCGAAAGCACAGAAACCTGTAAGCTTGAAATATATGTCAAATATAAAAAAAACAACCCAAAGCTGCTCCCCATCACAGTACTTCAACTGTCATGACTTTAGGAGAAAGCAGTTTGGCATTCACTCTTTTTGATGTTTAAAGAAAAGGGTCTTATTGGAAGAATGTTTCATACTAACACATTCCTTTGTGTTATAACAGAAATTACTACTAATAAGACTGTTACCAAGTTCACCTTTTCAATACGTGTCGTAATTTGAGCAATTGTCTCCTATCCAAAGAAAATAAAAATTCAACAACACTGAGTCCTACAGAACCGTAACAAAATCTTTAACCTTCAGCTCTCTGGATCTGTTCAGAAATAAGTAACAGAGTTGTGATATGCAAACAGTTCGTTTATTTTCAATTAAATTACTGCTGAGTAAGCAGGAAATGTATTCAATAATACTGCTTTAATTTTCAAAATACCACATTCCTTTGTTTCCGTGTATGCGAGGCATCAGAAGCACAGCTAGGCAAATAAATCGCTGCGTGAGACGGCAGCCATCCTCCAAAGAAACTGTCTATGTTAAAACTAATTCCAAACTTATCACGTGAGCACTGAAATACCCATCTGCAGGACTGGAAACGAGCACTTGAGAGGCCTTCCTTCCTTCATGCGTAGATATGAAGCTGCTATCTGTAAAGAATACATATTATCATTATAGAAATGAATGTGTTGCTGAAAACCAGATCATGTCTGTAGTGAGGCACTGGAAAAAATGCAAGTGTGAAACTTTTAGATACTCCATACATACGCTGTATGATGTTTATTTTATGTTTATCCTGCCAATACAAACATAATGGCACTTGGCAAACTCTGTGCAGAGATTGGATTTTTTAGATAGCAGAATTTCAAGTTCAAAGCAAATTGTTTATTTTTCACCCCAGTATTTCTATTCCCCATTACCAACAACTGGCTCTTTATTTTCCACTAGCAACAGAGTTCCAGATGCTGTAATGTACACAACGAGGTGGGTGTCCTAAATACGTCGGCAAAACCTCTCAACAGAGGAAGTTATTTATCTATATATTTGAAGTCACTTCTGCCAGCATTCAGAAATTGCATCTAAATTAGTAAGCATCTTCTTGTGAAGGCAACATCCAACAAAGATGCAAAGACTAGAGTGCCAACCCATGAGCACAGCAGGAAACAGAAATCCAGTCAGGTTCTTCTGCTCCTCCTTCTGGAGGTCTGGACAAAAGATCTTGGTTAGGTACATTTTGATCATTTTGGTCCCCGTTACTGTAAAAGCAAAGAGCCATCAGTCTATAGCGGGATGGCCATCGCGCTTGTCTTCATCACCTGTTTGTGGACATGCTGGTTTGTAAGCATGAAATACATCCAAATGTTTTTCTTTAAAAAATGCTTTATATAATACATACTGTACCTACCTTGATGAGGTAGAGATGTATCAATCTCTACAAAATACATATATATACTATTAAACAGATAGGTTTCTTAAAAATTCCGTATATAAACTCCAACTTCTGTATACCCGGGGTACATGTGTATACGCATATGCTCCCTTACCATCACATGTCCTGTATATAGAGGTGTAAGAACATTCAAACATATACATGTAGTTTTTTTGCACAGGATAAAATAACCCCACAAACACAGGGATTTAAACTTGCAGGATGCAAGGCATACTGTATGCATTCATAAAAGTAGACTTTGATGATGTGACAAAACCTACACGTGAGAAATATAATAGCAATACAATTGCACTCACTCCGGTACATGAAGTGGGTTTTCTTGAGAACACCAAATGACAAATGCTATGTCAAAATGAAGTATTATTTAATCTTCAAGTCTAAATTTTCGCACGTAACTCACAAATTGAACATATGCATATTCAGTGGAAGTGTCTTTAATATGAATGCTTTTTTGTTAATTCTGTTTTTGTTCACATAGATTGAAATGTCAAAACAGCAAACATGAAAATATTTGAAAAAGGGCTCAATTTTGCCAGAAAATAAAATCAATTGTCAGAGTCAAATATAATTCATGTAGGAATCTAGAGTACCCTAGGTGGAAGAGGTGTATTTACACTACAACTTTCAAGCAGTTTCATATATTTCCTTCCTATTAGTGGATTAGCTAGTGCTAAATATTAATAATCTGAGCTCATAAAAAGTAAAAAAACTCCATGCTTCTGAAATCATAGCAAATTATTCTTAAACACTAGTATCAAGATTACAGTCACTGTTTGCTTTTTACATATGAACTACAGATCACAGAAAGTTTCCTGTTGCACTGCAGCATGAAAAAGAAATGTGACACAAAAGAAGCGTAATGTGCTGCGAAGTACAGCAGGATACTTCTGCAATCTCATAAACATTTCATACTGGAACTTGTTATAAGCGAGTTCAACTTGATCTTTTAATGTAATACAGTACATTTTATAAACTTAACATTATCACTGTAGAAGAGCATGCTAACTGAATGTTAGCAATTTATCTTTTATATATAATTATACTCTACTGTAGCTACTGTACGCAGATCTCAAAATGTTAGTACATAAAATATTCATTTTCTTTACGAGATGAGAATGAACTTAAAAGAGGCTTGAAGATAAGAATGAAATATTTGCAGTGCCTATTTCTCAAGAAATAATGAATGACACATTATAACCCAAGAAATCAACATTTAAATTGCAAAACTAAAGTTAAATTTACATTAAGCATTATGATCAGTAATGTGCATCAATATTTGATGAAGTTTAACCTAACCATGTTTATGCACATAAAGCCTCAAGAGTCTGCAGCAGTTTCAACATCAATTTTTCATATTTTTGTATAAAATGGACTCAAAGATACATCTTCCATAAATGTTTTCAGTGCAATTCTGTCAAAGAGGAAAATATAAAGCTAGCTTTCAAGCATTTTAAAGGGGAAAAAAACCACAACAAACAACTTACATTTGCACTGCTGAATCCTAAGTAAGCCAGTTCAGTTGTGCCAACTATTTTGAAGTCAACTCAAACCAAACCTAGTTACCATTTTAGGCAGCATTTCTCCATACCAACAGGTGTAAATGTTGAAAAGCTGAATATTGGGGCGGGGGGAGAGTAAAATTAAGCACAGGCAGAACAATCTAGTTTAAAAGCACCTTTTTCCATCAGTAACAAAAAATACATAATGAAAAAAAGTCTAAAGGTTTCTTTACTAGCAACATTCTAAGTTCACAAATCGGTAAATCCATGTTTCAGTATTATTATCCATCCCACAAACATTTACAGGTCACCTTGCGACTATCATGTATTTCTTGATGGATTATATGAAAATGCTCCATTACTCAATGGGATCAATTTTCTGAAGTTAGAAATTGATTTTTTTCACATGTTGCCAACTGTAGGGAACCAGAGAGAGAACAGCACATGAAATCATAATACGTGCTTGGTATATAGGTATAATACCCTATACGTTTTGGTTTTCAAAGACACAGTTTGTAAACTGTAGAACTGCATACAGGGTGTTGACTTAGGAATTTTGTTTTGATTTCTTGTTTTTCTCCCTGGCTTGTACCTAAAAATACAAATACAACTTCTCTACTGTAGCATAAAATAAAAACGGAGCTTCATTCAAATCCTGAATACCTTGACTGCAATCACCAACAGCTTGACTGCAGTCATTCAACAGAAATGTAGCTCTTCATACCAAAAAAATTTGGCTCACAAAAAAAAGAAAAAAGTACAATAAACTCTCAACAGAAGGCTCTCTCATGAGGCAACCTACCATATACTACTGCTAGATACGAGTTTCCAAAAAAAAACATTACATCCCATTTTCAGCACATTTTTCATAAACATGCAACTTCACTATAAAATACAAAACACTTGGCTCTCAAGAACAGCTTTATAAAGACACACTGCATCAATAAAATTTTCTTTGTGATTAACTTTACATTGTAATAAGAACTGTATTTTCACTAATGTTTATATATCAGATTTCATATTATAATGTAGTAATAATTTGCTCTTTGTGAACATCACGTTCAGAAGGAAATATCTATACACATTAACATACTAGACTTAAAAACTCAGTTACAGAATTTTATTGATACAGTAGATTAATAAAAACTGATGGGGAAGATAAAATGGGTAGGGTTTCAGTACATTATTTAATAACACACTTTTAAAATTATAATATTTTAAATCTTTTTTGAATTTTTTCAATGCCACTAGAAGTCCAGAAAAGTCTGGCATCAATACTGAGGTGTAAAACAAGTCAAACAACTTTCACAATTTGCATCTCTTGTGTTATTCTATCCAACATTGTTCAACTGTAAAAGAAAGTAATTTAGCACCTCTGATGGCAGGTAGGTGCCTACAGGTAAACACCAGGTCAGATTCACAAAGCAAACAAACATCATTGCATTTCTTCTCAACAAATAGTGGCAAAAGAAAGTAGCACTATTTGTTCAACTGATTTTTTTTTCACAGTTAAATGTCAACAAGAGTACAAATACGAACACTGACAGATATTGCTTGAGATCATTCTTAAATCAATAGATCCAATAAACAGTGGGGCACTGTCAGTTTAAAGCTGCAGATAAAAGCTATACAAGCACTTTAGAAGTCAGAAACATTAAAAAAACTATTTACAGTTTTCTTCTTTAGTTCATATGTCTACAAAGCCAGCGCACATTACACTCCACAAAAATCCACAGTTAATGATATCAACGTGTGTGTGGCTAAAGCTTGTGACCTAGGGACTGCAAATGCAGGGGCAGTAAGAGTAAAATAGGTTTTGTCTTTTTTTTTTTTAGCAACCCCATTTGTGCACTAACAGCTTTGTTCAGTCTCAAGCTTTATATTAAAAGCATTCTTCAAAGCTTTCACCTGGAAGGCTGACAACTACATGCTCACTCATCGCCTTTCCCTTTTGGAAGTTCTGCGACGCACCTGTTTGGGGAAAAAGTATTTTAAATATTTGCACAGAAATACTAAGTTCTGAGAAAATCAAGAATAAATATAGTCTATAATGGAAATGCATTTAGAAAATGCTTTCTCTCACAATATTGCATAAGAAACTGACTACAGTATCGTTCATCACTCCTTTTATCCTAAGTACAAGCCTTGATCAATGACAACATAATTTTATTTACGTTACCAACCCTGAATTCTTCAAATATTAAAAAAAATAAGCTAGTCACATTACTCACTATTACAATCTAGCTGACAAGAAAAGGTATGAATTACCTGGAAATCCCCACGAAGCTGTATGCAGATCAGATAGATAACAAAAGCTATGCAGGACAGTAAACTTAAGACTCTTAAGAAAAACTTAATATTTTCTGTCTGAGAAATGCAAATTCCCTATGAAACTACATTGCAATGCTGCTACACAACACTGACATTTGACCACCACCACCTCGTTCTCTTTAAAGAAGGAAGGTTAAGTTATGGGAACAGGAAAAGTCAGTCTTCAAACACATCAATACAAAGACAATCCTACAGACTCAAAAAAAAAAAAAAAAAGCACGCAAAACAGAAGGCATTTCTTACATTGATTGTGGAAACTTCCTCTTCTTCCATTACTTCTTCCTGGGGAACATCATCACTGACAGGTGAACTACTCTGAAATACATCCATCTCTTCACTGGATTCATTCTCCTTACTAGCTGCTTGTTTGGAACGTCCCGCACGGCTAAAATCAGAAGAAAAATAAAAATCAGTTTCATGCTATATGGGTCTGCAGATGCATCAGCTTTGCAAGAGAACTAACATTCATTTGATAAGAACAGCAGCCTTAAGTTTTCCATCTATGACATGTTTCTACCTTGTGTGCTTTTTTAGTTCATCTGTACAAAGAATAGTTGACATATTAATAGGAATCTGAACAACAGCAATTGGAAGCCAGTTTCTTTCAGAATACAATGCCAGGAATACAATGGTGAACAATGTCTTTCATCTATGGACAGTACAGGTATTGCTCTTCAGTACCAGACACAGCGCAAGGAAAGCTGACACAACAGTAAACCAAGAAATGGTCTTAAGTTAAGGAGGGAAGATTTAGTTTGGATACTAGGGGGAAGTTCTTTACTAGGAGAGTGGTGAGGTACTGGAACAGGCTGCCCAGAAAAGTTGTGGATGCCCCGTGCCTGGAAGTGTTCAAGGCCAGGTTGGATGGGGCCCTGGGCAGCCTGGTCTAGAATTAAATTCTAGAGGTTGGCAGCCCTGCCTATGGCTGGGGGGTTGGAGATTCATGATCCTTGAGGTCTCTTCCAACCAGAGCCATTCTGTGATCTGTGATTTATACACCACAGAATTTTAATAACTGCGCATATATCATTTTACAGACCTAGAAGAGCCCACATACTGTTATTTATGAAGTTAACACTGTAGTAGACCTAAAGCTTCCAAACTAGCTCATACTAAGAGCTAGGGATAAATCAGCAATACTATCACCCTAATCAGAATAATCAAGAACAATCAACAATATCGTACATTTTGTTAGTTATTAGAGCTGAATCACAAGCCAAAAAAAAAAAAAAAAAAACCAACACCCAAAAAACCCTAACCATATGCTGAAAAGGAGAGGTAGGCCTCACTCACGCTCTCCCTGCTTTAAAAACAAGAAAATGAAACCTGGATATGCATCTAAAACTAAAGGCTGCACTCATGTTACCATTTTGTAGTTCACATAGTTTGCAATTAAATCATTGATTCATGCCTTTTGCTACTCTTTGGTTTGGTCTGTGAAATAGTCTTGATGCACCCAAACTAGGTGACTTCTTGGATGAAATTAAACTAGAAACTCCATTCCAGATAGACAATTCACTTCAGTCCTCATTGGGGGTGATACAGGTCCATAACAACTGTCCTCCAACAGCTTCAAACCATAGATGAAGGGAATTTTCAGTCATAAGAACCACAGTTCAGAATAAAACCACCAAATTACACATAATTAAAGTACAGAGGGAGTTTCAGAACCAACCAAACAACATGGCAACCTCTGAAAAATCAATAGCTTAATTGAGGCCTTCTAAGACTGACAGAAGCAACACAATCAAAAAGGAAGCAGGAGAATTATTCACAGGCTAGCTTCATCTTCTCACATATGGGTGAAGAGGCAGGAAAACAATACTGGAAAAGTCGGGATACTGTGAGTGCAAAATGCCAGAACATGAGATTAGGTGAGAAATTGGAATTTCATGGAGGATACAAACTTGCTCAGGCAAGGATTTCAGGTATAGAAAAAACAGACTGACAAGGACAGGCAAATAGGACAGGCAAATCTGGATCCTGCCAGAGGAGAAGCCCAGACTCTAGAAAAACAATACTGGCAACAGAATAACAAAAAAAGGCCAGAATAGTGATGTGTGTAAGTAGCACCCTAAGGAATTTACTACCAGATTCTGGAAAGGTATGTTGCAAATTTGTTCCATGTCCCAGTTATTATTTTCCTGTGCACTTGTACACCTCTGCTTACATATACTGCACGTACATTTAAAGAAAAGGCAGAGATACCAGTAGTTTTTACAGGAAGCACAAGAAAATTAAACTGGTCACAGTTTATTTTGTAGCTCAACACAACTTAGAATTTTTAAGAACTGTTCTCTGTAGACCATAAAACATTTTATTATACATTACCTTAAAAATAAGGAGGCCATAAATTAGAAAGTCAATGGAAATTAATTTAAGAAGAACCAGAGTATATTTATTTATTATTATATTTATTATTTATAAAATATTTATTTATACCCTTCACCATATCATTTCACAGTAGTAACAATTTGATTCTTCCTCCCTATCTAAAACAGTAATGCTTCTTATTCCTTGCAGTCTTTATAAAGCCCTATCCTCAAGGCCCTCACGTGTTGTGCTGACCTTTCTCCTAGAAGAGCAGTGCTACATATACGCTACCTGAGCACATTAAATTTACTCATGGCCTATTTGCTCTAGTTTGAGATGCTCTAGGAGAGGTAGCTGGGGAAAACCTTTTAGAAATAGTAACAGCAATTTATTTTCATAACTGAAAGTTAAAGTACTCTGAAATATTTTCAGCAAATGATTGCTTGGGGGCACAGAGGAATATTTTTAAATTTACTAAACACAAATTCAGAAAATATTCACCACTTACACTTTTTTTTGCTGTGATGGTGGTGTTTTTGATGACCTTCCTCGTCTGTTCTGTGGCGTAGACTGTGCTGATTCAACTGTACTAGATTCAGATGGCTCTGCTCTGTTTTGAGGAAGACCCAAATTGCAAAGTATCAAATTATAACTGATGTCAAACAATACAAAAAGAGATGCACTTACAAGCAGACAGACTTACCTCTGCTGCGCTCTTTTTGTCGACCTGTTTTGCCTGCCTTTTGGCTTTTGTTCAATGTTTTCAGTCTGCCTTTCTTCTTCCTCTTCCTCCTCCTCTACTGCTGCTGCTGACGTTTGTTTTTTTTTGCTTCTTTTTGATGACTTTGTTGCTGGCTCTTCCTTTGGTGTTCCCCCATTATTTGGTTTGGGAGGCCGTCCTCTTCTCCCTTTCTTTGGCGGACTGTTCTGTTCATCCTCACTTTCTATTACATCTTCTTTTAGCCTTTTTTCCTCTTGCCATTGTGTTTCATCAGATTCTGAAACAACTGCAGGTCTCTTCCTTCCCCGCTGACTGCCTCTTAGCTTCTGCTCTTGTCCCAGTTTATTTAGGTCATCTATGCTTAGCTTCTCTTCTGAGTCTGTGATAGCTGGTTTCTTCCTTCCTCTAGGCTTCTCAAGTTCTGACTGAAAAGGTAAGATTAAATCTCAAATTAAAAAACTGAATTACTGTATTAAACTGGTACATGCACAGAAGCTGAAGAACTCTAACCCAACAAGACAAAGAGTCTTGAAGTTAGATGAAATTCTACCAAGCATCTCTACAGTGTCCATTTCCAAACCTTTGCACAAGTGTAAATAAATATATACACATAATTGCCACAACGAAAGATTAATTTAAAACACAAGCAATTAAATCACAGAAGTGTATAAGGTCTTTCTCATTTTGTTTCCTCATCTGTGGCAAACACAATTGGGTTGAATGTACATGACTGCAGTTTTGTCAGTAGGAAAATAGAAAGATAGGATAGACACGGTCGAACGCCTCATCAACCTTCTGAGGCTTGAACTCTGCTGAGTTCCCTTCAGGAAGTTGCAGAGAGCAGTGAGGTCTCCCCTGAGCCTCCTCTTCTCCAGACTGAACAATCCCAGCTCCCTCAGCTGCTCCTCATAAGACTTGTGCTCCAGACCCTGCACCAGTTTCGTTGCCCTTCTCTGGACAAGCTCCAGGGCCTCAATGTCTTTTTTGTAATGAGGGCCCCAAAACTGAACACAGTACTCGAGGTGTGGCCTAGCTCCAAAGAAACAAAAACGAATTCTGAATTTATTACCTTAAGCAGTTTTATTATATATTCAAAATGAGATATAAATGCCCTTAGGAGTACTTGAAATATTGAACTGTATTGATTTTTGTCAGTTATCAATTCAACCCACAGCCTCTCAACTACCACATGTCAGGCCCTTCAGATTTACATCTGATGCAACATAACAAACCAAGCTCTTTAAAAAGTTGCTTATCCAAGGTTGAAGTTTTTTTCTTCAACTATTTTCTTGCTTTCCCTTACCTGAATTAAGCTTTCAAAATGGTTTTGTAATTAAAGAAATGAAGTTCTATGTAAGCATTAACGTATTAATTCACATTATGCCATTTAGACTTTTGAGCATACAGAATGTACGTGTATATATGGCAATACTGGTCTGAAAAATTTAAAGCTGAAAGTCGAATGTAAGAAATAAAATTGTGTTGTGCTTAAAGAGTTGGGTTGTTTTTTATTTTTTTTTCTTATGCTGCCTGTTTGCTTCACCTACAAAATACTACAGCATAGGATGGTTATCTGCACTTCAAGACAAGTAAAAGTCCAAGATAGTTTTACCAGTCAGTAGCTTTCTATGTCCCAGGCAATTCAGAGAAATGCGACAAACTGACCTAACAGGAGAACAGAGGGTCCAAGAAAACCAAAGTAGCAGTGACATCAGATACAGCACATTCTTAATACGTTCTAGAATATCAAGTTTTAATAGATTTGATCTCATTCATAATGTCTCATGTATAACTTAAATTACTACAATTATGACAGACAGCCAAAAGTTAAGGAACAAAAAATAGTTTACTAATGATACGAGTTTCTTTTTATTCAAACTGTTAATAGAATTATAATTTTCTTCATTTTTTCCTGCGTTCTGATATAATGTGTAAATGTTGCTTGAGACTGAATATCCAGCCTGTTAAAACATAATAAGGGAAATCCTGTGAGACTCCATTGATCTATAACTACCAGTTAGCTAGCTGACTCTGCCCTAAAGCCTATGGCAGATCACAGCATGCACAGACATTTAAAATCATGCTATAGCTTCTGCTTGTGATACCTATCATTCAGAACCATCCAATTTCCCGATTTTTCCCGCCTTCACTGCTGTACAAATTATGTGCAAGAAAACAAAATCCATGTGGCTATTCAGATAACTTTTACTTGAATTTCTAAATCCAATGTCAAATCGGAATGCCCTTTTCCTATTCAAGATAACCTATGACTAGGCAGTTGCTATTCCCTATAGCTTTTGAAAAACACAACAGTTGTCTGGAAAAGAACATGTCTTCACATCAATAATGGCACAACACCAAAAAAGGTAAGAATTACAATACTTCATTGTAATACATCAGCACTGTAATTGATGTGTTACCATTTTGCTAGCTACAAGCAAATAAACCATTTACAAAAATAATTTTTACAACCTCAGAAGGCAATCTGATATCTCAGACAGGTTAATGTGCTCCTGCAGAATTCCTGTGCAGTTGAACATTCTGAAGTTAGTCCAATTAATTCTTACAAAGTCATATTTTCACTAACCATCAGACACATACAAAAAACTACAGTATACTGGGAAACAAAGCCCAAGCAAGGTATCAACTTGACCAACGTTTCAAGTACTTCATCAATGAATTCCAAACATCAGACTAATTGTGGACTAATTGCCACCAACCTCACGTTAGCACAATCTACTTTCAAAATCCTGCAAATCGTAACAGACAATCTTGAAAGCTTACTCAAGTTGTCAGTATGACACAAAGGTAATGTAATCAGCCAAACTGAACTTTTTTTTTCATTCCATTTTTCATCTCTAAGCACATCCTTCAGCAAATGAAAACATTACCTCAGTTTCACGTTAGAAAAATATTAAGTATCAGCATATTCATTGTTATTTTAATGTCTTGGTGACTGAAAATGAAACATCTGTAACGCAACCAAAAGGCTCACCCTTACAAGATCAGAGTCGTCCCTTTTATCAGTTTTCTTCCCTGGTAATGGTGAACTCAGTGTGAAGTCTTCATTTTCACTGTGGTCCATTTCAGTGCTATCAAGCCTAGAATCAATAAACATTTGTTCTCCTTATTATTATAATATAGCAGGCAATCATTTTATATATAATTTAATAATTATAATATATATTCTGAAGGATATATATATATCCTTCAGAAGGAATCTATTCCTAAACCATGAACAATCTGGCAGAACCTTTCACTCAGACTATTGCAGCTATCACGGGATACCACAAACAAGAACATCTAAGGGCAAGGGGTCAATCACAAGCTAGTATGTTCATCTCAGTTAAAAAAAACAAACAAACAAACAAAAAAAAAAACACAGCTGATCTTTTTGAAACAGAAAAGCCTTACTGAGGTACAAAAGATCTGTGTCTGTTTACATTTGCATACCCTTTACATACCAAAAATCCCCACAGACCAACTAAAGCTCTTTCCTATGGTAAGGTTTGTGCGGTAGAACAGCAGATCTAAATTTCAGAGATAGTTCATCCCCCAGCTTTCTTTAGTTATTTATGGCAGCATATATGTAAAAGCAAGTCCACTTTTATTTCAGTTTCTACACATGTGTAAGTAGGCAATGATTTGTAAAACACTGAGACCCATAAGTAGAGGATAATACACAAAAGTTCCTCTTCATCTGCACCGAAGCTGGAAAAAGCAATTTTAATTTTATTTTATTAAGTAACAGTACAGAGTTCTAACAATAAAGAAATATTCTATGCATTAAAAAAGCAAGAGGCATTTAGATACACCAACTCCCTGTACTGGGCACTGCCTAGAGTGGGAAAGACATTCTTCTACAAGGAGAAAATCTGCAGTAAGTTCTGACAGTTTTTATACATCACCTTAACGGATGGAAGCTTGTGTGAATATATTCAATCATAGTGAACGGGAAATACCATGCATAATGAATCACTACCATCGCTTCTGGTGGACTTTCCTTCTTTGGTGTCACCACTCGAAATGCTAATTGATTTTACTTAAGTGAGCTGGGGAGACCACGAAGATGACAGAGTAGGTTAGGCTGCAAGTGCAGCACTGTTACTTCTTTTAAATAGACTACATGTAGTCTCAGATTCACTTCACTGGATATGAAGAAGATGGATTCTAATCTGCCTTTATCAATAATGCATTTCTGCATATGAACTTGTATGACTTCTTACAAGTTTGTGTAATTGCCATGGAGTGGTGAAGGATTTGTTGTGTAGCACTGCCCTACTTTTCAAATTAATAGTATATATTAAATATTCACAGAAGAATCAACTGAGAAGTCTTAGTTCAAAACATAACTTTCTCTCAGTCTTGAATGAATGTGGGGACCGTGTCATCTCTGAATTTCTCTGTGAAACAAATTAACAATGTGACCTTCAGTTCAATAAAAGATACCAAGATTGTAACCTAGAAAATCAAAATAAAACAATGTATAAATTTTATGGACAGCTAGCTAATGAGACAACAAATTCTCTAATATTTCAGTATGTCCTTTCCATGATCACAGAATTTAAACTCCAGAAACATTTATCTGCGAAGTCCAGCACAGATTCATAGAAGAGGAGATTATACTACATCCATATTGGCCACCATATTGGCCACCATATTGGCCTAGTTCTCTATTTCTATGACATATAAACACATTACAGCAGCTTGCAAATTTCCTAGGATCTGCAGATCTAAATATAAATGTATGAAAACCTCTTTTCCTCCTTCAACAAACCTGTAGACGTGATTTTATTCTCTTTTGATGGTTCTTGAATATCTTTTTTTTCTTTCTTCATTTCTCTTTTCTTTTTTTTTTAAAGAGAAAATTTATTTCTGTTGTTGAAAAGCTCAATTTGTGGTTCCCATTATGCAGTGTGCCATTGTAACTTCACTTTAAAACGATATAATTTTGTTTCTCAAATAAAAAGCATTATAGAAATATTCAGAGTTTCCATTACAAATACTTGAAATATCAAAGCTCCTTTGTTGTCTACCAACCTCCCTTTGATCCTTCCTGGAGAGCTTGGATTTGAACTGCTGCTGGCATTGCTTACAGTTTCCATTCGTGAAGATTTGGATTGAGACTGCTTGCCTGCTGACGAAAGAGGCTTGTTAACCGCTCCAAGAACATTGGCTGCTTTGGGCTGAAACCAAAAATATATTTCCTTTATTTTCAACTAAGCATTTAGATAATATTAACATGTACTATACTTAAAATATTCACACATTTCACTTCCTGCAATCAGAGTTTTGATTACAACGCAAAACAATAAACATTAAAATACTGAAGTTATAAGAAGGAAGCTGATAGACTTGCAATCAAACAGGCAGCTGCCACCAAAGCCAGTATTATTTTCTCAACACTTATAACTCTGTCCTCTTCTCACTGGTAGTACTGGGCGGTCACCTGACCTTGCAGTAAGTCACTTCAGCACTTCTTTTAAAGTTTGCTTCCTGCAAATGTCACTGCCGGAAGCAGCTCACCATTTGGATTAGATAAGCATCTCAACTGGCAAAGACAGAGGTAGCAGTAGCACAGCACTTTCAGCAAGTAAGCCATTAAAGTGACTTAGCTGTAATGGCAAACTACACCAGCTTCAACTGGGAACAAATGACAGTCTCAAAAGCAAATGTTCCAGAGAAGACTCCAATGATTCATACACAGATTTGGAAATCGTCAGGCTTTTATTAGGAGCCAAAATTTCCAGACAATGGTGAACTTCAGGTTACTTAAGTGGATTACCTTTCAGATATGCCAAATACCTCTAGCTCATAATTACTTTTGAGAAAGCTGAAAGCGTTCAGTTAGTCCTACAGAGAATAGACCTTTATCCAAACACCTGCCTACAGAAATGGTGAGCAATTCAAGACCATCCCCCAGATTTCACAACATTTAGAATGATTCGTTCTATATTTCAATATTAGATTCTAGCTGGTGACAGCATAAAGAAAAAGCCACAGTGCTAGAATACCTGTCTTTAGAAAGTTAAATATAAAACCTTCTTTAGAAAAGCAATTTCAAATTAGGCTACGTGTGAAATATAGAGCTACTGGAAAATCCAACGAAGGGCCACCAAGATGATGAAAATTCAAGAGCATTTCTCAGTTGAAACAAGGCTGAGAGAACAGGGACTCTGGGACCAGATGACCTTTAGAGGTCCCTTCCAACCTCAAGCATTCTGATTTTTTATGATAGCAAAACCATGTCACTTGTATTTTAATGTTGTCACAGCAAACTTACTATCAGCGAGCTTGGCACAGAAGTTAAGAATTCTGTCAAGCATGGGATGGCAGAACTTAAAACTGACTATCTGAAATTTAAAAGACAAAACTGCTTTTTTAGAACTTTTGTATCTCCAATAAAAAGTGATTTTTAACTCGCTGAGTTCAAACATTTACACACTCAATACAGTGCTTATATATTTAGACCAGAAAGATTGGCTTTCATCTTCGAAAATAAAGATACCATCATACATATATTTTCCTAACTTGCATTCTACCTCTACTGGAAAGTAGCTGGCTCACAGCTAATGCTCCATTTGCAAAGTTAAGGCTAATGAAGATGCTGCACTTTCACTTCTTTAACAAAGTAGCAGATAAATGTTTTCCTGTAATCAGGAACAAGATACATTAATCCAGATGAAAACCATAGTATGTCCTTTCCTTTACTAAATATTAAATTATTAACTTCTGTTGGCTTTTTTTGTCTTGTTTTTGTTATTTATTTAAAAGTAATGCAGACAAATCAATTTCCTTGAAAATAAGCAAACAAACACACACCTTTCCAGGAGTGAAAAATGACTTCATTTCTGGAGGAAGATAATTTTTGGTGTTACTAAAATTCTATAAAGAAGGAATAAAAAAAAAATAATCAGTGAACAAGATATAAACATTTTGGAAGTAGTACTAGAAGAGATTTTCATTACATCATTTATAATTTTGATCTTTCAAACCTGAACTATAACATCTCCTAAAAAAATTACAAAGGCAGAAAAATGCATGTAAACATAAATACTTACAAGAACATAAACACATATCTTCAACTAATTATAATACAGAGAATTCTACAAGATCTACAGAACTCTTGCATTACAACTACTGAAGATTTAAATAGACTTATCTCAAGAAAAATTAAACTCCAAGGTCTACCTTGTCAGGTTGAGTAAAATATCGTGCTGGAAGTACAGGATCTTTAGGGGATTCCAAACTGTATGTTGTACTCTTTGACATAATGATATTCATTGCTACATCACAGACTGTGTAGAGTTTCTGTAAGTAATAAACAATAAAAAGTAAAAATGAAAAATCAGAAGGTCATTTCAAAGTCTGACGAAAATATTCTTTCGAGGAGAGGATTATAAGGGGTCTGAGTCAAAAAGAATATTTAACAGCAGCATCCATATTAAACAGTGTATCACCAAGTTCTAAAACACAGAAGCAGAAAACCACTGTACACCCAGCAGATAAAGAAAGCTGGCTTCCATGATCTTTCTACACTTTAAGATTAACATATGTCACGGTTTCAAAGACAAAGTTAAACCCAATCCTTTGGGAAAAGTAAAAAAGTGACACATTCATTCACATAGGCTACTCCAAAAGTAATGCCTCCTATTTATTTCCATGGAGTCTACAACAGATACAAAGATCACAGTAACACTATTTGACAGAGAAATTCTCATCTTCAAAATGCTGCTTTTTAAGCACAGCAACTTCCACTGGCTACATATTTTGGCCAGCAATGAACAAGAGCCTGCATTCCATGCTCACAAAAATCGGCACGGCCATCCAGAATGTGACTTGTCTTTCATGATGCCATCAGCAGCGCTGGAACAACACCCAGCGCCTCGCTGCGCTCACATCCCCTGTGAGCTCATCTCCATGAACGGTCGGCAAGTGTCAATGAATGTCAGAGGCTGCCAGTTTTTCTACATGGAAGAATTCAATGACGCCTTTGCTTCATACGTACTCCAACATCGGATGCCTTTTTGTCAGTCTGCCCCTCTGCTGCCATCTGTCACATGGCAACAACATTTAAAGGCATATTGGTGAGAAGGTTCAACCTCTATTGCCATACCATCAACATCTGCCTCTGTCATCGTGGGCCAACATCATAAAATAGGAGGCATTACTTTGAGTGCAGTCATATTACGTGATGCAAAAACCTCAACAAGATGAGAGTTGATCTGTTCACTACATAATACAAACATCTCATGAATGTATTTTTCTTACTCTTTCACATTATGGGATGATTTAAAAGAGTAAAACTTTTTGCTTAAATACATCTAAAGGTAGCATTCAGTAACGTTGCTGAGATTGAAACAGAATGATGTCAAACTATTATGTCCTACTGAAACAAGACATCTGTCACCATGTCTGACATCTCAACTGCAATAGCGTACTCACTACATAAAACAACACATGTCCTCTATACAACTCTAGCAAAAGACATCTTCAAGTTGGTGTGTAAACAAAAGTAGCCAATTTCCAGAGCAATGTCAAAATTAAACGTAGTTACCAATAAAAAGTGTCACCTACTTCATTCATTTTTGCATCATCTGGTCCTTGAGCATCTTTAGTCTGCTTAATATTTTCTACCATTTTTCTGATAAATGCATGACTGTTGTTCTCATTTTTAGCCATCAATATTTCCAGTATGAACCACAAACACCTAAGGAGAAAGGTAGTACTCCTCATGAGCAAAGACATGAATAAAAATACTACTGTCAAAAAAGTCACACCTACAAAGTGGTTTACTGAAGTTTTATTAGTATTACAAATCTCCAGGAAACCAATTCATTAGAAAGAAGCAATGAAGGTCAGGATGAGCAGAAGGTGCAGGTATTTCTATAGGGTGCCAAAGAGCACTAAATAAGCACATACACCATTTTCCCACAGTGTTTCACAGTAATAATTGCCATTGTTACATGTACTGGACAATGTATCAATGTAACTCATTAAATTAAAATTCTACTTAGAATAAAATTTGATTACTATAATTCTCAGAAATAACAGCATTAAAGACAGTCCTACTCTTTAATGTCCTTTAGTTGCTCGATGTCCTGGACTTTGACATAATCTGGGTCATGAGCTAGAAGATGTATTGTGTAAGGAACAACATACTCTGGTAGAAGCGACAACAGTTTCTCTGAAAAGCAAAAGAAAGATGCATTAAAATAGTGCATCTCAAGAAATACATCTTCCTAAAACATTTTCTACTGCAAAGGAAAGAGCAAAAAGAGTCAGCATACACTAACATAAAGCATAAGTACAGGCACGTGCATCTATCATTTCCTTGTGAGGTTTTTGTTAATATCTGTCTAATTGTTGATGTGTAGATGTTTCATAAATACAAAAACTGAGATTTTAACCATGTTCCATGGACTGATATTTCCTAGATATCTCGAAAATCAGCTGCAGTTCCCTTTACATCCAAGTCTTTTCCTTGGTTCAAAACCATTATTCTAAAAGACTCTGAAAAGCAGATGATGATCAATCACAAAATCCACGTGAACTGCAGCATCTGAGACCAGCACAACTGCAGAGTAAGCTATTACTTTTTATATACACTGCAGTAAAGAAGTCAAGAGAGTAGAAAAATGTGTTCTCTACAAAAAAAAAAAAAAAAAAAAAAAAAAAAAA
>NW_024885532.1:29520005-29605518 GCF_019232065.1 Centrocercus urophasianus
GTGCAGCAGAATGTGTATAAGATGCACACAGTGTGTATTGGATGTCTGCAGGAAAAATGAATTCGACACCATCAATGCTCATGGCCAGCTTAAGCATAAAAAGAGTGTAAGATGTAAGTGCTGGATGAGGAGGAAAGCTTTTCTGTGGGGAGACTGAGTTTCAAGTGGTTTTGAGGAGGGAAAAGCCTGTGGCTGGCTGTGAATAACCACCTGCCCCTAGAGGACAAGTGGCAAGGCGCCAGGAGTGGCGAGCTGTGCTGGTGGTGTGTCACCACGAGGACCACCTACATGCACTTGGTGCCAAGCGCTGTTTGGCAAACAGGATGGATGCCGTGTGTAAATAAACGAGTTACATAACACACTCAGAGTTCATGCACCAACAATTGATGGTTAGAATTCTGGTGATGCTGAATGCCAGCTGCCTCACAACCAATGGGGCTGCAGTGTTTGTTGTCTCTGGTAGGACTCAGTCATGCTTTGTGGGGCACCTGCAACCTCCTTGAAACCAGCCTGACCCCAAGAATACAAAGAAGAGCAGAGCTGGACAAGTTTAGATGGAGACACTTTGTGTTTCATGGCCACTTGCTCTGTTACAGAGACTTTTCTGATGCCCTTCTGACCATAAGTGTCATGGGTGAGTCTGTGGTACCCAAGCATCTGGGCAACCATGCGCCTCGATGAGAACAAAAATCGCAGCTGTTGGGCCGTTAGAAATAGGGTTGCTGCCATCTGTTGGTTAAAATCACATGGGGAACAGGAAGAGCTCTTAAGGGACAATGCCATCTAAGGTGCAGATCTAATGAAAAAGGCTACTTTGCAATGCAAGTCTGATGTGATCATGTTTTGCAAATGGAGAGGGGGCCACAAAATGATAAGCCTGTATTATTACATTGCATTGTTGCTGTCCTGCACACCAACATAAGCTGTTTGCTGGAGTGCTAGCTAAAGTTCTATGTTTTCAGAAAATATAATGTGAATTTAAAGCTCTAGAATAATGTTTGTAAATCTTTGAATGTAACTGTTAGATAATAAGTGCCAATATACTTCAGAGACTGCTTTACTGCACAGAAATCAAGGACATGCTTACAGAAAACATGTAAATGAGATGTGGCATAGTATCTAGACCTCAAAAAACCTACTGCAGACTATGTCTGTGGGTGTTCCCGCCTACAGACTTCTTCACTCTGTAGCCATCACTTCTTTAAATGTGATGCTTTAACACAACACTTTTCAGCACACATCTCCAAATCCATATATCTCTGTTTTTAAATATACATTTTCCCCCACAAGAGATGACCTGAGCTCTGCAGAATGATGCCCCTGAAGATCTCTCTGTGGCCTCCAAGAACCTTACCAGCCACTTGCCTGGGCTCTTGGCAGCCACCTTTGGGTACCAAAGTTCTGGCTGTGGGTCTACAAATATTTCCCTTTCTGCAGGCCATCTCCATCAGTTTGTAGTGCTAAATCTTCCTGCATGTGTCATCTGTCAGTGTTGCCACTGTCAGTGTTGCCACTACTTGGACAAGTTTTGGAGCAACCTAACAGCTTGTTCCACAGGTCTCTTTAAAGGCAGTGTTTCTTCCTCCCTGCCCTGTTAGCCTAGACGAGCTCAGCTTTCCTGTTTACTACCTGAAGCTCTGCCCTATTTTCTGTCTGAGAGTCACAGCTACAAATTAACTAAATTCTATGGACTAAGCAATCCCGAGAGTACTCTCTTCCTTCAGCTTCCTCCACAAGTTGTTTAAGCAAATATACATGCACCAAACATGAGAGTGAAAGGCTTCCACGGTAAGTAAAATTGAACCTTCCATCACCTGTGTCCAAAATGATTTAGGTATTAAGTGTTAAACATTGAACAACCTGAGCATTAAACATCTGAGATGTACATTAATGCACTCTTGTCCACTCCATGTTCACGTTCCTTCACCCTGTGCTCTGCCAGATTTCATTTTTGGAGCGCAGCCTGCCTGGTTGCTTACCCCCAGTAAAATGTCTTACAAGGTTTAGAAATAGCTGCTGAGCATACTGAGCAGGTGAGGAAAGTACCTTGGGATGTTTCTGGGCCCTCTCACTGGAAATGCACATGGGCAGAAGCACTAAAGTTTGCAATTAAAAACATGTCTTAGGTAGGGTTTCTGAAGTTTGGATTTGGCCAAGAGACTGGGGCACTGAGGTTTCCAGATGTCTTTCCATGTGGGTTGTATGGAAAATGATTTCCCCAAACCTTTCCACACGGCTCCCATTGACACAGGTTGAAGAATTCATACCCATATGTAACCTGACAGTCATTGCTCCTCACAGTACCCCAATCCCACTGCAGCTAAAGGTAAAATTCCTTCTGCAATACAGCCGTGTTGCCTGGTTATTGCAGAAGTCCTTCCACTGTGGCTGCAGCACATTTTGCAAGTTCAGGAAATGCTTTTCAGTTTTGGTGGGATCTTTACAGAATGAGTGGGAACCAGGTAGAGAAGATCCAGTTATCCCCAGCAGTCTACAACAGATGAATTCTTGTTCTACTCAGTAGGAAATACTGAAGAAAGACTCACGTGCTGGAAGCCTGCCTGCGGCTTTCACCAAAGATTTAAAGGAAAATTAGTTGGCTGGATTAAACACTGGCTTACTCATTCTTGTAAATCACAGCTCGTCATACTTAATTCTTATTTTACTTTTTGTGCAATAATTATAGGTTGGGGATGTGTTCTTATAAGCTAAGTAGATGAGTTCTTACAAGATTTACTGCAAAATTGCTGATGAATGTAGACTAGAGACATACACAACAGGCATGACGACAGCGATATGTAAAAGAGGAGATATTGGACTCTGACCATTCTCGACTGCCCCACTGCTTCATTTCTGGGCCATGCCTTCATTCAGTTTTGCACGTGGTCCAGTTTGTATTGGGATTTGTAGGTGGAGCATCCCCATGTGCTTCATTTAGCTTATGTTGTGGACCTGCTTCCCAGAAGAGTGTCTGATCTCCTTTTTCCTCCTGTCCTCTTTCCTTCACAACTTTCTTGTTTAAACAAATTGCACGGGTTCACTACCCTGCTGTGTGAAGAGGCCCTTTTATCTACCTTAACCCAATCTGCTATTACTTCCATCACTCTCCCTCCACCTAGTTCTAATATGTGGGATATGATGAATAACAGTTCTGCATTCACCTCATCCACTGCCTTTATGATTTTGCAAATGTTGGTCGTAATCTCCTCTCCACTTCTCATCTTCAAAGCATTTTTAGCTTTTCCTTACCTTAAAATGTTTTATCATTTTAGTTGTCCCTTTCTGCCCTCTCTCCAACTCCATTGCACCCTGAAGAAAGCGTGGCTTAGCAATGAATTCCATGTAGATTATACAGTGAAATTCCCTAATTTCAGACCCAGTAGCCCTGTGGGAGGTGTGCTCCAGTGTCTCAGCCCCACAGTTTGCCTCATCAAGAAGTTTGTCTGCTCTCACCATGCTGCTCCAACAATGTCTGCCTGCACGGACCCCAGGCAGAAAGATCTAACTAACCACATGAAAAATATGATAAAAAAAGGTCAGTATTATCCTTATAATTTCCATTTACATACAAAGGGAAATTGACCCACAAGGGCAATTAATGATAAAAAGAGTATTTTGGCTTTTTTATTGGTGTAGCATAAACCTGCCATTTCAAGAGGAAAAACAAGTGCAAGGGACGTGACTGTGGTGTCTGGATGCTCTCTGAGCAATGCTATGCCAGGATTTGTTTGAGGAAGTGAGGAAAAAAAAAAAAAGAAAAATAGAAAAGAAAAAACAAAAAAGGAGGTTGGAACAGGAGGTTCTGCTAAAGGCAGTAGTTTTCTGGGGCTTTTCACAAGGTAATAGCAAAAAATAAAATGCAACACATCAAGGAAATAAAAACACCCCTTGAAGCTGTGAGAGCACTTGGTGGTTACTGAAGGTTTTTCTGAGAAATGCAATGACTAACATATTTTCTCAAACAATCCTATCCCCTGTTTAGCAGCTGGCCACCTACTGCTACCCTGCTGTGGCTGTTGGGGAGCAGACGGCTCACCAATGCTGTCTGGCAAAAGAGAAAGGCGAAGATACCTCCAGAAAAACGTAGCATTGAATGGGAGTTTTGAAAAGTCCTTGGGGATCTCTTCAGCCCTTCCACTGTTGGTGGTGTTCATGCAGAATTGCTGCTTGTGGGTTTGTTACATTCCCAGGGCTCCTGTTGCAAGGCCTGGACCAGTGGGGAAAAGAAGAATGTGGTTCTGAGAGAATAAATTCCTACAGATTGCTGTTGTTTGCAGTTCATGTTAATACCGCAGCTCCCCTGAGCTTCCCATACCCTCCCTCTAATAAATCTCCCTTCATCTGATGCAAGATGATGTGCTCATTTCTTCCCTGCACTGAGAATCCCTGTTCTTTCATAAATCTAACCTGATACGTACTCACCCGTCCTTGACTTTAAGTGGTTGGGCAGCTGCTTTTGTGCATACAAAGGGTGGATGCATTAAGCATGCTCAAGGCATACCTGATAGGAGTAGATCCCATGAGAGCTCAGTGCTGCAATACCTTTCTCTGCCTTTTTTAATCTTCCTCTCCTTACAAGAACCTCCTGAGGATATTTCAAGACATTATCCAACAGTTCCTCTGCACAGTTCCAGGCTGTTGCCAGGAGCCACTGCTGTTCCCTCACAGTGCTTCTTCAGTGGGACAGTGTGGCTGCCATGTCTCCATCTGCCACACCTCCATCAAAGCTCAGCATCCACGTGGAGATCAGGTTTAATGCAGGGTGGCCCCACCTTTTCATAGTGGGTTTCTGCTTTGTGCTCGCCCTCTGTAACAGTTTTGGTGTGCTTCTGTATGTGAGCCAACCTCAGTATATATCACTACAGACACTGATGTACACCTGTACACACACAGCTGATGTATTCCCGATGGGAGACAGTCCTGATAATTACATGAATAAAATATTATGGATAATGGAAATAAAATCAATGCACCCAGGCAGGAAGTAAGCAAGTCACCAATATGAAATGCATGTTATACTGCTGACAGGTGTTTTAATATAGCTTGTGAATAAGGGATTTATTTATAAGGAAAAAAGCTCAGACAAAGCCTCAGAGTATAATTATTTATCCAGCTTTGTAATTATTAGTTATAAATCTCCAAAATGGCTGAGAAAGTGGGGAGATGCCAAGTCTGGCTGTGTGAAATGCTATTGCTGGAAGCGGTGTTATTCCTGACAATATATTATGACCAAAGACACAAGAGAATTTCCATTTTCTGGGAGCACTGCCTTTTTGCAGCAAGAAATGTGCTTTCAGTGACGGCTTTAATATCAAGTTACAGGCTCTGGCCACACAGGGGAGGAGGAATAGAGGTAGCTGAACTTTTCTGGATTAAATGTCTATTATATGGTTGCCAGGGACAACAGGGGACGGGGTTTAATGACCCAGGTGGTCCCTTCATATTCTGCACTCATATCCTCCACTATCAAAATGGTTCCTCGGGGATCTGCCTGATCAAATACCAACAGCACTAAATCCTGAGACCTGTTGGAAAAGCGTTGGCCTAAGTGATATAAGATGTGCTGAGGCAGAAAAGGAGTGTGCAAGGCAGCCAGTCACAGCATATCCTGCCTCAGCCCCAAGGCTGGTGTATTTGAGGCAGCCACTGTACCTGGTGAAGCAGTAACACCCATAATGTAACCAGTAGGGTCTCCTGGTATAGTGATCAATTCCCATTTCAGTTTTAACTGCACTGAAGGTGAATACCAAGAATGAGTGGCGTACCCTTGCATGGGTTTTTACAGGTCTGTTCCATAACTCTAGTAACTTACAGTAGGAGTATGTTAAGTGTACCTCCCACAAATGTCTACTGGTATTTATAATGACAGCCCAAGAACTGGACCACCAATGAACTTTAGAGCCCTTGTTAGTATAAAAAAATAATAATAATGGTATAGGAATCAAGCATAGGAAAAAGCCAGATAACATTTGCCATCTGGGTTAGAAAGTCCCAGACAGCAATGATAAAGAACACTGCCATGACGGGAACATAACTTAGACAGAATCTTGAGCACCTGACACTTGCCAAAGGATGCTGAGCAGTGGAGATGGGACCTCCGGATGGGGATGTTCATGAGCACCTGTGTGGGATCCACTTTCTGTAGCATGGAGGATGCAGCAATGAGAGGACAGTGCTGGGATATGGTGATCTCTGTTTACAGCCTGAATTTTGAGGTGTATGTATGGTGGCTTATGGAGGGAGCAAGCAAGCCCAGCCCAGCTACAGTCTAGAGGGACTACAGACTAATATTTCATGCATTTTCAGTGTGAAATTTCCCATGCTGTACTGATAAAACTTATTTGTAGTCACTTGCGAATCATTTAACAAAAGAACAGATTTGCACAGAATTATTCCACCAGTTTCAACTCCCAACAATGTAACTATGCAGACACCATCCAAATGTACTGCCTGCCTCAGTACAGGTTAGTGGCTGACCTGCTGAAAAGGAGCTCTGAAGAGAAGGATGGATGTTCTAATGGACAGCAGGTTAGCCATGAGCCAGCAGTGTGCCCCTGTAGCCAAGAAGGCCAATGGTATCCTGGAGTGTGTTAAAAACAGCATGGTCAGCAAATCAAGGGAGGTTTCCTCTGCTCTGGTGAGGCCACATCTACAGTACTGTGTACAGTTTTGGGCTTTCCAGTTCAAGCAAGATGGGGAACTCCTAGAGAGAGTCCAGTTGAGGGCCACAAAGATGATGAGGGGAGCACGTCCCTTATGCATGACTGGAGCATGTCCCTTATGAGGAAAAGCTGAGAGATCTGGGGAAGAGAAAGCTGAGAGGGGATCTTATCAATGCTTAAAAATATCTAAATGGCAGGAGACAAGTGGATAGGGCCAGGCTCCTTTTGGTGGTGTCCAGTGACAGGACAATGGGTACAAACTGGAACAGAGGAAGTTCCATCTGAACATGAGAAGGTACTTTTTTAAGGTGTCAGAAGGTGTCAGAAGGTGTCAGAGCACTGGAACAGGCTGCCTAGAGAGGTGGTGGAGTCTCCTTCCCTGCAGATGTTCAAATCTCACCTGGATGCTTTCCTGCTCAACCTACAGTAGAAACCTCCTTTAGGGTGTTGCACTGAGTGATCTCCAGAGGTCCCTTCCAATCCCTGAAACTCTGTGATTCTATGTAGTCTGAGCTACAAGAAGCCCAACACAACCCCCAAACACAGGAGAAGATACACTGCAATTCATTGTGTAACAGCGCTGGCCCCTCTCAGACTCTCCTTGAGTTGCTGCAACCCACAGAAATAGGCAGTTTTCGGCCATTTGAGGGAGGGTCCAAACCTGGTCCTCCAGTCCGAGGGAGACATGGAGTTAGTGGAGAGAGCCAGGTGAAGGGCCACCAAGACGCTGAAGGGCATGGAGCATCTATTCTGTGAGGAGAAGCCGAGAAAACTGGGACTGCTCAGCATGGAGGAGGCTCAGGAGCATCTGAGTACAAATATATACACTATGGAAGGGGGCAGAGAGGTCAGAATCAGGCTATGCTCAGTGATATCCAGTAGCAGGCCTCACAGCCTCCTTTGGCATACCCCAGACGCATGGCGTAGTGGCAGTGGGTAAAGACTGCCCACAGCTGTGTGGCTGAGCATCTTCATGTCCTGCCTTGTGCCCAGTGCCTAGTAAATGCCAGGAATGCAGCTCAGGCGAGTTCACGCTGTTTCCAATTAGGACACTGGCTGGCTGGCAGGTTGCTTGGAAACCAGGAACTGCTGCCTGGGGTTTGGGAGGCAAGCGGCGGTCTGGCCTGCTGGAGGAGGCCACCACAAGGCATGATGTGAGCCCCCAGAACCCCAAAGGATGGGGCAGTCTCTTGTAAAGAGGTTTTACAGGGAAATACTGGCACTGAGTACCCTAGGGTGCAATTGTGGTAAGGCCAGGAAAGGCCAGGTTCAGGAAAGTCCCACAGGGTGCACCTATGGGACAAGCACTTTGGTGGCACCTCGTGAGAAGAAGAGGTAAAGAGAAGGGTTTGGTGGCCATGTGTGAAATACTGATCTTACTTAGGGTGTTTCCCCACCACTTGGGAGCCCTTTCTGCTAACAAGGCATCACTGTTTATCTACCTTCCTGCTTTTCAGTTCTCCCTTTCAATGAAACACTGTTTTCAAGGCAGTGTGACGTGGGGACAGGAAAAGCTCAGCTATTTGCCAGGGATCTGACGTTTCATTAGCAACCTCTGTAAACTGTAACTCAGACTTTGCCGTTGCCAGCTAAGCCCCATCAGAAGGGCTACATCCTGCTACTATGGAAAAAAAAAATCACAAAGTTGAGACCCTGCTTGGGAAATAAAAGTACTTTTCTGCAATACAGCAATCCAGGAGCCATTAAACTGTCAGTGGGTGGGGTAAGCAATGATTCACAGGGTTCTGGTGCCTGTAGCATGCCCAGACAGTTTCCTGCTGCTATTTTCCACTTGTTAGCCTTGTCGCTTGTATGCCTTGTGTAGGCTTGGTGCTGTTAGAGGTCTCATACAGCAGCAGGAAAAGGTTGGCAGAAACCAGGCACAAACTTATTTTCTGTGATGGATGGGATGCTATGTGAATCCTACGGACTGGGTGAGGTGCGAGAAGTGGGATGTGGGCTTGGTGACTTCTCAAGTGAGTTAGGGAAAGGAAACCTCACACATGCAGGAGTGTCTGAAGGCAAAAAAAAAAAATGAAGGATGGCATTTACAGTGGATGAGTATTCTTTAGGGCCCTTAACTCCCCAGACAGTGTGGCTTCTTGGTTGTACAACTATAGCTGTGAAAGACTGGGGATCTGAGCCGGATTAAAAATAATCTAATACGGTAAAATAAATGAAAAGGTGGTTTTCAGGCAGATCAGCTCCTATGTTTTTTCATCAGGTCGATCCACCAGCAGGCATACTTACTGACAATTTACTAACAAATAACTCACAAGTTAATTATTTCTCCTCTAAAAGGAAAAAGCAGCTTCGTGTGCAGGGAGTTTGCTCCCTGGTGTCCTGCATCTCGCTATTGATTCCTGGGACAGAAACCTTCAAATTATCAGCGAAGCTCCCCAGGTTCCCCCAATGAATGTCATAGCTTCCCTCTCACAGGTGTCAGAGTGCTACCTGCCACGCTCTGCAGGATCTGCAGCTTCTCCATGGCAGTGCTCATCCCATTCACTCTGGCTGAAATGACTCGACCCTCAGGAATTTGTTCAGAAATTTGGCACAGACGCAGACCAAATGGGTACTTTCTGGGAAGTTGAAAATTTGCTAAATGCTGGAAATTATTCTGGGTGGCAGGCGGAGATTTCTTCTCCTACCCGGATTTTATCTGCTTCTCTGCATTCAACACTGAACACTTTGTGACAGACAGGATGGATCATGCTTCAGGATCAGACTCTGATGTGGCAGAATAATAAAAAATATCATTCAGTAATAGAAAGGCATCTGTTGAGAGCTGTGAGTGCTGTTACATCACTGTCAGGCTCCAAGAAGCAGCTCATCTGGCACCAGAAGCGACCTGCATGTCGAAAGGACCAAGTTTCCACTAGAGGGTTGTAGTGCTGTATGGAAGATGTGCTGCTGTGGCAAGAATAGTGTGTGCGTTCTGCAGCTTTGTCAGCAGCTGAAATGCATCCTGCCACAGCCCAGCTTCCAGCAACCTCTATCTCTCTGATGTACACAGCCTGCAAGCTGGGAGAGGGCTGGTGCCCAAGTGATCCGCATCCCTGCCTTCCTGAAAACCTAGCATTCATATGAATGAGCAGCTAACATATATTTATATATAGGTACAGTAAGAAAACACACTGTGCTTGTGTATATAGACACATACACAGTGCATTTATGTGTTTATCTGGGATACAGATGGTCAGGCAGTGTGGTTGTGGCACTCCATCACAAGATGCTGAGGAAATTTAGAAGAGCAGCACAGTTAGCAGGATGAGAAAGCAATAGATGTTTGCACAGAGCCCTGGCTTCTTCTCTGGTCCAGTACCAAGCACAGGTGCAGGCCCTGGCAGCTTGCAGGCTAACCTTGAACAGTAGCCATCACAAGGCTCTGCCACCAACCTTGCCTCCACGTCCAGTGCAACTCAGCAGGTCCTTTCAGGTTCATGTGTATACATTCCTAGTATGTGTCTGCTCGTCTTTTACAGTAGCATATGCATTTGTGCACAAGGATCTATTGCTTGCAGCTTTCTGATGTGCAAAGTGGCGGCAACTGCGCTGCCCAGATCAGGGTAGTTTTGCATACAGAAAACAAAAACTGGCGTTGTGTAACATAGTGAGGAAAGCCTAAATAACACTTGTGTTGCCTTTTCTTTTTCATAGAAAGAGTAAAAAGGTAAATGTAACCACAAGCCATGCCTGCAGCCTGGAAAACAGTGTGACATTCATGGAAAATTTACATAGTGATCAGTTCATGCACCACCTGTTTGTCTGTCTGTGACTATCGTCATTTCCACTTACAGGCAGATGGAAAATGGATTTTGCCTACATTTTCATTTCTTTTGTTATCAGAAAAGTTTTGAGGAAGTAAATAGGTGACATTCTTGCAAAATATTCATTATTTAGTACAGCAGAAGATGGGCTGGACTCAGTTCCTTCTGAAGATGGCCAGGCCTGAGTGCTCTCACCTACATACAGGCGTATAGACCAGCCTTTGAGTCATCAGGGAAGCTTGAGAGTGCTGGGATGGATTATCTAACCCCAAAGACCCATTCAATCATCCTTTGCCCTTCAGTGCAGGTGAAGAGAATCAAACTCTTTTGACTGCAATTCTGTACAGCCTCTGCTCACACAGCTGTCTCTGTCCCTCCAAAAGGAATCATGGCATGCAGCTTTACCCATCCTGCATGTGGTAATCGAATAGGTTTAAGAGCTTAAGCGCTCTTATGGTAGCAATGCTTACAAAGGTTGCGCTGGGCTGTCTGCCCATCACAGCTTTCTTCTCTCATAAGGCTGCTCTTTGGCATGAACATGCTGGGGCGTGTTGTTAGTGATGAAGGCTGCTAATTGAGCTTGCTAATAGGGAGAGAGCTGTTAAAAACATGTCCCTCAAAGCAGCTCCCACAGGTGGTGGAGCTGTACTACTCACCTTCATCACGTCAGTGGTGCACAAAGAAGATGGGAGCAAATGGATTTCATCCTTTCAGGCTGTTTTATTAAGCTAAGCAAAACAAAGCCAATCTTGCTGTCAATTTAACAGATCCTCATTGATGTAAGGCCCCTTTCCACAGCTCTGGGAGGATAGCCAGGCTGAGGTATGGATGAGATCAGTGCTGGGAGCATTACACACATGAATATTGATCAAGGAAAACCAGACAGGGGCCAGCCTGCTGTCCTGCTCTCAATCACCAACAAATGCAAGGGAAAGGGTGAGAGAAGAGGCTGTCCTGTGCATTTGCATAGGCAGATGGGTGAAGGGTGATGATGAAAACCTGCATCAGGACGTGGTTGTGGCTGCACATCCTTCAAGGATGAAGCTCAGAGGCTCCTGGCTTTCATCATGAGCATTAAGGAACACAGTTACAATGAAAGCATAAAATGCCCCTTACAGTCATGCAACTGGCTTTCAAAATGCAGTTTAATGAAAAAACTCTGATGAATTAACTGGAAGTTGTTACTGTTCCTTGAGCATGCTGAGTGCTCACAATAAATCTTTTTCCTGAAGGAAAAAGCAAGGTTAAATCAAGCTACAAAGCCCACTGAGCATTAGATTTACAGCAATTTGAAAGGGTTATAGGTTTATTTCTTAAACAGCTGAATTATAGCTGCTTCTGGATATTGATATGTGAAGCACGCTGACCCCTGGGCACTGTGAGGAGCTAGGGAATGAGAAGCAGTGGTGAGATGGCGCTGGTTATCGTCTTTATGTGAATTTCGAAGTCACTTCCAAAGAAGTAGATGAGATAGTAGTTCAGTATACCGGCCACAGACATGAGGAACAGGAACAGAATGATGCGCTTCCCAAACAAGTACCCGGGTGTGCTGGGGAGACAGGAAGAGAGGAAAGCTATTCGTTATCAGGTCCACCTTACCTAAGGAGCCCTCAGCCTCCAGGCTCTGGCTGAGAGCATCAGGTGCATTCCAGGGGTTGTCACAGAGGAGGGAATTCCTGCTCTTCTGCTTGGCCTGCTGCAAACTTGTAGATGTCATTGGAAATTTTCTGAACAGTTTGGGCCTGGATTCATCTCTTCACCTCAGTGCAGGACTTTTCTCACCAAAGTGACTGTTCAGAGGGATTGAATGTCTTTATAGCCACCAGTGACTGTGGGATGGTTTTGTTCCACACATGCATAATTAGCTTTATTAAGATCAGAGGAGGATATTGTGCAAATACTAGCACACACACATGCGTGTGTTGACACAGGTAGGGAGGGATGGGAGCATCTCCTGTGAGGAGGGGCTGAGAGATCTGGGACTGCTCAGCCTGGAACAGAGGTGCCCAGTTTGAGGACCAGAGGTCATGGGCACAGTGGCATACAGGAGGTTCCCTATGAACACCAGGAGCACTTTTGTGTGGGTTATGGACCACTGACACAGGCTGCCCAGAATCTGTGGAGTCTCCTCCTTGGGGATCCTCCAAAGCCACCTGGATATTGCTCTGGGCACCCTGCTCTGGATGTCCCTGCTAGAGCAGGGGTCAGGCCAAGAGTCCTTCAGAGGTCCCATCCCACCCCAGCTTTTCTATGGTTCTGAAACATTGCCAGGTTTTATGAAAAGGCTCTGCAAAGCCTTACCTCTGGGTCCTCTCCCCCAAGTAGCCCACAAAGTACTTCTGCCTCACAAACAAGTACATCAGGCCAGCAAAGGCGGCGGGTGCTGCACAAAGGGTAGAAGAACACATTATAAATGACAGCTTGGGTCCCTCACATGTATTGTCCCCATTCTCCTTTTTCCAAGGACTTTTTGAGTGTAATTGTTCCCTCAGTCATGCAAAACATGTACCTGGTCCCACTGAAACTCAGAAAGGAGTGTACCAGATTTCCCCACACCTCTTTGTCTAGTGATGAAACTCTTCCTTTCCAGAAAGAACAGCATACAAGCCCTAGGAAGGCAGCAGTTATGCTCCTGACCTATCTTTATCCAATTGTATTGCAAGAATCCATTGAGTGGAACGCATAAATGCTCAGTGTGTGTCATCTAGGTGGGTGGCAGTACCACTTTCACATGCCTGCACTTCCTAGCCCCATAATCAGAATCATTTGAGTTGGGACAGGAACACCTAAAGCTAGATCAGGTTGCTCAGAGCCTGGTCCAGCCTGACCTTGAATGTCCCTTCAGTAGAATCTTGCCCATGACTCTTTTAGGGGAATCACCTGAAGTACTAACATGTTCTCCATCTCTCAATTAAAGTCATGAAGGGGAGTGAAAACAAGTATTACCTTGGCTGCAGAGAAGCCCAGCGCACCAAAGCACGGCAAGAAACGTAGGGTACGTGTGCCCACAGTTTTGGCTAGGAAGGAATTTATGAGAGAGAAATCAGAATACAGGGAATATTGAAAGAAAATTGGTTTCTTTCATCCATGAACAACTGTGGAGTGGATTTGGGCTGTGCAGGCTCCACAGCAGCCTCGTGCAGGCACAGGGATGCTGTGTGGGCAGCAGCCAGGGAAGCGACTCCTCATGTGCCTGTGCCCCAACATGATTGCTGCCTCGCCCAGGATTTGCCTACCTGCCACCTCATGCTGAGAATGGGCTCTTTGTTCTGCCTGCTCAGGAAAGAAACCGCAAGCGAGCCCAGCAGCTGGGAAGTGCATTTGCTTCCTCTAGCATGTGTAACAGAGCTGCACGCTTTGTCGGCTTAGGAAATCCTTGCGCTTAAGTCATATTAATCAAGCAATGAGCATTGAGAGCTGTGTGGAGCCGAAGAACTGTGCAGCAAAAAGGAGTGTCTGGAAAGGTTAACCTGTCTCCTTGCACATGCACAGGAATAATTTCTGACTCCCTCCTTCAGCCTGGAATGCACTTCCAGAGGGAGATGTGCTCTTGCAGAGGTCACACACCTGTGAAGGGCAGCATTTTGCTGTTCTCTGCCTTTTTGAGCGTATTGCCAGTACTTCACGGGTAATAAAAAATATTTTATGTTCTTTTCTCTTCTGGGTTGGAATTAATTTTCCCCTCTGCTCCCTCTGAAGGAATGTTGAAGACAAGATGCAGCAAATGCGGTGGGGAAGCAGAGGGCCAGAACTTGTTCAGAGCTCTGCCACTACTCTCAAGTCAGCGTTGCTTCCCCCTGGAGCTGCAGCATGTATGGGACAATGGCTGTGCCCATGTCACACTTCCAGTTTTAGATGCGATTCGGAGAGTTGGATCCCAGATACGGGACATAGAGAACATCAGGTCTGCACGTCCTGCTCAGCAGCAAATGCACCGGAGAACTACAGGTCTAACCTCTGCCACAGCACACACAGCAATGGGATTGCAGAGCAAAGCCTTGGAGCCCAACTTTGCACCCCTTAAGAGTTTGGATTAAGCTGTAAGGAACAGGGCGGTGAGCCCAGGCTTGCCCCACTGGCTCTTCCTACTCACTTGGCAGTGTAGACACGTTCAAAGGCAGAGGAGCCTGGCCGCTGGATTCCTTTGCCATTGCAGTGTTTACTCTCATGCTCCAATTTGCTAGCAAAAAAAGCTGTAAAAAAACAAACAAAAACCAACACAAGCTGTTGGATCTGAAATGTAATCTGGAGATATCTCAGAAGTGCACGCATCCTTGTGTATGCCTGAGCAGCAGCAGAATGTGCAGATGTGTGGAGGTGCAGGGTCGCCAGCACGCTCTCTCTGCCAACGTGGCGTAACACAACCGTCCATGCAAGGGCATGACATGGTGTCACCCTGACATCCCCATGCATCTGCATGTTGCTGTCAGTATCTCTCACCTGAGCATGGTTAAATCCCCCCCCGCTGCACATGTACAACCCAGTGCTGTGTTATTTGTTCTCCAGGGGGAAAAACCTGCTGGTGAGAGCTGCCAGAACTCATCCTCACTCTCTGACAGAGTGGGGAGAAAAGAGAATTTCTGCTCTTCCAGTGATATCGTTTTGCCAAAACAAGGGCATCCAATAGGTTGTATTCATTTCCCAGAAAGGCTTGTTGCAAACCTAGCACTGATGACTGACTCTGTGTATAGTTTGCTTCCTACTTTTAAGCAATGGTATCATGTCAGGATGTTAGCTGCTGCAAAAACACAGCACCACAAGATAATGTATTGTATGCTTGACAAACACTTCTTGTCTAATTACACTAAAACAGGGACCATCAATCGTGTGTCTAAATGCACCTGGCAGAGTTCTGACAGCCTACAAGCTACAAGCATTGTATCATCATGCTCCCAATCTCAGTGCACCCTAATCACCCTATGGTTTGGAATATTAGTCTAAGATGTATACCAAAGAAAACACATCAGGACAGAAAAAAAAAAAAAAAAAAAAGGAAACAAAAAAAAAAAAAAAAAGAAAAAAGGTAAAAAAAAAACACATAAAAGCCCCATGCATTATTGTAGCAGTATGATAACTTGCTAAACTGGCGGGCTTCATCCCTGGAATGTGGAGGCCCATCTTTGGGCCACCATTCAGCAGCTCAGCAACCAAGAGCTCCCAGTGTTCTCACCCATGTGTTTTGGGTTGTTAATGGAGGACCAGGTTGGCCAGCATGATGTTTTTGTCCAGTGTAAAGCTCCTGTGATGGTAAACCACTTCCTGTTGACCTTGGACTGGATGAGCTTACTGGGACATGTAGCACATCCTTTCCTTTTAGCGTGAGATCCCTAAAAGATGGCACAGCCTTTGGAGAAAGACAACGGTAAGCTTTAAACATCTCCCTCTTGGGCAAAAATTTCTACTCAGAAAGAGTGGTGAGGCACTGGGACAGGCTGCCCAGGAAGTGGTGGAGTCACAGTCCCTGCAGGTGTTCAAGAACCGTGTGGATGTGGCAGCGAGGAGCATGGTGGGCATGGGCTGAGAGTTGGACTAGATGATCTTAGGGGTCTTCTCCACCCTTGATGATTCTATGATTCTCTCTGCTATTGTAGGATCTGCCACTTCCCAGGTGCAGGTGAGCTGCAGCAGAGAGTTCCATGATGCCATTGGGTTAAACCCAGCTGTGTCCAACATGGTGCTGGCCACTGAGCACAAGAACTTGGAGGAGCAGATGGTGATACTCCTGGCATGTAGCCTCCAGGGTCATGGTTGGGTAGGCCCCAGGGATTTCTGGATCTCCTGGGCAAGGACCTGGCCATGGAAATCCAGGCACGAGTCATGGAAGCACTCATCATCTCTGACGTGACCCTTGGTCAAAGGGCTGGGCATTAAGGCAAAAACAAAGATGGATTTATCATGAACACCTGCATCATGAACAAGAGCAGGCTTTGTTTCATCTTGTTTTGGGGACACTGAGAAGCATTGGGGAGATAGCTGTTTTACTTACTTTACAATGAGTTACAAAGAGAAACAGGAAAAGCACCCGCAGATGTCAAGCTATCAGCATGAGAAGAGCCACCTCAAAGGGCATCCTAGGAGGTACAACCCCTTGAGCTGAAGCTCTGCAAAAGAGCAGAGCAGAGCTGGCAGGTCCCATCCAGTGGTGGCCCCTGGCATAGGTTTGGGCAGGCAGCACAGCAGTGTTGAGCTCCTATTAGGGTGATGCTGGGGAAAGGAGAGACTACTGTGTTAAGTAGCTTGCAACACTGTGGTTATATTTCTCACTCTTTTCCTCCAAACCTTGAATCAAGGATGTGGTTTCACAACCTGGTGCAGATGGGTGAACTGAGCAGGGAGGTGCAAAGGAGGGGAGGGGGCCAAGAGTTTAAGTGCACTCAGCTGCGCCTGGGATCAATGCCCCACGGCTCCAGGGTTTCTTCAGTTGCTATGACCTTGATCCATTGCGGTCTGGCACTTGGGAGTATGCAGCAAGGGCCTTGGGGAGATGGTCTAGATGAAGATAATGCACTTTTATTTCAGGTCTATTTTCAGTGGGCCATTCCCATGAACTGACTCCATGTGTGGCCATGGGGTTGTTTCTTGAGTCCACACAAACTGAACAGCATGCTGATGCTACAGTTGAGTGTGTGCTGGCAGTCATGTAGGGTTGCCCCTTCCACCTGCTTCACGTCACTTCCTCTGTCCTGATCTGCTCAATTTGCCCTGAAGGCTGCTTGGTTGCAACACTGCAGTGATGCAAGAATAACCAAAGCTCTGTATGTGACTCAGCAGTGCCTGGTTGCTCAGTCACTCTGCAGGATGTGGAGATTCCCAGTGCAAGTGAGGTGATGTCAAATGGACAGGCAGCAGTGCAGCCTGCATGCAGCTTTGGAACAGCAGCATTCATCAGAACTGCTTTATAATCCTGCATCAGGTGCAGACAAACATACAAACCCAAATTTACATCATTGCTGGCTCCAAGTACTTAAAGACAGTCAGCAGATGTCTCACTGAGCTATAGCAGGAGTTTAGTACAACTGTTATCTTTGACAAGCATTTCTATGCCCTAATTACTGTATATGTGACATACAATATGCATAACGTACAGTATGTGTGTCATGGAGATCTTTCCAGATAGAAAGCTTGGGAGGAGGAAATCAAGTGCTACAAGCTTCAAAATCATAGCTCAGGGCTGTGTGCCACCCTTATTCATCACACAGAGACCTCTGCAATATTGCTGGCCCACAGCATTGGGGTCAGTGATTTCACAGAGGGATTTCCATGAAAGCAAAGTGCATGTCAGGCTGGAAGGCAAGTGCTTGAGTTTCAGAGTGTATTGGGTTTACACAGCTAGGTTTGGTAGAAGGGGGGCTGCAAGATGAGGCTCTGGGATGAAGCTGCAACCTGTGGAGAACAGCCAGCAGTAGAGCAGATCCTGAAAGGTGGGCCCCGTGGTATGGAGCCATGTTGGAGCTGTGGTTGTAGAGCTGTAGCCTATGGGAAGCCCACGTGGAATTAGATTGGGAAGGATGGCATCTGTAGGAGGCATCCCATGTGGAATGGGGGCAGAGAGTGACCACGGAAGAGCGGCAGATACAGGCATTATGGACTGACCACAGCCTCATTCTCTGTGCTACTCAGGGTAGAAGGTAGAGGAGAGTAGAAGGAGGAAGATGTTTGTGCTCTGATCCCAGCACTCCTTATGCTGCTTCACTATCTGCTGTGCATTTACCACTAGCAAGGACTGTGCTGAAGAGCACAGCAGTTAAAGTCTACCTCAGGATTTCACCCATCTGCACACTTTGCTGCTCTGCGGCTGAGCCCCCACCACTTCCCCTCCCTGCAGCACAGCCCATTTCCAGGCATGAACCATGAGGTCTGCACTCACTGGGATTTCAAGCATTTCTCTCAGTCACTCACCAAGCTTCTTGAGCCTGGGTAACCGCAGTGCATCCGGGGCAAAACCCACTCCCTTGTCTGGATGATGAGCAGTATTTTCTACTAGGATGGTTAAGTATGGTTGAAGAAGGTTGACCAAGTTAAAAACAGATTTGCGTAGAAGAGCAGCTTGCAGTTTTATTTTAAAAGCTCCAAGGAACAGTACTGAGGGTAGGGGTCTGAATGAGAGCAAGAAATGAAACTTCCCCTCTGCAGAAAATGCTCAGCATTCTTGGGGTTGCAGATAATGCAGTCTAGTTATGCTAGAGGATCTGGACAGCTAGGTGACCCCACATTACCCAAACACACTTCTAGGTGGTCAGTGCCATTTTGCTGCCTTCACCTGGCTCTGTGCAGAGCTCTCTGCACAGAGGCTCTTCACCTGGCTCTCTGCAGACCACAGGGATTCAGCCAAAGAGCAGCACTGGGGCTTCAGCCACGGTCCCTGTTATTGGATCTAAGTGCACATTGTCCTCAGCAGCTCCAACACATCACCCCTTTCATTAGCTGACATACATATGACTGACTCACAGCAGGGCTGACAAGCCATAGAAACAACAGCATGTTAGGCAGTGTGCTGAGAGCATTGCTGAAGCCAAATGCCTGCCCGGGATGCCTGCACACGCACATACTCACAGCAAGAGGTTATCTAATGAACACCGGATTGTTCTCCCCTCCCATGTACACGGATTTCTGCCTCACCATTCTGGACGACGCTGATCAAGGTGACAATGGCAAGCAGGACGACGCTCCCCAGGGTCTCCTGATCCATTTTGTGAGCAGGCAGTGGGCAGAAGTGCAGCCGTGGCAGCAGCTCAGCCCTGTGAGTGCAGAAGGAGGAAGTGAGGGTCTGAGTTATCTCAGATCGTGAAATACTTCCTACAACCCTGTGGGAGCAGAGCAGCACCCCATCCTTGGGTGTCTGCCAGCACAGCACAGCTGCAGCATACAGCGTCCCTCATTGCATCCTCTTAGTTACAGGTGAAGCCTGGAGAAATGTGAGACAACACTTCCCTCTGGAAGATGGTGGCAGCTGCCAACCCTCAGGTTTACAAGCTCAACCCTTCAAATTGCAGTTTCCCTAGTCTGAGCCCAGTACGGATGAAAAGAGTTATTGTGGCGTCTCCTGCCCCAGCTTTGATCCCAGGGAAGAGGTGACAGGGGAACACGAGATGCAGGAGGCTGATGGTTTCTTCTGTAAGACAGTGAGGCTCAGGCTGCCCAGAGAAGCTGTGGGTGCCCCATCCCTGAAGGTGCTCAAGGCCAGGCTGCATGGGCCCTGGGCAGCCTGAGCTGGTAGGAGCTGTTCCTGCCCACAGTGCAAGGTTGGAATAGGACGGGCTTTAAGGTCCTTTCCAACCATTCTATGATCTATGAATCTACGATTCTATCAGACAGCTGGAAAACATCCTCATCAAAGTGCACATGTCCTTCCAGGAAAAAACCCATCTGCTCCTTTTTGAGATGGGAAATTCACCTACAGCTGTGGCTTTACCCAACCTCACTATCATGCAAATTGTTATCACCTGAAGTAATTGATAAGAAGATCACGTAACTTGGGTACAAGCAAATGTACAGAAGCATGTCAGTGGTCAGGAACTGATGAGTGTAGCCTGTGAGCAGTCAGAGGCTGGTTTTTGATGGACAGCACAGACACTGCTGTGTGAGCAGCAACATCTGGCATAATTTGGGACTGTGATTTTTTCTGAGAGTTAACTCTTGGTAAGTTTGTGCTCAGGGATGGCATTTAACATGAAGTTTGACATTACCATAATGCAAAAATTAAAATAAAATAGCAGGAGCTGCTGGCTTTCCAGCCTAGCAGCCCTGGCCTACGACAGTTGGCTGCTGATGCCTTCTCTTTCCTCCCATCCCACCCTCCCCAGCCCATTTCTCCTTCAATTTCATTGCTTTTCTTTGCCACTCTGCTCTCCCCAGGCCCCATCCAGCCCTGTCTGCCCCCTGGCACCACTTAGGACTCAGGAGCTTCCTCCTGCAGCTCTGTGCTGAGCAACATGCAGTCCTCATTTCCCCTTCTCGCTATGCTTTGGCATTCCCTTCCTTCTCCTTCCCCCACCAAAAAGAAATGTAATTGCATCAGCTCCAGGACTTCCTAAGCTGATTTCTTAATGCAAGGAGGAAAGAGCTGTGCTAGTGAGAATGTTTTTGGTATGACTGTCCAACAATGAGAGTTGCAGGAAATTGCCTGCACTCATTGCAGCCCCCAATCCCAGGCAGGGGCGATGCTGTTTTTCCCCCACTGCTGCTGGATCCCCTTTGCTTGCTGCATCACTGCTGGAAACCTTCATCTTGCTGTGTGAGGAACATAAACCTGACACAGAGCCACAGAGCCCATGGAAACGTGCAAAGCCAGCAAGTTTCTCCTGTTGCACTGCGAGACCTCCAGCACATTAATCTCCTTCTCTGAAAATCTTTTGTAGAAATGCTCTCAGACAGAACAGGAAAGGACTGAGCGCAGACCTATAAATATCATGTGGGATGTGTTTCTCCACTTACGATATCTGCTCAGTTCGGCACAAAATCTCCAGTGGAAGTGTCCAAACTAAATTCAACATGGGAAGTTCTACATACGAGTGTCACAGGACACAGGTTATTTGATCACTTACTGATTTGAAGTGTAGATTTGTATACACCCTCCATAGAATTATTACGGTTAGAAAAGGCCTCTAAGATCAAGTCCAACTGTCAGCCTATCACCACCATGCCCACTAATCACGTCCCTTAGAGCCATGTCTACACAGCTTTTGAACACCTCCAGGGATGGTGCCATCACCACCTCCCCGGGCAGCTGTGCCAATACCTCACCACCCTTTCTGAGATGAAATTTTTCTTACTCTCCAACCTGAACCTTCCTTGGTGCAACTTGAGGCCGTTTCCTCCCATCCCATAGCTGTATCCTGAGGCCCACCCCCACCTCTCCACACCATCCTTTCAGGCACTTGTAGAGAGCAGTAAGGCCTTCCCTGAGGCCTAATGGCTTTGGCAGGGTTCTTAAACATGTGAGAATGAATTTTGGCTCCTGTTCCTCAAGTCCCTTGTCCCAGTTAGCCCTTTCTTAATAGAGCTTCGGGACATTTGGATGCTTCATCCATGCACTCACTGATCGGCACGTGCTAGATTTTGTCTTCCTCTCTCTTGGAGTATACTCATTGGTCTTTGCTGGGTTTTATGAATCTGAGAGGCTACCAGGCTTCCACCTGCAGCTCCCTGCCCCCAAGCACAGCTGTAGGCTGTATTTTCTTCTGCTTGTCTGCTGTTTCCCTCTCTGTATGTAGAAGGTTGTAGAAACAATGGAGATTTAAAAAGAGAGAGAGAGAGAGAGAATGAATATTCCTAAATTCTTCAGATTAAAAAAACGACTCGGTTTTTTTAGATTTAAAAAAAAAAAAAAAAAAAAACCCCAAAAAACTTGAAACGTTTATCAGCCACCCAGGAATATGGACGCCACAGTGATCAGGAGGACCTCGAAGGTCGGAATGTTCAGCGGGTCTCTGTGGCGCAATCGGTTAGCGCGTTCGGCTGTTAACCGAAAGGTTGGTGGTTCGAGCCCACCCAGGGACGGGTGCGCTATTTTGTTTCTGCGGTTTTTTCCTCCCTGTGGCAACCAGCTGCTGCCTGGCTCCGGTTTGCGGCTGTGGAGGCTGCCCTCCGTTCGCCCCCTCCGTTTTTGAAGAGTTGATATGGCTGAAAGCACGAACAGCAGGCGGCCACCGCTCGGTGGAGCTGCCCTGAAGGTGAGCTCTGGGAGCGGTGTAGGTATGGGAAGTTTCCGTAGTGTAGTGGTTATCACGTTCGCCTAACACGCGAAAGGTCCCCGGTTCGAAACCGGGCGGAAACACCTACTTTTTCGCCTTTTTCCCTCCCTCTTGTTTTGCAAACGTCCATTTTCCTATTCTATAAAACCGCTGTTGCAAAAGCAAGTGCGGCGTGGTTTTCTGCACGGCCTGGCTCACTCGGCACAAAATAATTTTTCCCCTCTACGTGAAAGGACAGACTACAGGAGCGTCCATTGAAACAGCTTCAGTGAAGGTGGGACAGCTTTGTAAAGGGTGCGAGGTTCCACCTCGCTGTCACTGCTTGCACCCAATATATTGTAGTCACAAGGCGTTTTTGCTGGTCTGAGCCTGAGGACAGATCGAGTTGGAACTGAGCTACAGGCAGTCGGCAAGAACCTTTATGGCAGCATAAAGCATTTAGAACTCTGTTCTTCCCATGGAGGAAAGAGGAATGGGGTGGATTCCCACTAAAGCAGTTTCAAACGCTCTGAAAATCCAACTTGTCACAGCTTTCTGCACTGCTTGCAGTTCCGGCTCTGCTACACCAGAGCCAGCTCACATCTTGGTATGGCAGGGCCGTGCTGAATCGCATAATCGCGTTAGCCTTTCCCTGTGTCTTACACCTATACTTAGACTGCATAAGCTCCTCTGCTCCCAGCTGTGTCCTGGGGGATGTTGCAGCAGAGCACACGCTCAGGAGCTGCGCACAGGAGGCGAGTGCTCCAACTTCAAGGGCAGATTCACTGATGTAAACCAGCTCTGCAAAAGAAAGAGGCAAAGCACAACCGCTCCCCATTGACACGCTGTTGGGGGGGGAATAATTGTTCAAGCCAAAAAGCAATGCTGGATGAAGAATTAATGGCAATAGCCCATTAAAAACATCAAGACCAAAATCAGGTTTGTAACCAGCCAGTGTCTACAGCAGCGTTCCCACAGGTATTCTGCCTGGCTGGGGGCGTCGGGGGGGCGGCTGGGCAGAGGCTGAAAATCTGTCAGAAAACTAAGACTTCATGGTTTTATTAATGACACAAAGCTGAATGTCCAGCCCGCATTTTAAATCTAGTCTCAAACAAGAAGCAACCACAGAATTCCAAACTCTTGCTTTGGTCAAGGAGTTTTCATTTAAGAACACAGATGAATTTTCCCTTGCGTGGAATCAACTGCAGTAAAATATTTATGGAAGTAAACCAACGAAGTGCACAGCAACATCTTTCACTTTCAGGGGAAAAAAAAAAGAAAAGAGAGAAGCAAAAACTTGCACCAGTGACATGTAGTTCCAATTTCAATCTTAAGTGCTATTTATTTGCCCCTGGAGCTTTTACACATGTGTGTACCCACACTGTACCCCACGCTGCTGCATACCAAGGACTCCATTTGTCAGTTTGCAGATGTTGGCAGTGGTGACCATGTATTTTTTTTCTGCCTAGGCAACACGTGCACAGCAGATGTACCCCATATCCTCTTTCCTTGCTATTAACCTCATCACACTCCTTACAGCAGGGCTGCCTCATCTCCTTTCACAACCTCCACCTCCTATATCCCACTGAAGAGGGGTCTTTTCTTTGTTATTTATCGTGCCAACCCCAAGAGAACAGCTTCACCCATCCCTGAGTCTGTCATGTCCTGAGTCAGCAGGGAGGCAGTTCCCATATCACAGCTGCAAGGAGCTGCAGCCCAGCGCACTGCAGATGGTCTCTATGCTGGAAGCAGTTCCCCACTGCTTAGGGAAACCCCTGCAGCAAGCAATTAGTGGTAATGACACACTGCTCTTCTGTGGTTTGCACAACCATGGGTTGGAAAACTCCCCAGGAAAATCCTATTACCCCCTCAAGGCTTGTCGATTATTTGCTGTTAAGTCAAGCTCTAATTTTGGTCAACAATTTATTATTATTATTATTATTATTTTACAAAGTGAACAGATCAACAAACATTTCACCAGCAGAACAGTGGTACTTCACATTGAGAACCCACTGATTTTTTATTGCAACGAACCAGTCACAATATCTAAAACAAAGAGGAGCTCCACCTCTTTACAAAGACTCCAAGAATGAAACCAGTAATTGTCTGAAGTGCCAATTCAATAAACATGTATGCAATTACAACAGAAACAACTTGTCAAGGTGCATTCAGTGCCATTGACAGATTCTCAATCACTTACTGAACCTGGTTCAAGCTATCAAGGACCATTTACATCTGTAGCCATGCTTTGTCATGACAATTATGTTCAAAACACATCTATTTGAAGATAAGACAGAAGATTTGTTTTAAATTCAGGATAGAAAGGAAAAAATATAGAGTACCTCTAGAAGTAACTGAAACAAAGACTTGCTGATGAAATTGTCATTATCACACGTACTAGAAAAACATACAGTTACTCCAATTCAGCAGACAGAACCTCACCTCTCTATCCACGATTTCCAAAGATTCCCACCTAGCAAAATGACAGCCATATGCAGACCCAGAAACGCCACAATGTCAGTGATCTTCTCTCTCTTCCTACTCAGTGTGTCTTGCCATGTTCTCTGTAAGTTTTGTCCTATGGACCTCGCCTCTCCTTGCCCTTCGCTTGTATACAGATAGGGGTGGGCTGCCCTATGGACAACAGCAGTAAGTGCTAATTCACAGTTCCACTCTCAGAAATCTTTCTTTCATTAGTGAATTCGTAGCAATGCATGAATAAAAGTTACATTGGGTATCTCTTAGCACGGCAAACTCTAGCCCAGATCTTATTTAATTTACTTGAAGAAAATGACCCGGCTCTGAATAATGTTCAGTCAAATTATATTTTCAATTACCCAGGATGAAAACCCAGCAGGTGCCCTAAGTTCAAAGGGAAGTACTAGTATTTGTATCAGTCCTTCTTTGGATCCAGGGAAGGGAAGCTTACAGAACAGTAATTCTCAAAAACTCCAAACAAAGTATCACCATTTGAGTTGAGAGTTGCATACAATCTTTGCAGCAAAGGAGACAAAAATCCATTATTACAGAATGGTGGATTTTTCCCCTAAATACTGGACAAAGAGACTTCAGGAGTTGGGTGATCCTGAAAAACAGATCCGTGTTACCTAAAGTACTTCTCATGCCATTACAACACCTAGGATACTGAAGTCTGTTATTTTTCAAACCCAATAAAACATGGGTACATTTCCCATATTAAAAGCAGCAAAAAAGTTCAGACTCATAGGAGCTATGTTTGAATGCATCATTATATCTGCTAAAATAACCGTTTCTTAAAAAAACAAAATGCCTCAAAGCACTTTGCCTGCTACAATAAAGTTCTTAAGAACAACTGCAGTGGAAAGTGTTCAAGTACAGCCAGGGTGCAATTAAACTTGTTAGAAAATATAATTTAATAGCCATTTGTTTCAAAATATACATAATGTTGGAAAAAAAACCCCACAACCCTAATAAACCAAACATTCACCAAGTTTCAAAGAGCGTCTCATCAAAATGAGGTACATCTATGTCACCTGCCATTGTGGTTGGTGCTGAAATGGAGAACAGGTCTTCGAGGATATCTTCCCTTGTGGGACTCTCAAAACCAATTTTTTTCACACTGGATTTGCTCACTGTGTGTTCATAATTACTGCCCTTTTCAGGACTGTAATAACTGTGGTCCTCACTTGTCAGTGCTGCATGAGTTACGCTGCTCTTCTCAGCAGGCTCTGCTGGTGCAGCACTGCTGCTATTTACCATTTCCATATACATACATTCATCTTCACTTTTTGGAACCTCTGAGGAAGCAACAGTTGAAGTAGGGGACAGTAATTCTGCCAGTATTTCATCATTACTATTATGGCTACTGCATCCTGAGTTCACACTGAATTCAGACGAATTATCGGCAGCATCAATGTGATACTGCAGTTCCCTTAAAAAGCTCTGCAGTAATTCACTATCATTATGAGATTCAGTCTGTGAAGGGGCACTTGCATAGCTAGCAACAGGTTTTCCACGTTTCGCCTGTTCCACTGCTAGCCTGTCTAGTGAAGCCAACTTCTTCTTTTTAGCATTAAGCTTTTTTAACAGTTTCAGGCGAAGCTTCCTTGTTTTGTCACTATCTGACTCTTGTGCCTTCACGGAATTATAGCTAGGTGGATGGACCTGAGTTGTTTTACCAGAGCTACCCACAGTATTGCCTGACTTATTCCAATTCAGGCCTTCCATAGCATTATGATTCTGGGGAAGACAAGTGCCTTGAGAAAATCCTTTGAACTTTGATAAACAATGAGCATTATTACTCCGAAGAAGCACTGATGTTAGGGGCTGAGATGCTCTGCGTTCACCTCTGCCTTGAAATCCACCAAAGTTACTTGCTCCTTTAACTGGCAACCATGTGTCACTTAACTTCTGCACGGAGGGAGTTTTGCAGCTTCTTTCATTCTTGGGCATCGAGGCACTTGAAGGCAGAAAAGAAGTATTCTTGCTTAACAGTTTTTTTACCCAGCTTCCTACAAATCCTCTTTTTTGGTCTTTCTCTGAAGGCTGAAAGGAATTATCATCAGCAGAAGAACTTGTAACCTGAGAATGAACTGCAATTTTGCTTGCACCTTTCAGGTCAGGTGATTTTTCTACAACATTCTCTACTGGTGGCAATTTACAGTTTATCTCTTGTCCTGAACTTAAACCGCGTTCTCCATTAAGTAAGTTAGCTTTACCATCTGTGCTTTGAGCAAATAATGAGTCAGATGGGTTGGGGTCATGTTTTTTGGGTACAGGAGGAGTAATACTTGCTGTATTCAACTCTTGTAGAGATAAGCAAATGCTGGAACTTTCAGATAGCGTATTTGTATCATTCATAGGTACATCAGTTCCAATGAGCTCCCCTGGATAGGGAGTGTTAGGTGAAAAAGCCGATTCTTGCTTTTCCCGTGAGCTCATTTCAACAACAAGGTTATTTTCCATCATCTTTCTGTTCAGCATTGATTTACCCTCTGAGTCAAGTGGAGTTTCTTCAAGAATCTGAGTTACAAGGTCATCACGGGCAAGATTTTCTAAGCCACGGTGTGCCCTTTCACCCTCAGCTACCGGCTGCTGTTTCTCATCTGGAATTCTCACAGAATCTTCTTTGTGATCTTCTGCAAGTATACTGTGTACAGCATTATCAAAACCGTGGTGCAACACTGTGGAATTTAACTGCACATTATTAATAGGAGAATCTTCAATATTTTTACTCTGATGCCGTGAATTCTGCTCTTCTGGCAAGTGGGATGCTTTCCTTTCCCAGATGACAATATGAATCTCTGTCGGAGGAACTTCAAATCTTTTGTGTCTCCTGCAATACGGACCCTTTAAATCATCACATTCAAGCCAAGTTCCTGAAAAATAAACAACAACCAGTGCAGTCACTAAGAGGCTTTTGAAATTGAAGTCTCCATCTTCTGACACTTGTCAAGCATTTTTATTAACCTGACAAGCAGCAATTATATTTTCTTCTCCTTCATTCTGTATTACATCAGAGGAAAACTGGGAGGTTTCCACTGTAAAAAGATCACCCCAAGCAGAATTTGCAGCAATATTATTACAAGTCAGACAAGGTCTACTGAAAAACAAAGCTAAGTTTTTTTTGCCTGAGCTAATAAGGCTGACATCTTGGCTAAAAATACTGCACACGTCTGAGCAAAGAGCCACCTCTTAAGCTTCTTGGTAGAACTTTTCATTCCTCACATGGAAGGCACGGGGGTTTAAGAGAAACTGCTCATTTTGTGAATTTGCCTCATCATCTGCAAATTGTTCATCAAATATTTTACTGCTTGAAATTTTTTAAAACAGATACACATACACACGATGCTTAGGATATTCCTTACTAGGTGCTTCCTTACCAGCTGCTTCCTCTTTCTTTTTTTCTTAAACTCGGGTAGTATGACTTACACAATTTTCATACTGCTAAAACATTTGCTAAGGCTGCACTCCACTCTCTCTAGAGAAGCACAAAAATTAGATACCATCTTTTTACCATCTGCAATTTCAGAGTTCCACTCAGATGAAGCTCTGCTGCCACCAATGCTATAACCATCAGACCACTGGCAATGTTTCCATCATGCATGTTTGCCTCCCACCCCTCAGCTGCAGCTAAGTTCAGGAATGAATACAAACTTCATTAATGCTGTTAGTTCCACACATTCCCCAATTTCCAGTCAAGAAAGGACCAACTATTGGCTTCAAAATAACTGATGCTATTTGTCCAACAGCCATGCTTAGACTGTTCGCTGTTTTTTTTGTTTGTTTTGTTTTTTAATTATTATTTAACTTTTACAAAGTTTTGAAAGGAAATGACTCTACCCAAATAACTTCTGCCCATGAAGGCAGAACACTGCTGAAGAAGTCAGTTAAACCAAAACTAAACCTTCACCCTAAATAACAAAGTTCCTACAATTATTCACAAAATCCTAAGTTTAGGATGCAGACAAAATAAATCCTTGTTACTGTCTATGGACTATCCAATAACCCATGAAACACTACTTGATGTAGAACTCAAAGTACTGTTTGTACACAGACCTAATGTTTCTTACCATCAGGATCCAATGACCAGGTTATGAAGTGCTTCTTACGCATTTCATACTGAATAACAGATGTTATCTGGTAGATTTCTTCTTCAAGCTGAAATGAGTAACTCTTCAGGTTGTTATGTGGCAAGCCTTCTACGAAATGGAACATTAGTACTGAGGGTACTCTATTAAGGAGACAATAAAGAAACAGTTTGTTACAACAAAATAGTGACAAAAATTCCTTAACAAAAGCTTTGTGCAAGGCATTTCAAGAATTCTGCCCTTACTATTCTGTTTCTACACGGAACTCTTACAATTGTGCTGTACTCAAGGAAAAAGACATCTCCAACTGGATGCTCTATTTTGTGAAAGATGAGGGGAGAAAAAAGAAGGCAAAACATGTACAGGACTTTGGGTGTGGGGAAAAGGTGAGAAAAAACAGAAGACAACTGCATCATAATCATAGTACAGAAAGACATTGTTCCCAAGGCAAATAAATAAATAGGTGAAAATAGTTTTATTCACCAATCCCAAAAGCTGCAGAAATGCTGAGATTGGCTATCAGTTGTTGACTTTTACTACTTAGTAGAAAGCATGACCTAGCTCAAACCTATGTGCTAGTCAGTGTGTTAAAAACTGTTCCTTCTATGCTTCATGTAAAAACCATCTGCAGTTTCAGCCTTTAAGGAATACCTAACATCTAAAGAAGTACTTATCAGAGTTTAAAGCTTTTCATCTGTAAACCCAAGACAACAGTTTAGTTTTGAAAGCGATACTATGTTCAATACATGAAATCACAGAATTTTATCCATTTTATTTTCAAGTTCATTTGTCAAAACTCACTTTTCCAAAATCATCTGTCTTCTTTGAGATCTATCACTGCAGTTATTGCACGGAGCAACATGAACAGCGTTAAGCGGATGCCAATCAGGGATTACATTTGTGAACGTTGTTAGTGTTTTCCTACATCTGGACACACACATACACAGAGTAAGACAATTTGCTGATTAGAAAACAAGGAATATTTGCAGTTTACAAGGGGAAAAAGTTGCACGTTATGACAAAGCTAAATTCTATTCATATTCATGCCATTTGCATGTATTCCTCTGTGACTACACTCTATCCAAGACAGTGCTGAATTCAGTCCTGCCACACATTATCAGTCACCATTTGCTCTCAGCAGCTCTGCAGCCTTGAGCAGAGCATTATATGCTCCTTCTTCCTTTTTAAGGAATGGTAGAGCTTCCACAAGGATCTGTGCAATTCACTAGCTACTGCGATGTCTCAAGGAGAGAAGGAAGTGGTCACTATCTCACAGTGCACATAGTACAGTGTCTTGTTTAAAAAAACAACCAACAAACCAACCAATCAAAAAACCCAGCACACTCAGAGCATAGATTACAAAGAAGTTGTATTGGGTGAAAATACAATGTATGGGATATTAAATAATGTAGTTTCTTCCTTAGCTGCAGAAAGGACTCCTCTATAATTGCTCTAACCTAGATTGTTCCACTTTTTTTTAAAAAACATAGTATGCAACTTGGACACACCTTATGAAGCAGACCTACACATTTTACCTGGCTAACAGGTATAATTAATCTCACTTAACCTGTGGATCGAGAAGCTTATTGTATGAACTTCAAGTAGTGGAGAGAAACAGGCATTTTTCAAATAAAATGAGCTGTCTCATAAAGATGAAGTCCCTTTCTCTGGGCTCTAACAGCCTAAGTGACCTGTGGCTACATGAATTACACCAACCCTCAAGAAATGACTTGCCTGTAACACTATTTCAAAACACATTAAAATCTGATTCTTTTCAATCCCAGTGTACATTACAGATATCCTTCAATAGTAAAAGCATGCTAGGCACATATTCTGTAGAACAGCAACAACCTGTGTATTCTCAGCACAAGATCAGAGCGAGCATGGCCAGCCACTTGCTGTTACCTATTATTTCTTTCTTAGTTAAGAGATAATGTGGTTTCCTAAGACACTGCACAGCAGTAAACCACTTGCAAATGTCAAACTGAAGAAGCAGTTCACATAAAACTTCACCCAGAAACTTAAGCTATACAAGACCTGGAGATGCAAAGAAAAGTCTTTTATTACATGCAGATTCAAAGCTACAGTAGGACAGTTAAAGAGAAGGCACATTTATAAAAAAAATCTCACCGGTCCAGGTATTTGTAGCCACAGCACATGCATTCAAACTTCCATGAAAATGAATGCAAGAACAGTTTCTCAGCTTGCTGATCCTGTTTTAAGAGGAGAGGGAGTGCGAACACTGGACTTTCCTCCTTACCTTCAAAGACAGGGAGAAAAAACAGTCTCTGAATTTGAAATCAGATTTCAGTACTTCAAAAGGGAAGATAAGCTCACTGCAACGATTGCAATTCAGGGCATCCCTCTAAAGCTCCCAGCAAAGGGATTGATCCGTGTTACCTGGCTGCTCTCAATGACAGTTTCAGGAATGCAGCATAGTTACAAAAACCTGCCTACACTCTGAAAAACAGCAAGGGACAAACCAGCTAATCACACAGTACACTGTGTGTATGGCACAAGCTAACAAACGTATGACTTGCAGGGTGTCTTGCATGCATTATACAGATGTATTTTTATGAACTGACACACTAAAAGTCTTTAGATGTACAGTTTCCTGAAAATAAGTACTGAGGTGCTGCTTGTTAGGTAATTACTTACCTAATTCACACCTAAGCTGTGGCTGAAGCTGTATAAAAATTTGGTTTCTTATTTCATTGAGAAGCAATTCTGCTTTAGGAAGAACATCTGTAGAAAAAAAAAATACACATACTTTCATGTATTTATGTGCAACACCTCCAACCCTTTCACACACATGTAACTCCAACATGAGCTCATTATGTACAGATATCTTTCACACTGATCTACACTTGTCTAAAACTGCTAGTAAAATAGTCACTGCTCAGTATCAACTGATCTGAAAATTACAGACTGGTTTACAGAACTTGAATGCTAACCCAAAATAACTTCACCAAGAATGTGTACCCATAGCTAGGGTTCTTTCCAACTTGGGATATTCAATGATTCTGTTCTAGACAGTAATAACACGTAAGATTAATGGAGTCAAACATTACAAAACACAGAGGTTCAGAGATTAAGACTAGATTTTAAAATCTAAACATGAAGACCAAAGCACAGAGATTTGCTTACATGTTTGTAATGACATCATAGAATTCATTATAAAAATACTTAAATGCTAAATACTAAATTCCTAAGTCAGTATTTTCAACATTAAAAACCTATTTGTAAAATCATATATTTATCTTACTATGTATTTGCAACTTACAATGTCTATACATATACATAAAGCATATGAAAGAACACATCTGTTACTACACAATCATGATCACAAATCACACCAATTAAAGGAAGGATTTAGAACAGCTGTGGGAACTACTTCTTACTTTAAAAAATTACGTGTTTAAAAGGTAAAAAACATTTTCTTGTATCTCAATTACTTTTGCTTGTTTCAAAACATAGTCATATGCAAAAAAAATACTGAAAAAGTAAATAAAAGAACAAAAATACTACAGCTGTTTTCCACAATAACACTCTTCATCCGATCCCCTTTCCATTCCTGCCAAAATGAGCCAACTTCTTTTGCAGTAGTTCCTGGAAATGAAATGTTTCAAACATCACCATATTCCACCAGCCGTTCTAAGGGAAGCAAACTAGCACACCCACTTTAGGATGCTTCCATACCAGAGTTCCTTTGCAAACACAGCAGTAGCACAACAGAAAGGAAACATAACATCTTGGCTGTTGCAATAGTAGAGGGCTTCCAGGTAACATCTGAAATCCCCAAAATCAAACAGACCTTCTGGCAAATAATATACGAACCTCTAGAGAATTTCTTTGGATATTTTTTTGTGTGTGTGTGCCTCTGTAAAGTACTGTTCTCTCTGCCACGTGGTGGATTAAAACCTTTTTGATACACTCACTATTCTTTCCAGTAAAGATATGATATCCTTTAAATTATCTAGTGCTGTTCTATTACTATATTCTGTCATACTGAAACGTACACTTTTCCTGGAAGACCTATTGAAAAAGAAATTCATGAAGGGTACTGGCTAGCCAAAGGTCTGCAGTAATTCTCTGAAGGGTGATTGCTTAGAAGTTCAGGCTTATGACTCCACTGGGTCCATTCCAAAGGACTAGGAAAAATAAATCTTAGTTTAAGAGCCTTACACTGAATCCACCATATGGAAAGTGATCAAAGGCCAAACTATCAGACTGCAGCATCACATCCTCCTCTCACTCCCACTGTGCTACCTGAAAGTTTGCCCCCAGCTGCTCTCCACTGTCCCTGTGCTTAGAGGCTATTACTCTCAAATCTATTAAGCTGCGTATCTGAGTACTTTCTAAGTTTTTCCAGACAGTATAGACCAGGTTAAAACCTTTTGACTAATTTTGACTAAAACAGGTTACACCCTCAGCACAGCTAGCAGACTGCAGGGGAAGCATTTCTTCGATGAACAGAGCTGGAGCCAGAGAAGAACATGTTCCCAGCTTGAATACTTTTGGTGTGATAAGGCAACTGCTCATTACACAGTGACATAAACCACATGCAAACTAATCCTGAAGATTAAGATTAGAAAAATAATGCAATAATTAACCAACAGAGAAGAAGGAAACAAAGTACGGCTCAATCACATAATTCACAAGTTTCCTACTTTGGTTATGACAAAAAAAAAACATATATATATATATATATATATATATATATATATACACATCAAGAGATCCTTTGTATTTGATGTCCACTTTCAAAGTGCACACATTTATCCCAAGAAAACAATTGCAGGGGTTACTGGGAGTCTGTGAGCTAAAGCACACAATCCTGCACATTCGTAGTACTGAGATGTACCTGATTCATTTGTGATCTTGAAATAGAAAAGAGGCATTTTTAAGGGCATTACTAAATTCCTTAATCAGATCAGTCTGAATATGCAAAAATAGTAGCTGAATGAACTCACCTTTTACTTTACTCCTTTTAGAGGTATTCAGCAGAACAGTTGCTTGATTGTATTTTATCAAGAGCCTTTGGAGTAAACATTTTTCATCATCTTCTTCTAGAGCAAATTTTAATGCTTCTAAGTGTACCAGTGCAGACAAAACACAATCTAACCAACAAAGATTATACTTGTTTCTCCACTGAAGACATAAATCTGTGTTACTTTTGGAACAGTTATTGTCTCTGAGCAAAACTTCAGTTGCTGCTGAGCTGTGAGCAGAGCTTGGCAGGAGTTGTGTTCTGGAGCTAAAATTCTTAGGCGGACTTTCTTGCTGACCATTGGTGTTGGAGGTTGTTTCAAAATCCACCCTGTGATTGATGGATTCCTCGTTACTGGATTTTTGTTGGCCATTTTCTAACACATCACATACACTCGACTGAAGGATACATAAGCTATCACCACAGTTTTTGACAACAAGGTCTGTATTAATAGTTTGCTCAACATTTACCACATCATTAGTTCTTGTCAGTTTTGGATTTGATTCAATAGGAGAAAAGTCACTGGTATCACACAATTTCCTTTTCTTATCATTAGATGGAACTTGAAGATTTTCTGAATCAGCAGAAATAATTATGCTGTTGAATGGTTTGTAACCAAGTGGGTAGATACACTACAGGAAAAAAGAAAAGTTACAATGAAATCTAGAAAGTCATTTCAGGTGAACAAAGAGTTAAAATAACAACTAATGAGATCCTCAAATGGAAGGTAGGACTTGCACAGAATGATACTTCATTGAAATGAATACGTACATTCAACGTACGCAAGAGAAATTGAGCATTTTTATCCAACCACTGTCTTATAGATAATTGTGAAGTGTATCTATGAGTAGTAACTTCCAATCCCAGAAAGACACTTCAATTTTGTTAAGGAGAGTTCTCTCATTCTGTAAAATCCATTCCAGCAGGGTACATATTTGGGATTATTAACACTTGCTGGGGAGATTACTAGTATTAAAACTAGCAGGGCCAGTTAGCCTGATATATTTCAGCTTAGCCTGATATATTAAACCATGCATTGGTAGGGTCATAAAATATGCTATTCTGCAACTAGTAATATACAGTCAAACATACTATTTCCCATTTCCAAACCAACACCTTGATTATTTTAAAGTGGGGTGACGGATGCGGGACACAGCTTGAAGACATCTAGCCCTTGTATTCTACTCATTTAAGGGCACCATTCCACATGACTTTGCTATACCCTCCCTCCCCACACAGCAGAAGGGAGAGGCAGCAAACCACCAGTCAGATATTAAGAAGCCCAGAAATCTAGCTAAAGCTAAACTTAAAATGGAAAAGTGTTGAAAGATACCGTAATTCCTATTACAAACCTGTGTGCATTACTTGAACGGGAAAATTGGAGACTCACAGCTTTATGAGTAAAGCATCAGATAAATGTATTTGCCAATTTTGGCTTCATATTCTGGTTCATACAATGATTTGCTTAGTATCACTTGTGTCCCCTTGTTATGTGAAACAAACTCTACCTTACTCCTTTTAATCTGCTCCCTTTACTCTTCAGAATAGCTAGTTGTGCCGACCACCACATACACAGAGGTTTGCTATGTTTTTGTCCATATTACAAGCAAACACCATTCAGAATATAACACCAAAGGCACCATATTTCAACAGTCTGCTCGCTACCAATCAAATCTTGAACTTAAGATGTTTAACCGTTACTGGCAAAGGCCTCTACACTAGCAAACAGGACTGTTAATTAGAGTAATACCTGAGGGTTTTCACAAAGATAAATGGACTCTTGAAAATTGATGCGGTAAGTCCGTAAAACTTGAACCTGGCCCTTCTCTTTGCAGACTGGACAATAGTCAGGTGAAATTTTTTCCACAGGAGCATGGCTCTAAAAAAAAAAGAAAAAAAAAATGCACAAACTTACATTTGTTAATATAGTGTCCCAAGTTAAGACATATATACGCAGATAGAAAAGCAACGACTAGCTTCTAAGCATGTAACACCTAACTCAACATCAAAAAATAAAGCAGATAGGTTTTGTCCTTGTAAATAAGATACAGTTATAGTGTAGAGCAAACTACACAAATTTATCTTTTGATTTAAGCATTCAAATCTTTAGTATCTTTGACAATACAACTAGGTAACATTTCATTCTACTTATATTAAAGCAAGGGACTTAGAGCCAAGGTACACATGCTCAGATCTTTGAAATATGAAGTAATATACACAGAAATGCACAGTCATAAATACAGCACCAGTAAAAAGTTCAGACACAGATCTATTTAGAATCTTTCGCCATTGTTACAGATTTCCGTGGAAAATAATGTTGAGGGTTTTTGTTTTTGTTTTGTTTGGTAAAATAAGACCAATTAAATATCTCTCAAAACAGAGAAAAAATATGAACTTTGCACAGATGTAAAATAAGTTTCAACTGACTTTTCCCAAATACCCCACCATGTGGAGTGTCGATTTCCCTATACCAGTCCCTTGTCCAATCACGCGCAAACCATTTGTAGTCTTCTGGGTATCCATCCCTCTGAGCCACTGGCTAATTTATCTCACTTGTAACAATGTCATGACCACTAAGGATTTTTCAAAGACTCCTGAAAAATAAGAAGTGAATACAACAATTAAAGAAAAATTCAGTTAATTTTTTTTGGGGGGGGAGAAAAATACACCAACAATAATGCAGCCCATACTAACTGCAGTAATGACATCAGAGGAGTGTTTTCTTGACTCAAAATACATGTTTTCTAGCACGTATAATGAACTCAAAACTTTAAATAAAGCCACATACTAGATTTAACAGCTTTAGGCCATGAATTTGTACACTTATCCACTCTCTACATGCTCAAGATCTCACTTACTTGTTAAGTGTGCTATACCTGGGTGGAGATGCTTTGTCCAAGCATCTCAACTTACTATATTCTAACTCAGACAGAATTGATTTCCTTTACGAAGTGGCTACAATGAGATCTTGCACAGAGCTGTGGAGGAATATTAATAATTAAAAAAAATAATTAAAAGCCCAAACACCACTTCAGCTGTTTTCAGAGAAGTACAATTGGTGCATAATGAAGGAGAAGTTTAATTTGCAAATGTAACTGCTTCCAACTCCAAAGGGGCACCCTGCTGTTACTGTCACTGTTGGGAAACTTCTCCCATTACTTTAACAATGTTATAGACTCACTAGCAAATACCAGCTCTTCTGCAGTATCACTGCTACGTAAATCTATTGCGTATTTTACAACTGACATCACATATTCCATTTTGTATGATTTCTTGAATTCAGGACCAATTTTTGCCTTTCTCACCTATCATAATACATGCATTTGTTGAGGAAGACTTCAGTACAGAGCACACATCAGCAAGCTGCTCCTTAAGCCTGCTTAAGACCATTCCCTCGCTGGCACTGATGCTAACAACCTGAATCAGCCAGAGAAACAGGTTTAAAAGTACAGGGACCCAATGCTGCTCCTGCTGACTTCAAATGGAAGAATAACTACAATCAATATTTCCCTCCTTAAGATTCAGGAGGAAGACAGAGATGTTGAACAGCAAAGTCATCGAGGTTACTACCTTCCTTTGAGCCATAATTTCTTCTTCATTATTTCTACTGACCAACACTCTCTCTGACAGCATGATGCCCCTTCAACTCCATTTCACACTACAGAACTAACTCAGATTACAGTTCCTTTTGAAAAAAGACAGACTTGGATAGCTGTAAATACCAGTTTGATTCCAAATCACTCCTAATAATGGGCAAGGAGAGATTCTACAGAACTGGACAGGATGCTATAGGTCAACACTATGAATAACAACAACAAAGCGCAGCCTGTAAAATATAACAACTCGTTTCAAATCAATCCCCTATGACCACTTGAAGGGGTCAAAATGAGAAGACAGTGTGTCCTACTGACACTTGCAATGCTTTCAGCAGCATGCAGAGATGACACATCCTACTTTATAAAATCAGAGGGTACAGTAAAAGGTGAGGACAGAAGCATCAAGCCACATGTGACTTTAGAGATCATGGTTAGTTTTCAAGTAGGGCTTGAAGGTCTACAAACCACGTGGTCCCAGGCTCACTGCAGGCAAACATCAACTGATTAGGCTTTAAGTACACAGGTTTAATGGATTACAAATGAAAGCCAAGCACTCCAATTCTGTTCTCACACAGCAGCAATAGCACTATCTCAGTCTTCCAATTCTCTATTACCCTATATTTAGTCCAGATGGGAATTTGATTTCTTTATACAACAAATGAAGTTGTGCTTGTGTCAAACACACTAAAATAAATACTAACTGTATATTCCATACTGTCACTAATTGTTCAGAGACTTTTATTCAAATGCTTTGCCTGAAGCAGTCTCAGGTCTCTAGACTAAATGAAATACGTAGATCACGTGCCTGGAACTCCAGGCAGTTTCTCACCATGTAAGTACAAATCATCTTCATACACTCAAAAAGGTGAGCAACATTAACCTAAAGGTAATTCTTTGTTAAGCACGCCTTGATTTTATAAACAATATTTGTTTCTTTGCAAGTCACAGCTTATTTTGCCATCCCTCTCAAAAAGAATGCGTGTTTCTTTTTTCCCCCTGGTTATTCTCTCTTTATGTTCCCTGTTACTTCTGCTCTCTTTTTTTTAAAGGAGAGGTACTGTTTTGAGATGCACAGTGCGCTCCCAGGTATAATCACCCAGCAGTAGTACTGTTACCACAGCCCATGCCATTGATTGCATTGATGAACAGAATAAAGACTAACAAAATTGTTAACTGACCTTTTATTCCAGACACATGCAAAAAAAAAGAGAACATTGGTCTGCTGGTCCTAGACATGCAGACCAGCACCAAGCAGCCTGTGTGTACATCAGCATTTGTAACACTACAACAAGCTACCAGCAGCCTTTGTACAGCTGTACAAAACTGGGCCACAGATCAGCAGCTGCCACGGAAAACAGCTACTTACAGACCACAGTGTCATGCACTGAAAATCCCACTGCAGCAATGGGTAATATCTGTGTTAAGATATGAACGTGTTTTCAAGCCTACTGGGTTGTTTTGAAACTTTTACAGTACTTGTTTTATCCTGAGTACTTCAGAAATGTTATGCAAGCTGTGCTGTGGCCGTGGTACAATTATCAGGCAATGTTATGGCTCCTTGGACAGCTAAGTTGATCTGATGGCTCAGTATTGTCTATAGGGACATCTCTACATCTCTTTTCTCAGCTTTTCCCCTCCATCACGTTCTCTGTCAGCTCACCCTATGACCAGCCTTCCCGTGAGCACAAAACAGCTGGAAATCCAGCAACACACAGGAGTTTTTCCTGCTGTTCTAGTGTGTCAGATTGGTCTATAAGAAGATCTAGTGAGCTGTGGAGGTAACAGGGCAGAAGGAGAAGAACATGGAAAAGGTAGGTCATGGATTTCTACAACAAAAGGAACCTTGAAAGAAGGAGCGATATCTGGGGAAACAGTACAACAAAACCAAAAGTCAGTTACAAACTGTAGGGACAGAACAGTGATTATATCACAGAGGAAATTTTAGTGTTTAAAGATTAAAGGAACACTGAAAATGATGCTCCTGTAAGCCACTACCTTCTCTCCTGCATCAAAAAGGTACTGAAGAAAGAGAAGGGAAACAAACTGAAGTCCAAGGCAAAAAGTCACGCATATTGCCTGTGGTGTTAGCTAGATGTGTTTGTTACACAAGTCAGCTTTCTTTACCTGAGATGGCAACTATAAATACATCACACAGTTAGAAAAAACTGTAACAAAGCACAATGCAATAAGCACAGCAACAACAGGACACACTGGCATCACACAGGCTGCACGTGGGGACATAGACATCGCCTTCCTGCAGAAAAGCCTAACGCAGGCTGAAGGAAGATAAAAACTGACCATAGAATCATTGAATGGCCTGGGTTGAAAAGGACCACAATGATCATTGAGTTTCAAACCCCTGCTATGTGCACGGTCATCAACCACCAGACCAGGCTGCCCAGAGCCACATCCAGCCTGGCCTTGAATGCCTCCAGGGATGGGGCATCCACAGCCTCCTTGGGCAACCTGTTCCAGTGTGTCACCACCCTCTGTGTGAAGAAATTCCTCCTAATATCTAACCTAAACCTCCCGTGTCTCAGTTTAAAACCATTCCCCCTTGTCCTATTACCATCCACCCTCATGAACAGACGTTCCCCCACCTGTTCATACTCCCTTCAAAACATCTGATGACACCACAAAACAACTCAGCCTGCACTGTGATGGCTGCGCTGCTCCAGAAGTTTCTCCCGCAGCCAGATTTCTCCTAGTGAATGCTTTCATGGGGTGCAAGGAGGGACTGAGCATGTTACTGACTCATCACTGAGCCCTCCTAGGGGAAGATGGAGGCGATTTAGGTGCAAATACGGCCTAAGGGGACACACATGTTCGGGGCTGCCCGAGGCAGGAGCTCGGGGCGGGGCTGGGAGCGGGCACAGCCCCTCCTCAGCACCCGGGGGTGTGCTCAGCCGCCTCAGGGAGGCCTGGCCCGACCGCCCGGGTGTCAATCCGCATCGAGAGCGATCCACGCGCTACGGGAGGGCTGTGGGAGAAAGAATATATACCGTTAATTATCAAGTCAACGTGTGGAGCCAGTGCAGGTGGAACACGCTTAGACGCGCGCCCACACGCACACGTGCACGCACTGCCGTCTCGCTGCGTAGGCGTCCCACCCAGCCCCGCGATCAGCCAGCGTCACCCAAACACAGACACGCGCACCCTGAGAGCACAGCTACTGACATGAAATAGTCGGCATTTAGGAACGCGCGAGGCAGCCGTCTGGCCGCTAGCTCGGCGCACGGAGGCGGAACGCGGCCCGCAACCCCACCGCACACCGCTACTCACCGACCGCCTCCAGCGGCGCTGCCGTCCGCGCGGGCCGTGCGCCGCTTCCGGCCGCCATGCCGTTCCCGGCAGCCAACGGGCGAGCGAGGGCTGCGCGGCCGCGGCAGGGCGAGCGGCGGAGGTATTCTCTCCTCCCCCCTTCCCTTCCTCCCCGCTCGCAGTGGGCGGGGCCGGCGGGGAGGGCGCTGCCGGCTCGCAGCGCTTCGCCGCGGGCGGAAGGCGGGGCTGGGTGCGGAGCGCTGGGGGAAGGAAGGGCGCTCGGGGCGGCGGTAGCGGTGGCGGGGTTCTGGGGCGGCGCTCGGCTCTGCCGCGTTCGCTCCCGCTGCAGCGTTCCGGGCCCGCTTTCGCTTCTCCTGGGTAGCGCAGAGCTCGTCGGTCTGTGGCTGTTGCGGTTGTGTCTCGCGGGGCAGCCTCAGGATGAAACGGCGGCGGGTGGGCGCGGCTCGGCTCCGTGCTGTCCCTTCTCGGGCGGCGGGCCGTGCTGGGAGAGCGCGGCGGTTTTGTTTTCGGCTTCCACCAAGCCTAAATTTTACGTGTGTGCTGCCCAGCATCTTCTCGGAAAGCTGTTGGCTTGTGTGTGTGCTTCAGAAGGATTCAGGTGATTTTTTTTTCCCCACTTGTTAGTCTGGGCTGACTTTGGAAAAGCTCCAGCGTGGGTTCTGGTTCTCTGAGTGGTGAGAACTCACGGCTTGATGCTGCTGAGGCTTTAAAGGCAGCCGACGCCTCCCTTTTTCTGGGAGCTGTGGTTGTTTGTGCTTGGTGGTCGCTCTGTTGTTGTGTCCGTTTGGTTTTGTTCCCCCGGTGAACTTAATTCCTGATAAATTAACTTCTACCTCGGGTGTTTTGAATGTGCTGTGAGGTGCCACAGAGTTACTTCCTGGTGTTCTTTTCTGTTCCTCCCAGACATCCAAGTCAAATCAAGGCAAGCTCGGGCCGAGGAAAGCATCCAGAGCTGAATTTTGTGTATAATGAGGGAATTTCCCACGTGTGTGGGGAAGAGTTTGTGTGTTGGCAGAGAAAAGAAATGGAGGCTTTCAATTCACAATGCAATAGAACTTTTTTTTGTTCAGCCTGAACAAAGCAGCGCTGAAGTAACAGTCACTGTGTGATGCAAACTCCAGAGTCACCAGGAACTGGTTTGGATGTTCCAGATGTGGACTGGTCATGACTGGGATCTGGTCGGACTTGCTGTTTATTCAAATATTGTTTCCATGTTGTGTCAGTCTGTCTAAATTTGGTTTAGTTTTAATTAACTGACAATGTACACTGGGCACGTGGCTTATTTCTGGTCTTATTCATTTCCATCTTCACCTTCTTAAACTGGCTCTAGTTAACATAGGAAGAGTAGAAGTTTCAAATACAGTTTAGAGTGCTGCTTAGGGTCTGATATGCATTGCAACTTCAAAAGAGTGAATGGAATAATTATCTGGAAATTAACTCTGAACTTTGGGGAAATAATGCTCTGTGTGTATAGATAGCAGACTGTATGCAGGCTGAGAACATGTGCTGTTCATGTGTGTCTTCTAAAAATATTTTCACATGCAAATCACATATCCGTTGGCTGCGTGCTTCTAACCAGATTGTGACTGCAAGGCCGATGGTTCCTGACAAACTGAATGCAGAGTGGGAGAAACCAACTGGAAACTTCTGCTTGAAAGGTTTTGTTTTTCAGGGTTTGCTTGTATTGTTCTTTTCTTTTACCAAAACCATATGAAATTAAAATTTAAACACATGAAATGCCTTGTTGAGAATGCAAGACGGATACAGTAACTAATTGGCTATATGTATACCTCTTTTTTCCCTGTTTAGTGCTTAAATACATGATTAATATTGTTATATACATATAGGATGAGTTTATGGTACTGACGATTGCAATTTTGAGAGTGAATTTTGAGTTGTTGTGTATAAAAAGTCAGGATTACTGCAGTTGTAAACCTTCTTGCATTTCATGACTAACTTCAAGTCCACAAGTTAGATTCTTGCATTGCTGCCAGCATTGCTGATGTTGATATGTACACACGGCATGCCCTGGCTGTTGCATTCTGGTGTTGTAACCGGAGAAAGGGAGATCTTTGTTATGAAGTCAGTAGCCAAAACATGAGGCTGGGTTCATCTGGTCACCTGCTGACCTGCTTAAATCCTTTTCTCTGCAGTGGAAACCTCTTGTAAGATATTCTTAGGGCTCTTTTTTTTCCCTCTGACCTTTTGAAAATAAATTCTATGTTGTTTCCCTACTACAGTGTGTAACCTGTGTAACCTTGACAAAGAGGAGAAATTTATTTGCTGCTCACAGTTAAAAGTGTTTTGTTTTTGGTTTTTTTTTTAAATTAATTTTTCCCCACCCCAGCTCTTACTTTGTCATCCTTAACAGGAGCATCTTTGCACTGTAGCGGAGAGAGAAACTATCTTGAATCAAACACCTTAAGCACATTTTCTTAGTTTTCACTGTGCTCTTTGAATTACTTTATCTCCCTGTCCTGTGGCTTGTAGGTTTCGGACTCTAACACAATATGGACCAATAATCAAAACTTGGTAGCTTTGGGATTGCTTTCAGGAGTATATCCCTGATGCAATGTGGCTTCAATATTATGAAACCAGGGATGTTTTCCAGTTGTGATTGCTGTCCATAGGATGCTCCCCCTAGTTTGGCTATATGCCAGCATCACAGAATCACAAAATCACCAAGATTGGAAAAGACCTACGAGATCATCCAGTCCAACCATCCACACATCACCAATAGTTCTCACTAAACCATGTCCCTGAACAAACGTCTGAACATTTCCTGAATACCTCCAGGGTTGGTGACTCCACCACTTCCCTGAGCAGCCCATTCCAGTGCCTGACCACTCTTTCAGAGAAATAGCATTTCCTAACATCCAGCCTAAATCTTTCTTGGTGCTCTTGAGGCTGTTCCATCTTGTATGTGAGAGAAGAGACCAAATCAGGAAATTTCAGAGAGCAGTAAGGTTTCCCTTGAGCATCCTCTTCTCCTTACTGAACAATCCCAGTTCCCCCAGCTTCTTCCCATCAGACATGTGCTCCGGTTCCCTCACAGCTCCACTGCCCATCTCTGGACACACTCCAGGGCCTCGGTGTCTTTCTTGCAGCAAAGGGCCCAAATTGAATGCAGTACACAATGGGGTTGTATTGCTACTCTTACTGCAGGTCAGCATTATGTAGAATGAATATTTTAACGCTGATGTAAGGAATGGACTTGAACCCAGTGGGAGGTAATATAACAGCAGTCCAAATGAAGTTGTGTTTTGGTAAACACAAAGATCTTGGTTAACTTGTTTATAACAGTGAAGACTTCAAAAATGGTGTGGAAGTTTGGGGTTGTATTGGTTAAATGATGTTCAAAATAATAATTAAAAATATATATATATATATTTAACGTCCAAACAAGATATGTTGGTTTCTAGTCTCATACTGTTGTTTTTCTGTGTGAGAAACTGATGTTTCTCCTAAAGGCAAGTTTTATTTGGGTCTCCCTTTTTTTATTTGGGTCTCCCTTTCCCCTGAGTTCAGGTTTTGTACTGGTTTTTCCATTCTTCTGTGCGACAGTCTGAGATTTCTGAGGTGTAGTTTCTTTTCTCTTAGTTGTGATTGTATTTCTAAATGATTGACTTGTGGCAGAGTTCCAAGATATTGTATCAGGAAGGTGATTCATGAGTTTTGAAAGCGGTGCTTTTCAGCAATAAGTCTGAAGGCAGTGTTTTACTGAAGGCGAATGGGGATGATGCTGGTTTCTACTGCTTCTCTTTTCTCTGTATTGGTAAAAGGGAAATCAACTCCAAACCATACCTGTGCAAGCACACAGGGTTGCATGTAACATACCACTCTTTTAGTAAGTACCCAATTCTTTCATTCTGTTTTCAAAGTTACACTGGGAGTGACTTTGGGAGTCTCATGTTTTAATTTCTTGAAAATATGCAATAATCAGATGTATTGTCAAGTCACGTTGTTGTGACTCTTGGAAAGTTTCTTGCCAGCTGAACTTGGTTCAGATGGTGGCAGTATGATGAATATTACTTGTCCATTCGAGACTTTTCCCAGGAGTGCTTTTAGCCACTTGTGCTAAAATTTGGGTAGATTTTGGCAACCATTATCTTGTGGTCTTCTTATTTAAACTTGAATTTTTTTTTATTTTTTTTTTGCTCTCTGCAAATAATTTCAAATATCATCCCGTGTAAAGATGCTGTAGTGTTACAGCTACTGACATTATGCATGAGCAGAGGATCAACTTTCCAGCAAGTGCTTTACAGATGTACAGAAAGCTTATTCTCAAGAAATTAAAAATAGTTTTCCCATCTAATCTTCCTTGAATTGCCAACAACTGTATGCTTTCCCAATTTCTCACAGAATTGCACTAGTCTTGGAAGTTGTATTTTAAACTTGCTGGGGCTAATTGTATGTGAGCTCACATCTGGCTGTAAGCAAAACCTTTCCTGAGTTTGAATTGTCCCCTCGTTTTTGGATTGTAGGTTTTCCTGAGGTTTAAGTTTAAAAATCAAGCATTAGGCTTAGTGTTAATGCATATTTAGAAGCAGTTGATGAATCTGAATTCCTTTAAGTGGGGTTAATCAAACTGAATACCTATGAAGTGCTGGAGAGAGTACTTATGTATCTGTTTTATTTTCTGGTGGTGCTTAAAGGCTGCATCACAATTGAATATTGTTGTGGTTTTTGCTGTAATACATGTGGTTGGTTCTTCACCCTCAAAACCTGAAGGCCATCATCCTTCTCAAATAAATAGATAAATTCCCAAACTGGTTGTGGAGTGTTTTTGGTTGGGGGTTTTTTTTTTTTTTTTTTTTTTGTAGCTCTTGGCTCCTTTGCTGCTTATATGTGGGACAGAGATGAGGGAGAAAGAAGGAAAAAAAAAAAAATCTGTTACTTTCAATACTTTTTTCCCCCTTGGTGCCTGAAACATCAGTAGTTCAACTTCTAGCTGTAACCAGATTTTACTACTACTTTTTTGCTGGTGTGTATTTATCACCCCTTTCATTGTCATGCATTGCAACTTGCTGGCCTAATTGGTTCTAATTACATGTCACAGAATCATTAGTGCTGGAAAGGACCCTTAAAGGTCATCTAGTCCAACTCCCCTGCAGCGAACAGGGACACCACAGTTGGATCAGGTTGCCCTGGACGTGGTCCAGCCTGGCCTTAGAAGTCTCCAGGGATGGGGCATCTACCACAGTTGTTCCAGTTGTACCAGTGCCTCAGTACTCTCACTCTAAAAGAATTTTTCTTTGCGTCTAACCTAAATGTATCTTTTTTTAAGCTTGAAACCATTTCCCTTTCTCTTATCACAATAGACCCTGCTAAAGAGTCTGTTCCCTTCTTTCTTACAGCCCCCCTTTACTGAAAGGCCACTCAGTTCTCCCCACAGCCTTCTCTTCTCCAGGCTGAACAGCCCCATCTCTCTCAGCCTGTCCTCATAGGCGAGCTGTTCCATCCCTTGGCTCAGTCTTGTGGCCCTCCTCTGGATGCACTCCAACAGCTCCATGTCTCTCCTGTACTGAGGACTCCACATCTGCATGCAGTACTCCAGGTGAGGCCTCACAGCACAGAGCAGAGGGGCAGGATCACTCCCTCACGCTGCTGGCCATGCTGCTTTGGATGCAGGCCAGGATAAGGTTGGCTTTCTATGTGAGGGAACATTGCTGTCTATGTCCAGTTTCCCATCCACCAGTTCCCCCGGATCCTTTTTGGCAGGTTTTTTTGGATCCTTTTTTTGGTTTTGCTCTGTTCTTCCATCCCTCAGCCTGTACTGGTAGCAGGGTTTGCCAGGACCCAGATGGAAGACCTTGCACTTGGCTTTGTTGAACCATGTGAGGTTCACCTGGCCCCACTGCTCAACCTGTCTAGGTCTCTCTGGATGGCATCCCATCCCTTGAGTGTGTTGACCCATCCCCACAGCTTAGTGTCGTCCACAAGCTTTCTGAGGGTGTGCTTGATCCCTTCAATGTCTATGAAGATACTACAGAATATCAGTCCCAGCAGTGGTCCCTGGGGAGCACCTCTTATTGCTGATCCCCATCCAGGCACTGAGCTGTTGACCACAATTCTCTCAACTTGATCCTCTTCCTTCTAAATCTTTCAACTTTTCTTTACACATGAAAATTAGGCATGATACGTTCCAAAGCTTTGATAATGTTCAGTAACTGGTATACGTAAAGCATAATTTCTACCTTTGCCTTTAGAATAGAAGGAGGTAGCTATAATTTTCCTTTTCAGCCTGACAGTGCTTCTTCCTGTTAGCAAAAATAGTACTAACCAGACAACCTGCTGAATTTCATATAACCCATGGTGTACTAATGAGGAGGTCCTTGAGGTGTGCTGATGTCATGTCATCTTTATACTGATGTTGTCCTCTGTGTGAAATACGGCATAACCAACTTTCAATCTATTGTTTTGCTTTCTAGTCAAAGTTGTTGAGAAAGTGGTTTTGCACTTTGGCCAAAACTCAGAAGCAACCATTTCCTAATGTGCTTTTTATGTGGCAGCAGCATCTAATGATGTTTGCACAGATGGGTCTTCATGTGATATCACAAAAGCATCTCCTCCTCATTTGTTCCATCTGCACTCAAGGTGCCAGGACATTCATTGGTGGCATTCAGGCTGTGAGCTTCCTGTCTAATAATACACAGGATTATCACCAATGTGCAAATGCAGTTGTTTTTGTTGAAACAGGTATTCTCTAGTGAATTTTCATTTTCTAAACTAGCAGTATAAGTTGGCAGTAAAAGGGAACTTCTGATATTTAGTAGAATCGATCTTTATTAATCAGAAAAAAATCAAATATTTTTGACAGAAACGTGAAATGAAGTTATCCAAGGTAGGAATTTTGTGTTGAAGATATTCTCTCACTTTGTGGATGTGTCCTATCTCTCATTTTCAGCTTTAGCTTGCTTGATGCCTATCTCTTGCTGAAAGTGACTGGGGCCCCTCGTGTGTGCAGTCAGTGCTGGAGCTTCTTTCCTGCATCAGAACTCCCAGGCCAGGTCAGTGCTCTGTCTGATTTGTGTTCTGCTGCACACAGGTTGCCAGATTTTACTTGATGCTACAGGTGCTTTATTTTGCAGGAGCTTCCTACCTGCATTTTTTTAAGCATCTCCCTTTCCTAGTTGTGTGGTTAATGCAGTGCTACACTGGCAGGAAAGTTCTATGGCAAGGTGTGAATTTAATATTTTTTAATTTTTTTTTTTACAGGTATGTAAGAGTAAACTAGGTTTTCTGGAGTGTCTTCTACTTTAAGAATTAGTAGATCAAGTCATATGGTTGCAACATTACGTGCAACAGTGGTTATGTTATTAACAGCTGATTTGGGAAGGCATATGAGTAATGCCTTGACAAGTTTAAGTTCCATTTTAGAGCAATTTAAAAGATCTTCAGTGTATTTCTTAAAACACTCAAAAATGCCTTTCAATTAGGCACGTGAATAAGGTTATCAAAGCTGCTACAGTCTGCAGCCAGTCTTTCTCTTTTGTGCATCCCACTGCTCTTTTTCTTGTGGTTGTTAACATTTAAAGAGTGTGTTTATGGCTTTCAGTAGCCTCTGCAATCAACAGAAATTAGTCTGAAATCCTAATAAATGAACCAAAGAAAGATCTTCAGTTGTCTTTCCGTTATTTAAACTTAATTTTAATTATGCTGTATTAATATCTGAAGTTATTTATTACCTGCTAATATAAATACTGAGAATCTTAAAATATGAGGGTTTTTTTTTTCCTGTTTAATTAGCTTGGCAGAGTTTGTGCATAACTGTGCAGTTAAATAAACTATTACTGTATTTCATGTTTCAGAACAGACGGGCATTACTGAATTAATATACATTTCTTTTGTAACTGTGTTGTTGGGTAATTGTGCTTTATAACATATTTCAACTTTTTACATTTAAATTGTCTCTGTGTTGTTTGTTTTGTTGCTGTTCTTGGTTTGTTTGTTTGGTTTTTTTTAATAGCACTGTTAGGCCATATTAAATTGCATCTTCTTGCATGAAAAAAGGTGTAAAATGGAATACAAATCCAAAATGGAGATCCTTATCAGAGTACAAATAGAGGAATGAAACAAAACCATGGTACTAAAGCAGAGGTTCCCAAACTTATTGTACTGGAGTTTGGCCATCGGTATGGATGGGAGGGGGATTGTTGATGCCAGTGGTGTTAATTTTTCTGTCCTATGTTCCTCCATCTATGACACGTTCCTGAAGGCAGAACTCAGCTCTGTGCTTCCTGCCTCACTTACTAGTTTATCACCCCTGCTTCACTCCATCCTGTTCTTGTAGACCACCAGCTACTTGTGTATGGCAAGCCCAGTTCCAAAATTGCTCTCAAAGCAGTATCTGCTTACAAAATGTTGACTGTTGAAGTGTGATGATGTTCACAGGCCTAGCTGGGAAGTATTGTGATACACCATAGCTAGAAACAAAGTGTGGCAAATAGCTGGTCTTACAAATCCTCCTTCAGATAAGTAATGCCCTCAAAGGCCGTTGAATGCATTTCATTAAGGATTACATGTGATTAGTGGTCTGTAAGGTCAAGAGTACGACCTGACATTAATGACTATTCATATATTAATGCTGCTTTGATCAGGAAGTTCAACTAGATTGCCTCTGAGGTCAGTTGCAATGAGAATGTTATGATTATCACACTTGTATTGTGCAAATAGATATTTAATTTATAAAACAACAATTAAACAAGCTAAGCCCTATCCAGATGTTGCAATTAGTTTTACTTATTCTGTCATATTGTAGTATGGAGATAAAACTTGGGTCAAATTTGTAAGATTTAAAGCAGTTTAAAAAAAAAAAAAAGCCTTTTTGTGTATTTCATTGAATTCCTTGTATATAGTTCTATATTCTTAGCATACAGTTGTTTTGGTTGTGGTTCTGGAACTAGTCAAAGTATAGTGCCAGCAAATGCAGTGCTTTTATTTGCAGCTGAACTGTGTCAATGGGCTCAAGTTGACTCTGGCTATTTCAGGTACTTTTGGCACTGAGGCTGTCATACATAGCCATCAGTGCAGGTCAGCAGTCTGAGAAAGAAAGGTTTGAGGTCCCAAAAACTTCCAAAGCAAGGACTCTGCGTGTGAGAAGGAGTTCCTGTATTCAAAAACATGTGTACGTTCTGAGTATACATAGATGTTGCCACAGGTGGTTGAGTTGAATAAACAGTATGTGCTGAATGAGTTTCAAGATAGATGCTTTTTCATTACTTAAGAAATTGTGCTTTGACTGACAGTAGTGTGGTCCTCCCCATTAAGATGTATGGGGAACTCATACAGATTTCCTTGCTGCGTTTGGGAGGAACGTGTATACCTATGATACTTCTTTCACTGTTACCATGTAGTATTGTAAATGAATTATTTTAATCATGGAATCGAGGTTGGAAAAGATGACTGAGATCATCCAATCCAGCTGTTGACCCATCAGTGTTGACCATCCCCACCAAACCTTGTCCCTCAGTGCCACATCTACCCTTTATCTGAAAAGTTGGTGATAAGTGAGGAAGTCTCAAAATGGCTCACTGCAAAAAGCCAAATCACTTTCTCATTCATGGGACTGGAAGTATTTTTGTACAAATTTGACCCTTCCAAATATATTAAATATCGACACATGATTGTTATCCTGTCTTATTGCAGTGTATTTCAGGGAAGTACTTGGTTGCTTTTATGTTTTTATTTAAAGAGGGTCTGAGATGTAAGTGGTGTAGTAAGGACTAGGTAGATCTCCTGGTCTTTAGGAACTATAGAAAGCAATTAAAAGAAATAAAAAGTGCTATGAAGGAGCTGAGTGAATTCTTTACGTTACTCTTTGCCACAGAGAATGTTGTGAACATTCTGTTCTTTTCAGACAATGCAGATGGGACATTATCTGATTATTGAATTAGAGAATCAAAAAATTGAATGCTCAAATTCTCAAGACCCCTCAGTCACAAGGACTACATGCAGTTCCTCCTGTGGTTCTAGAGAATGAAGAGGCTGAGCTGCTGAGAATGCCTCTGCTTAGGAGGTGATGCTGTGCCAGAAGACTGAGAGCTGTCAGTTGGTGTATGTGCTGCACTTCTGAACTGAACTTATCTGGAATTTGCAGACCAAGGATTCTTATTTTAATGCCAGGCTAACTGATGTAAATACTTGAATACAGTCAAGCAGTTCTGTGAGCACACAGATCTAATAGAGCCTAGTTTCCTACACAGCTATATGCCTTAGAGGTACCAGCTGGTGCTGGGATGTTTATAAGCTGTTTCTATTATGTCTGTATTGATGTTTTAATAATGTGGGTACATGCTGCAGCCTCTAGTCAGTTTGTGCAGTTTGTGGCTCTATCTCTTCTACTCACCTGTCCAGTGCTTGGAATTCTGACATCTCTGAACACATACAAAACTGGAAATGCTTTTTGCTTGCACTTCCACAAAACTAAAATTGGGTAGTGGACTTAAAAGTTATGAAGGGTCACACAGAACCTAGGTAGGCACGTTAAACAACATTCATCTCATCTATCTTTACCTGTCTGAACAAATAAGCAGCAGGAAGGTCATCTGTTCGGCACTTCTAACAAAAATAGGGGTTTGTCAAGTTGTGCCTCAAGAGCCTATAGTAGAAGTGTTTACTTTTGTCTTTAAATAAGCATCCAAAGTAAAATTCTATATACGTTTGGTAAAATTGGAGAAAGTTGTGAGGAACTGGAGGACAGTCTTCTAAAGACTGGTAGATGTCATTCAGTATTTGCAGTTACAAAATAACTCTTAGCGGAAGGAATAACCAAACTACTTAAAGAGATTTCTAAATTACAAGTAAATGTTGCAAAAATACATTTAAGCTCCCAGATGAAAATATCCTTAAGAAGTGTCCACTGTGAAAGAAGCAGCTTAAAAACTTATTTTAGTGATGCTCCTTAATAGCTTTTAATGAAAGTTCCTTACTTAGTCATCTCTGCTGAAATGAACTGCCCATCTGGTTTCATTGCGAAAGCCATTGATGCTTACTTTACGTATCCTCTGGGTGTTTTTAAATGCTGTTGATAAATAACAAGTTCTTGACAGATAAAGTCTTTGCAGCTTACATAATTAAAATAATACTTCTTTATTTCTCGCTTTTGGTTTTATTTTCTTCGGATTATCTCTAAATGCTCAATAATGGCAATACATTCATTCTGCCATTTGGAGGAGCCTGCGCCACAGAATAATGATCTGAAGAGAGCTAATGTATTTGCAAGGAAGAGTCCTCATTTGTGCAATAGTGTTGATGCAGCTAAGAGGTGCCTTGCCAAGTTCAGGTAAGTGTTTTCTCTTTGCTATTTTAAAATGTAGGTATGCTGCCATTTCATTTGAATTAGCATACATGCGTTGCCATGTCAGAGCCTGTCAGGCTTCATGTTGGTCATTTGGCACGTGAGGTATTCTGAAATGAAAAGGCATGTGCTGTAGCATGCGTGCCTACAAGATGTGTAGAGGGAGTTTTTGTCTTGAAAATTATTCTGGGATAATTCCTGATCTCTGGAGTAGTTTGTGAGGATGGAGATATGGTGATGATAATGACACAGTTCCCTTTTGCTGCAAGCTCTTATTCAGAGTTGGGCTTCTTTATATTTGGGATTAATTATTTTGCAGCGCCATGGACGGCTGTGGTTATGGATGTAAGTGTTAATAATTAGTTAAGATGGATCCTTAAATTTTGACGTGGTAACATTGGCTCAGGATTTAATTTTATATTGTGGGTGTTTTCTGTTTGTTTGTTTTTTTTTCTAGATATCCAATTATTTTAATAACATAATAACAACTTTACAGTAGAAGCTGCTTTACAGCCGTACTCTGCGTGAGGAATGTTGGCAGTGTGGCTCCAGAAAAAAAGTGCTGGCAGTAGAATAATAAAATAATCATAAATAAATACTTAAGTGCATACTTGAGTTTATTTTCTTGTGTTCTTACTGCAAGCTGCAGAGGTTTAGCTGGCTATAGGCTTGGTCTTCCAACCATTAGTCAGACAAGAGAGAATTTCCAAAGAAAACCAAACCATGCTTATCTGTAAGGAGTAGTACAGTTTGTCAGGCTTTTCTGTGGTGCATGCAAATCCAGACCATTTTCATGACACTTGTCTGCTTTGATGTTAAATTACTGGATCTCTTGCATAGGGACGTTTCCATACATATATATATATATGTATATATATATATGTATATATATATACACACACACACACCCATTGTCTGAGAGCATTAAAATACCATTTGTCTTGCTAAAAGTCCACAGAATGAGAAGTACTAATCTATATATATATATATATAATCTATCTATCTATATATAATTTAGTACGATCAGATACTTTGGGTCCAGAAACAGAGACTTCTGTTCTGCTTGTTTTTATGGACATATTTAACTGTAATTATTGGTGTCATCCTTGGACAGCGCTTCTTCCTTAGAACTTCAGTGCCATAAAAAAGGGCAATGCTTTTAATGTAAGCCTTTGCTTTAGTGTCCTGAAACTTACGATGCGAAGATACTGTCTTAAATAACTGGAATAGATCATTAAGCACCAGAATCTAGTTAAGAAATGCATTTGAACTCTTAGTAAGGTACTCTAGATATGGTCAGCACCAGTGACAGCTAGGTTGTTTCAGTAAAGTTCTAAAAAGTTGAAATACATTTCAATGGAATCATCACAAAAAGAAAAAATAATTTTGGAGGCTATTCATAAAATTTGTCATTTTGCTCTGTAATATGAATGAAATGAGCTATGCATCATTTTCAAAATACTTTTTTATATATAAATGCCACAGAATTATAAAAACTGGGGAAATGATGCATCTGTCTTTTAGTTTTTATTTATGCAAAGGACAATATTCTTAAGCTTATTAGGTTTTTGTATAGGTATATTTTGTATAGGTGAGAATTGATACTAGCCGTGCGCAAAGCTAAACTGTTATTAAACACAGTACTACAGAAAACAAGGTGGGACAAAATTGAAGCCTAAACCAAGTTCAGTGTTATTCTGTAATAATGCTTATGATGTGTGAAGTGCAGATATTGAGATCAATAAGTATGTTTTTCCCTGAATCATTGAATGGAACTATTATTATTAGCACAGCCTGCCATGCTTGGACGGAGCCGTTTTTTCTTCAAAGAATAAACAGAATGCTGCATCTAAAGAGTAAGAAGGTAAGGCACTTGAGATTGTTATTTCAGGAAGCAGTTAAAAGTAATTTCAATGACTTGTAATGAATGCAAATATACAAAAATACTTTTTTTTTAATGCATCGTGAAGTCTTAAATGATTTATATCAGTTCCTGCCTGTTGGTGTTTTTTTTCTTTTTTCCCTATTTTCCATGGGTGGAATTTCTGAAAGTATTCAGCTCTGCTTTCTAAATGTGTTTTTGCTGAAATCAGTGAGCTGACCTGAGTGGGAATAAAAGATGGTTTATCTTTAGTGAGACAAAGTTAAGTCATCACTAAGTAATTTTGAAATCCTGTCCTTGAAATACTGGGGCTTTGACATTCAGTGGGATGAGAATCTCACAACAGACTGACCGCTGTGGACTCCCAGGCTACAGCTCAGGTAAATAACTTCATTGGAGGAGGATCTGAAAGGTTTTTTCTTTTCTAAATTATGATCATTAGGAAGCAAAGGGTGCAACTTAAACTGTAAAGATTTTCCTCACATTTAAAATAGATTTGCCTATGCCTGTGAGAGGTCCAGTAGTTCTAGTTGGAGCATTATGCAATTATCTCATGATTCAGAAGTACTGTTTCTAAAGAGATCTTCTTTACTACCATAGGACGTGAATCTGTAGTTCCACTCACAGTGATTTTATCTTGTTTTCCAACATATAGCCAAGAGTCTAGTTCTGCTACTGCAATTTCCATTTTGCAAAGACAGAGATGTCTTGGTAATGCATGCATAATTTAGAAATAACAGCTTCTCTATTGGAATAAGTGTTAAGGGCTCTGTTCAGATCATAGAATTAACTTGATTTGTTTCCTGCTCCTGCTGGTATGCACTTTCTGCAGGTAGCTCAGTTGTTTGAGTTCCAACAGCCCAATGTAGTTTGTAACCGGAGCTGTGAAGTCACCTGGAATTGGTGCTACTTTACTTTTATTCCCACTCTTGTGAAGTTCAGTAGTGAAGCAGGTGCTTCTACTGCATTAGTGGAGGCAGGGAACTTGGAAAGAAACTGAGCGTGCCATGGGAATGTGAACTGTTACAGTCATCTCCTGTAATCAGTTCTGCCTTATCATCTGGGGTCTTCTCTCACTTTCTGTTTTGGTTGACATGAGGAGGGGCTGGGCAGAGGAGAAATCGAAAATGATTTTGTAATTGGTAAGAAAAAAAAAAGCTAGAAATGTACTTTCTGGAGAAAACATTTTTTTTTAAAACGTGGCTTTATGAGTCATTAGATCATTTGAATCGTGAATGTTTTGGGGATTTGTTTATTTAAGATTTACAGTTACAGACTTCCTTGCTTTCTTCAAAAACAGAAGGATGCTTTTAAAGATAAGGATTTTGAAATGAAGAATGAAAAAGGAGAATGTTTTACGAAAAAGTTTATAACGGACCAAATAAACGTGTATGTTATCTTTTAAAAATATTTAACTCAAGTGAAGCTCCTGTATGGCAAGCCTCAAGACCAAGGTAAGAGAGTTTCTCTGAGAAAGGGGAGAGGAAGCTAATTGTTTTCCAAAGAGAAATGGGACAAAGGTATTCCGTAGTACTTACACATCAGTGTGTTGGGCACAGAAAGAGCTATGCACACGAGTCATCTATCTGGCTCTGATACTATGCTTCTAACTTAGTGTGCTAATGATAGAGAAGTTGCTGCCTGTGAGATTTGATTTTAAGCCCTGAGGTGAGTTACTCAGTGACAGCAGTACTAGATACCACACAACACACTGAATATTTGTGTTCCCAGCATTATGACATTGTTTTAAGAGCAGAAAGATGTCCTGATCATCAGCATTCAGCTTAAATACCCCCCTCTTGGATAATGTTATTCCCCTCTTGTTAATGTTGTCATATTGAACTGGGTGGTTAAGTTTTCAGAGGAGACTGTTCTTCCTTATCTGAAGTCTGACTATGGGAGTTTCAGGGTCTTCAAAAGAGGACATATCTCATTTCTGGTGCACTTGCCAAGAAGAGGTTATGAAGACTGCATAGTGTCTTGAAAAATGAACTTTGTTATCTTGCTATGGAATGGGAAATTGTATGTGTTAGGCAGTACAGGTTCCTGATTGCTTCATTTAATAATATCTTAAGGCTCTATGGAGTTAGTCTGAAGTGCCGTGCTTCTTGCAAAAATAGTAGAGGTGGAAGCACAGCAGAGGGAAAGAACTAGTGAAACTGTAGGTCAGGAAGAGGATATGTTTTCTTGGGTTACAGACCAAGTTATGGAATGCCATCTTCCAAGATGCAAACACAGTACTTGGATCAAATGAGGACTTTGATCAGCCCTTTAAGAAGGGATAGTCAGAGATACGAATTTTATTTTGTGCAGCACTTTAAGTACAGCAGAGACCTGGCACTAAGAATCCAAATGCCTCGAAAGGCCTTGTGCTTCAGATGTAGACAGTCTTAAATTCATGGACAAAGTATTTCATTTTTTAGATGGATGAAGTGCCCCGTGCTTTGGTTTGTTAATGGCCGTGATTGGAAACATCTTTTTGCTACGTTCTGCCTGTTATTTTCAAGACTGATGCTGGAATTTATTTACTGTCTGGTTTGTCGGTGAAGATATTCACAGTTCTTCAAGCCGTGTGTCTGCCTTGACACATACTGTTTGTTCCTAAACACCAAGTGAGGTTGTTCACTCCAGATCTGTTTCTGCTATTGCTGTCTCTTTCATCCTGGTTTTAGAGAAACTGACTTTTGTGGCAATTTGCTGTGGACTAACTTCTTATTGGGCCATTTAATTCTGGAGGTGTTGGTCGTGGATATTATTACCTAACAACCTTGTTTACCAACAAAGGTCAATTAATAGTAGTATCTGACAGCCACAGAGGCATAATGTGGGGCCAGCAATGTGAACTGAATTTCCTAGTCATATTTTATTTATCAGAATATCTATCTGTAATATTAAATATAGTAGATATTGAAGATTAATCTCGTCTAAATAATAAAGAAAAAGAAACTGACTATTGGAAAGAGAAACTTGGCTGAGGGATTTTGGAGAAAAAAAGCTTTGGCTTCTACAGGAAGAAAATATATATATTCCTCATTTTTCTTCCAGAAGTCTACTGGAAATTTTTACCCATAGTTTAAAGAAATGTTCAGATGTCCAAATGCAAGTGATTTAGAAGTAGTAACTATTACACTCTTCAAGATGCTTTATGTAAGTAAATATTTTAATGCAGTTACTCTGATCCAAAACTTCATTGCATTGGAAAATTGCAGTTCATCCCTGTGTACAGTAGACTACTGGTAGGTCTTTAAAGTGCTCTCTTAACTTTTTGTATTGAGCTAATTGTGTAAACAAGTCTTGTTTGTTTAACAAGATTTTCTGGAGGAGTAATGTACTTCTCTTGTGTTTAGGATAAGTTGCTACAATTGCAAGAAGTTTAGTTTTATTTTCAACTTCTTTGCTCTTGCTGAGGCTGATCAACTAGCAAACAAAATGTTTTAAGAACTTCTGTTTGCACCAGTTTCATTTGTAAGATTAGAACAAGTTTACATGATTAAAATTCAACAGTTGATGATTATTTTTTAGTATCTGATATACCTATCAGCTACTTTCCATGTGCTAGTTGGGGTATGCTTGATACAGTTCTCATTCTGAACTAAGCACACACAGCTCAGCTGTGGTAAGCAGAGATTATACTGTAGGTATTTCTCTTTGTCAAAAGATTTCTGGGTGTTGGAGGTTTCTCTTCGGGTAAGAGGGAGATAGGGAGACAAAAACATGCCTTCATGCTTTAGTTTAGTTCAGTTTAGTTAGCTTCAGTTTTCATAGTTTATGGAAACATTAGGTAAATTTTTTTACTTGGACATTGTGACTTAAGCTTGAATAAATCACGAAATTTCTATCCTGTATATCTGCATTTATCTTGAGTCTGTTTTGAAAGCTATTGTAATACAAATCATAAATAATCATAAGTAAGCAAGAATATAATAATATATAAATCATGATAAATCATAAATAAGCAAGAAAATGTATTGTTTTATCAGGTGATTCTGGTGTTTTAACTCAGTCAGCTGGGAGATCCAATCCTTAGAGACCTGAAGGTAACCTGCATGTAAAACTAACAAGTAAGGAAGACCATGCTATTTGCTCCTTTTAATGAATATTTGTGGAAGTAACTAAACTTTGTCCCTTTAGAAGCAAAAGGGTTGTTTGTGGGTGTGTTGGTTTTTTTTCATAGCATAGCCTGTATTTGCAGATGTTTAAAATAACCAAATAAACTAGATAATGATGGAAATAATATTGTGTGACAGAACTAAAGGGATTTTGTTGAATAACTACTACCTGCTGCTGTCGTTGACAGGCAGAGATAACAGTGGTCATTTCCAGTGCTGTGGTCTGGCTGAAGAGGAGTGATTGCGTTATGTGTTTTTCAAAGAAGAGTGCATGCTTAGTCAGGATCCAGTGTTTGTTCCAAAATTCAACAATATTGCAGCATTTTTATTTCCAAAAAAAGTTAGTTAAATGTGGTAAAGTATTATGAAAAGAATAGTGGCACCTTAGTGGCACGCAGAACACTCTTGTCAGCTGAACTTGACAGAATCTGGCAGAAATTCAAAGTATGGTTTGTTTCTAGTAATTCCATTAACATTTCAAAGGTTGATAATGTTCTGGGAATTACACAGCAGGGATTATTTTTTGTGTTAAGAATTAGTACTCTAAAGCTTTGCCTGCACTGGGAATATTGCAGCTATCTTGCAATATTCAAGATACTAAGTTCTCTATCAGATATTTTGCTACTTTATCTATATTGGCATAATTAAAATAGCATCTTCTTGCCTCCTAGTGTGAATAGAGCTGTATCAGTATAAAACTATATGTTGGTTGCTTATTTCCAAATAGAAGGGAACAACCTAGGAGGGCTGGCCCAATTTCAGAAAATGTTTTTAATTATATTGCAGTTGCTACGCCTCTATGAACTACACGGGTGAGACCTTACACCAGAAGAAAATGACTTCATTCTAGTTCCTTTGCTCTTATCCACAGGGCTCCATAAAAGGTTGCATCCTTTAGTTTTGTATGTTCAGTTTGTCTTTGTGGCAAACTTGCGTGTTAAACACATGTGCTTATATTCTAGAAAGCATAGATGATGAGTGGTTTGATAATAACAATGCGTCTTCATCTCTGAAACAACCCTACCAGTCTGCTCAGTTTATACTGGAACAAGTACAGTTTAATGGGAATGGTTAGAATTTTCCATCTGGCTGTTGTACCAGAGCCTACAGATCATCTGCCCCTCCGAATCCTAGTTTCACTCTTGTTTAGTATGGAACAAAATGTTTGACGTATCCTGACCAAACTTTCACTGCTGTTTTATAGATCAGTGTCTTGTCTTCCTTTTCTGATGTGCAAAACGAAGCTTGTCCAATATGTGTTACCCCAAAAACTATTAAGATAATTGAAGTCAGAATATCTGAACTTGGATCACTTGCGATTAAGGATGATCTGCATGCACATCTTCTGTAAAGATAATGGATAACAGATCCAGATAATTCCTGATTTAAAGCTACAGACGAGGGAGTAATCCTGATTCCCATATTAAAAGGAGGGGAATTTCATAATGTGGGGAAGACTGAGAATGTGTGGAGCCTTTCTGCTCTGAGACTGCAAGTACTGAAGAATGGACATGAGTCAGAGACAGGGACAGAAAGAGCAGAAAGTCTGAGGGACCTTTGACCCTTCAGAGAACATTCACCAGGTTTAACTAGCTGTTCTCTGTCCGATGCTCACTGACTGTTTCACTCTTTCTGCCTCTTCTGCTTCAATCCAGTTTACACTGCATGCTTTTTTTCCCCCAATCTGCTCTCCTTGGTGCTTTTAAAAGTTTTTTGTTTGGCTGACTTTTTTTTTTTTTTTCTTTTTTGTTTGTTTTAATGGAGGACTTTTAACTGTCCTGTGTTCGTCCACTCTCTGACAAATCAGAACTTCAGTTTTCATAAGTCTTTCAAGTATGATGAGTGTTCCTTGGTCCTGCTTTTTGTAAGGAATCACTTGAAGGCAAATGAGTACCCTTAATGAGATGAGATGATGTGTATGAGATTTAATGGGATAAGGGAAGCTTTGTTCCTACAGATTTTCTGTAGGTGAACTAGAGATTTAAAAGAGCAGATGTTGAAACATCTATACATCCTTCTGTTCAGAAAAAAAATTCTGTAACTTTATTTTATTACAGTCCAACATAGTATGTATGATGAACGTTTCAGAATGGATATTATGTTGACTGTGTTCGCGTTGTACATGCAGTTGTTGGCAATATTGTTTGTTTGTTTTCCCTATTCCACATCTCTTAAATTTGCTTTCTAGAAATCATCTTGGTAGGCATAGGTTGCTTGTGTGAAATCTGTTCTGAAGCTTCAGTGCAAAGCAAACACAGCACTAATGATGGATGTGAATGGACATTTTAAGGATAACTGGATATGGCATCTTCAGAAACAGTGGCATTTTGGTAAGAATCTGCATATAAATTATGAAATAATACATGATGTTTTTCTGCAAAATGTTTATATCTGTCTGAAAATTTGTCCAGTCCCTTAATGGAAATGTTTCTTCTACCATGTGATAAGTTGGAGGGTTGCTCTATATTGTGCAGCACTTTAAAAATGTACACAATTTTACTGAGCAGCGACTTCTTGCATGTGAAACAGTAAGTTTTTAGATGACCGAGGGTTTTTTAAAGTATTAATTAGTGACTATTTATGGTTCTCTGCTTCTGAGCCTATTTCTCTGAGTATTTACAACTGGATATTTTTGAACTGTCACTAAACAAACAACACAAATACTTTTTATTATAGACAGACTAAATGTTAGAATTGACCTCCAGTGGCGTGTTTTACCACTGCGTGTGCAACTGTTCTAACAGGCAGTGGAAGAAACAACCCAGTTTTGTGGAGGATATTCAACATTTATTTATTTATTTATCAATCACACATTAATCATAGCTGGAGGCTTTCAATCCTTGTGTAGATTAAAGAAAAGTATAACAGTAGCATGTTAAATTACTGTACTAATACTACTTTGCTGGAAGCTTCATAGAATTTAAATAATGTACACAGTTAAAAAGCTTAAGTAGGGAAACACCAATGGAAATTGTACTGTAACCAGAGTCCAGTATCATAAAAGTGTTTCCTTTTACTTTAGTTTTTAAAACAGCTCAGGCCAATAATTCCTCAAGCAAAAATTCTTATTTCCACTGAAACCAGTTATGCTCTTAGTTGCATATGTATTGATTCTTGAAAGTCACAAAGAATCTGTGCCTATTTTTCTTCCTGCTCTTTGAATCCCACTGGTGGTGGTGGTTGTAATGGAACTGTTCTGATAACAGCTAGCAGTTCTTAAGAAGGCTCTTAAAGACATTTTGAGGTCATGGGTACGTATACGTTGTGCCATGCAGAAACCGAACTTATTTCAGATAAACTAGTTCCAGAGCTGAGGTAACGTTTAGCACTGTGCTGCTTGTCAGTGCAATTGCAGTTTTAGGGCCTCAGGAACTCTTAATTTTAACATTCCATTCTGAAAACAACGATGGTTCCTGAGCTGGTTCATGAAAAGATTAGCTATTAATTGAATGGACAGTGTTAATGTCTGAGAATGGTAACAGCATTCGGTTTGCTGTGTGTCTCCTGCAGCCATTAGTCTCCAGCTCAAGTGCATTGTAGTAACAGGGGTACTTCATATGGGTACCTGAGGAGAGGTGCAAAACTGCAAGTGTGTGTTGGTAGGGTAGGAGCACCTGCTTGGTTGATGGAATCTGGTTGCACTGTGCTCATTTACATTGCATAACCTAAAAGGTACCCAGGGCAGCATTCTATAAAACAGAGTATATCCACTTAGGTATAGTGAAGAAGTATGGAGAATACCTGGTAGCTGGGTTCCTGGGAGGTGTGTGGGCAGAGAGATGATTCTCCAGAAGTCTTACAGAAGTGCGTATGTTAAAACCACTTTAATCTCTTCAGAAAATATCTTAATGTGAGCTATATTCTCATTTGAAATTAATTTTGTGTAAGAGTGACTAGCAGCAATATCTGTCTATGCAATATCCCTTCCTACAGCACTCAGCTTCTCATTTTCACTTTCTAGGTGGGTAGAAGAGATAACCCAGCCTGCCAAGTGCTATGCACTCATTCCAGTGCCAAAATACAAAACACATACCAACAGCTTTAATGTAAGGGGCAAACTAGGTTCCTTCCTTCCTGTGCTGAACAAATGTGTGTGCTAGGTGGATGAATATAAGTTTAGTTATTTGCTTAGATCTATTTACAGGTAGTTTTTTAAACTGCTGTGATTCGATGGGCTATTGCAGTAATTTGGGATGAAGAAGTTAAGCTGCTCACCAGTTTGTTTTGCCAGGCTGATCCTCCACTCAATAGAGGTTTATTTCATGGCAAGCGTTTGGTTATTTTTTGGGCTGTTTGTGTTTAAACCAGATTCTAGAGGGGAAAATTAAAAAAAAAAAATAAGAGGAGTGCACCCTTTTCCATTTTAAAACCCCTCAGATTCTGAAGGATGAAATCAATCAAGAAAAACCTCCTTTGCAGTTTCCATGTCTGAGGTATCTTATCTGTAGATGCAATAGTTGCAAAAAGAAGGTTGGGATGTTACCTGTCTCATTCTGCTGATGTTTTCTAAGGTGACTACTGAGTGATATTGCTTAAATCAGTTACAAGTGATTGATTTGTAAAAGAGCTGATTGGTGTTCAGTGCTTAATTTTTCCGTTCCTAAATCATTTTAGTGATAATAACTTCATTTGTGACACTCCACTTCCACTAGTAGGTGAAAGCTTGAGGGGGAAGATGTTATGGTTCTTTCACAATTCATTAGTTTGTGGATGTTTCTGTTATGTTATTTCCACACAGAATGACTCATAGCTAAATGAACACAGCAGCCTAAAGGCGTGCCCTCACTGCTGCGGCCCGCAGTGAAACTTGATGCCATTATATATAAAAAGAGGATGCTCATACGCGTTTGAATCCTTGAGAAATTACATGCACATTGGGCATATGTACTATCAAACACTTCTTCAACGTAGTTTATTTCAGAAAGTTGTGTTTTACCCTGATTGCTCTTTTTCACGCAATTAATTTAGCGAGTTGTTGGCAACATCTTGGCAACATCTGTCTTGTGAGTGTGAGTTAGAGCTTAGAAACTGTGTCTTTGTTTTGTAAAGCAGTACGGTTTCAGTGTATTCATTTCTGAACTATTTAATAAGAGATTATGGAAGTACTTGCACTGCCACGTTGTTTTTATAATGATTGAGACAGATTCAGAAGTGTTTCTGTCAAGTTGATAGCATGAAAGCACAAATTATAGTGAACCGGTTGGCCTCTGGTTATCCTAGTTCTTCTTGCATTGCGAATTGCTTACCAATTCAATCTTGTTTAACAAAAATGTCAGAAAAGAAGCAGCCTTACCTACTGACATGTCATACATCATCATTTGTGTTACAGAAGTTTTGTATTGGAACTCAAGCACCGCTCTGGGGTTTCCTGTCCTACATCCCTTACACCTCTCTAACCCTGCATTCTGGTACCTCGATTGCAAAATGCAGACATTGAGAGTATTAAATAAAACCTGTACTTTTTTTTGTTTGTTTGTTTTGAATCTTTAGGTGCTGCTGGTAGTGATGGTGTGCTGTTTTGTGTGTGTGTGTTGGCTGTTGTTTCTCCAGGTGTTAAACAGCAGTGTTAACTAAAAGCTGCCATTGTTTGTGTACTGAAAATACATACAGAGCTTCATGTTTGTTCTCTGGGTGGCAGAGCTATGGATTTGATAATACTGAGACAGATTATAGTATAAATACATTGTGAGTGAGATACCTTTAATTTATTGGTCCTATTCAACTAGGCTTGCTATGTGCCAAAGCAAACAAACATGTTTATATTAAGGAATTGTCTTGCCATAAGATTTTCCCTTTATGCTTCTCACAGCTGTACACCATGTCAGCTTTTCTGCGGATGTCCATATTTGTTGTCAGGAAGAGATGTCTGTGCTTACCTAACTGATTCTGCTGACACAGATCTGATCTCCATGCCTCTTCTGGTTTGTGGTGTGCAAGGCTGCAATATATTAATGAGAACTACACACAGCTATCAACAAAAGCTGCCACAACTTCCATGGAATATACTGGAAGACAATGAAAGCAGCAATGTCAATCCCATTTCAAATTCCAGCACCCCAGGCCAAGTCGTTCTGGGTCGCTTAAGGATGTCTCACTAGGAGAGTATAGGAGGGATAAAGCTGCATCCGAACTCTGCTGTATGACCTTCCAGTAGCATTGAAGCATAGGCAGGGGAGTGAGTATCAAAATGAAAATACATCAGAAATTGCCACTTGGGCAGTTCAGGAGAGGACAGTGTTGTTGTCACCGTATCAGGCCCCATTCACCTTTCAATGAACATAAGTAGCAGCAGGATGCCAGAAATGTGGATGTGTTGTGTTCCATCCACATCTGTAAGTATGAACACAGGCTGCTCTGCCTGTGGTACTCTCAGTTTGTGGATCTCTAGTTTGTTGAGATCCTTCCTCCTTTACCAGCAGAGGTCCTGGAGCCTTGCTGCAGCCCGGGGCCTTTTAGCCTTTCCACCTGTTTCAGGGTTGTTTTTTCATCCTGTACTGCCTGCTGAAGATGCAGAGCTCTCTAATTATGTTGAGGGGCTGTGATGTGAGACTGTGTGGGCTATGAAGAAGTGCAGGCAGGTTCATGTCAGGTGCTGAATGTTCTGACCTTCTCCTTTCTGTGCTGAACCATTAAGCCCTTTTATTCCAGGCAGCACTTCCACCCAAGGCTGTACGCTGCGCTGCCATTCACCCAGCATACAAAGGCATGTTCAGGTGACGTTAGGTTCCTCTCGCTTGCATCAATACCAGAGGCAATATTGATTTGGGCCAGCCAGCAGTGCCATCAACAGAACAGCACCACAGTGCTGAGGGGTAGAGGAAATGAGCACGTAGCCTGTTCCAGCTATCAACCTGTTTGACCAAGAGCTGCCTGTGGGTTTGAGCTGTGCTTGTGCATAGGATGCCCTCGTGTTACTGCAGCAGGTTAGATCTTCCCTTGAAGTGTATGGTGCCAGATGTTCTTGTTTAAGAATGTGCTTTGACTGATGGTAAAATAATTCCTGCTTGATGCCTTCATGCTACACGCACTGCAAGGTGGGTGCTCTCTGCAGTGTATCCTGATGGAATCCTCTTAGTTCAATATTTAAAACAAGATGTTAAGAATAAAAAAGAGTTCTGGTCATTAAACTGGAATTAATGTGAAGCAGGAGCTGATTGATAACCTGACACTTGGCTTCTGTAGCACCTGTCTCAAAGCAATGGCTCCTTACACTGTACATTAATCATGAAGGAGAAGTTCAGAAATGCCTCATTCCATCCAAAAGCTTTTATTATGAAGTAAATAGCTTTCATAATATTGGAATGAGCAAATATGTATGTTTAACAAAAATGCCTTCGTATCCGAGTGAGGGTTAGTTTGTGCCTCTTTTCCAGTAAGTTCGTTTTGTTGTAATTGTCTTCCTTCCTTTTAAAGGGGAAAATGGACACGGAACAGCTTTGCAGGTAAATGTTCATGGAGTATATTTTGAAATATTCAGTACGTATTTCTAAGCTTCATCTAGAAAAGTAAAATATCCCATTTATTTTAAAAAGAGGCTGCAAGCTGCCAATGAGGTGTATCATTGAAATGATCACAGGCAAAAGCTGTTAATCTGGCAACCGTTGGTTTCCAAACAGAGCAAATTAAGGGGGTTAAGTGTTATGTTCTGGTTTCCTGCTGTTCAGTGGTCTGCTTACGGAACACAGATGAAATGTATGTTGCCTTTTGGATTCACAAATTGTATACTGTTTTTCTGCAACCTTTTGCTATTTCTTTTATGCCCGGCAGCTTACCTGTCAGTGTGGACAGTAAGGTCACCTCAAACCCACAGCTTCACTACACAAAGTCTGTTTAGCTATTCAGTTTCTGTCATCAACATACCGACTTCATTTTCTCTCCAAAAAAGATTTCCTAGGCTGTGTTTCTGGTTCTCTTTTCTATGTTATTGTCTTGTAAAGTCTTCATTTGTTCTCTTTATTGCACTGTGGATTGCTTCAGCCATTTATTATTGCCCTATTTACTTGACCCAGCCACCTATTAAACCATGAAGTCTTATCCCTGCTTTGGCATTGCTGGAAGTCTCTTCTTTGTGTTCCCCTGCATATTCCACCCCTGGCCACTTTTTTTTATATTTCTTCCCTTTACCTCCCCAGACGATGTGGAAGAAGTCTCACAGAACTATTAATAACGTTCAGTGCAAACTATAGAAAAGCTTTGATGTTGTGAATAAGAAGTTAATAATGGAATAAACTTGCAATTCTTTTTTTTTTTTAATTGTTTTTTTTGTTTTTTTTTTTTTAAACACAGGAATTGTCACATTGCTGCAAGCCATAGTGCAGTTCCCCATTTCTCAGTAACTGTATCCCATTTCATCAGTTGATGTTAATTCCGAATATGTTTTGTCCAGATTTCTTTGTCTAGTAACTTGTTTAGCGTGACTGTTGTTGATAGGGACATTTAATTTATATTAATAACTTTCAATCTCCTTGATAATTAACATGGATAAATTACAGATGTGATTCTGGCCAGCTTTGAATTTTCCATACCTCAAAAACTTCTTGGTATTTTTCTTGTATTGTAAGATAGCAAGCATAGCAGCATCTGATAGGACCTCTTTGGAGGTTTTGTTACCTGATGATGTCTGTTCATAACACTCTTCAGTTTAAACTTCCCAGTTTGTCTTCAGGTGTTCCCAGTCCTTATCAGCGTTCATCTTTGAACTCATTCCACTTCTCACGTATCCTTTTGGAGAGGGGGAGACATGTACTGCATATGTTTTAGTTTTTCTAGTAAGGTCACAAGAGTGATTACTATAATTCCATTACACCTTTTCTACTCATTCTTTTCCACTGTTTGAGCAGCCTCTTTTCTTATTTTTATTTTGATTGAGCAGAAATTTTCACTGACGTGCTGAAGTGGTGCCCTGGTTCCTTCCTGAGGTCAAGGAATCTGGTGTTCTTTCACACTGCAGCTTAGTGATCTAATGAACAACATCCACTAAAAAGCAGCAGTCTTAGTTCCTCCCTTGCACCTGGTGCTGACTACTATCCCAGTGATCCAGTTCATGGATCTATGCTGTTAAAAAAAATCTCACCAAAAAAAGGGTTGATTTTTCTACTGGTTTTGCTTCCTGGACAGGCTTACCAGCGATGGCTACTGCTGTTGTTGCAGGGAAAACTGAGGAGCACATAGCAAAGGAAGGAGGAGGTAGAAGTATGGGATGTGCCCTTTGCGCAGTGTTCTGCATCAGATCGATTTAACGAGAAGAAAATTATGCAGAGATTTGTAACAGAAGTGTTAAGTTTGATATGAATGCAGTGTGGATGGAAATGTGTGTAAGTGTATAGAAAAAACAAAATAAAGGGTTAATCAAATGGCGTAGACTGATAATGGAGGGCATGGTTTCCAGGACGCCATTCTCAGCAGTATGTGTGCCACAGCACAGATCATTTGCCAGCAGAAGACCTTGTGTCCCTAACATCAGGAGGATGGCAGCAAGGCTGTAGTGTAACTCGCGTGCTGTTCTTTTTCTGGATAGGAGGAGGGACTGCAGAAGTGCATTTCAGACCTATATTCCAAACGAGGAAAACAGACAGTGGGCAGCAACCTGGCCTAAGATCTGTGGTGAGCAAGATACTGAGGCAAAAACTGTCCTGTCATAGTTGATGATTCCTAAAGGACCTGCTCAAAAATCTAGCTTGTTACTGCTAACAAAGAGCAATTCCTGATGTGTGGTAAAGCCTCTCAGTAGCTGACGGCCCTTCTTTTCCACACAAGAAAAGAAGGCCACACAGTTCGAGTGCACATCATAAGAGACTGAGTGAACTCAACTTGGAGATGTTGTAGGTAACTGTTGCTTTTCTCTAGCCTAATATATTGAGTTTTATGTTGCTGAGTTTCCCTCTCTTGCATAAGCCCCATTGAAGCCCCATAAAAACAGATTTTCTCTTGCTTTTATTTTTTCTCTCTTAGTATGTGTTTGTTATGTGTCATCGTTCCAATTTGACTTGGCATTTTTGTGGCCCTGTTGTTCATTGTAGTTTGTTTTCCTTCATTCTGAGTAGCCTAGATAGCTGCAACTTAATTACAATACTGCTCACGCGTGCCACTTTCAAGATGATTGATGCCATAACAGAAGAACAAAACCATTATTTTGAGACACTTTGAAGTTAACTCTTTGCCATTGATAAAAATGATTATAATGAAAATCATTTCATCCAGTATTTTACCTTGCTTCTTCTCTTCTTTTACTGTCTGTGTCTAAGGGTGTTTTTGTTTGCTTGCTTTCTTGTTTAGGGAGAATACTTCTACTTTGGGCTTTGGAAGAACTTTTCTTCCAAACAAGGATGGTTATCTGGATGAATAGATCCAGAGCAAGAACTAGATCATCAGCAGTATTAATTATTCCGTTCAAGTTATTTTGTACATGATGCCTGGTCTGAATTTTGCTAGTTGTTTGTACTTGAATTAGATTTCCAAATTTGTCTGGAAGACTCCTATTTTGCTTTAATAACTTATTGAAGCGCATTGTTTCTTCATAATTCTTTTTATTTTTTCCCAGTACTAAACATGCTTTTTTGGAAAATGAGAGCATATAAAATGTATCTAGGGCTTTTGCTTCCTTATTTTGGTCTGAAAGACCTTCTTTCTGTAACTGAAATCTCATTTTTAATAGGGCATATTTAAAGTCCAGTAAGCTTAAGAGGGAAAAGCACGTACTGTGTGACATGAACTCTTTGTATATGCAAAGGGTCTCCTTACAGTTCTTAACTTTGAGACCTGCATTTTACCATTCTCTCATCAATTGTTTCGGAAGATTGCTTACAACATCTGTGTCTCACATGACAAGACTTTCCATGCTCGGTTCCAGCGACCCCCTTTTCTTTGCCAAAAGTTCTGCACACATCCTGGATCCATATATATACCTTCCCATCTTTTCCCATCTCCCATATTTATTCTCTTTTCTCTTTCACTGTTTTGAATTGTACTGGGGATTTGCCCATCATTCAGAATAGGGAGAAAACCAACTGATGCCAGCTGTGAACACATTCCAGCTCTTTGTGGTAGCATTAAGGAATTTAGAAAATCACAAAGTTGATGCATGACTGTGCATTTTCTACATGGCTTGTATGTTTACCTATGTGATAAACAGTACCTGATCATATAATTAATACAATACTGTATAGTATTATAAGATTGTTTTTGTATTATTATGAATTAAAAGAATGTTAATTGGGTGTGGAAGTTCCAACTTGTGTTGAAAAGAATATCTATGTTCATAGAAGTTTGCAGTGTAAACATTATACACTTGGAAGTAGTATATACACAAATGAGAAGGGAAATATTAGAAATTGAGGGCATCCTCTTTGTGTATGTAAATCAAGAGGCTGCTCTCCACAGGCTTTTCCCAGTTTATATAAATAGACTGTAAAAAGACTTCTTTGGAGGACAGTTTGGAACACATGAGGCATTCCTTCATGGAAATTGATTTCAACAGGAGTCTTTCCATTTACTGTACAGGAAGATCTGTCTCCTACATCTGATAGTTGTCTACATACTTAAAATTAGGTGGGATGTGTATGCCTTCTTGCAATTTCTGGGCAAACACTGCTCATAGATAGTAGTGTGACTGCTTGTTTGGAGGCAGAGGGGAAGGTACTTCATGGGCATCTGAGTAAATTTCAGAGAGGGCTGTGAAGAAAAGCTACCAAGTACGTTTTCAGATATTTAAGGGAGTTTCCCTAAGGTGTAAAATGGAAAAAAGCATAAAAGGTTTGTTTGAAAATATAACGTGGGTGATAGAGGAGCTGGAATCTCGACTCATGATATTTGCTGGCAGGTGGGAGATATGAAGGGAAGAAGTACAAGTACCTTCTCCAAATCTGTTTTTTTTTTTTTTTTTCCAATAAAAGTGTGATGGTTTTGGAAAGTGTTTTAGACAAGCACAGCATAAGTGATTTAAACAGTGTAATCTAATGATCTTTTCAGCTTTATGCTTTATGAAAATTGGCCTAGCTTCAAATACAAACATACCACAGCAGACTTCCTGATGATGATTAAGGAACAATAGGTGCAGTAGTGATAAGCCAGGAAGGGCCTTGAAAATGAAGACAAATAACAGAGAAGCTGAGGAGAGCTGTGGAGGCGCTGACATGTTCTCCAAGTGATTGACTTGGAAAAGGGACTTTGTAACAGTATTCTGTGTGAATGCAAATGAGATCAGGCTGCATTTCTCCAAAGCACAGAGAGATATTGCCAAATCAGGATGATGTGGTGATGATGATAACCTGGTTGAATACACTAGATGATTAGAAGAATTAAGAAAAGTATTGTCCTGTAAATGTTACAGTGAAAGTATCTGCAAATTATGAATATGACTCTTGGGATGTGGAGTAAATTTGGGGCCTGAGATGATGCTAACGTTGCAATAGTTGGGGTGATGTAGTAGCTCTGCAGCTGCATATATGTCACTAGCAATTAAACCATTCATATGAAAACCTTAAAGAGCTAGCACCTGATATAATTGTATTTTTAATTGATTGGGGTTCTTCACTCATCTGATTGCTTCCCAAATAATGTAGCTCAGAATGTAGTCCACCTGCCAGGCAGAACGGGGCTTGAGTTGTGTAGTTTATTTGAAATGTCCCAGTGGGATGAACAACATAGGATGGCATATCATGTATTTGCAGTGGAGAAAATGATCTTTTTAATTTGGCTGATTGTGATAATGGGCACTATATACAGAATTTTTTTAAATTTGAATTATTAAGTGAAGTCTTCTAATAACGTTACTCTGTAGTACTTCAGTAGCAGTTCAGTAAGGCTTCAGCAATTCATTGATTCTGTTCCTTTTTCTGGTTGTGCCTGGTCATACAAAAATTCTCCTCAGCAGGAGGAAGCTGTCAGTTTGCTTCAGGCCTTTATAGCAAGGTCCTATACGAACTGCAATGATCCTTTTCCTTCCCCTTCAGCATTTCCTAAACTCACAGATAAATGGTACAGCAGAGAGAGGGCAAGAGAATTAATATCTGCACTTGGCTAATTTTCAGCTGTAGTCTTATGACCGTGGAAGCATATGGATGTGAATTAGAATTGTTTCTGATCTTGTCTCAAAAAAAGAGATGACTTTTTTTTTTTTTTTTCTTGTTCATTCAACAATAGATACATTTCAGATTGCTAGCTTTGGAACTATAAACTGATAATGCATTTTTGCAAGAGCAAGAAGAAATAGTGTCTTAAGTGTATACTTGTCAGGTGTCCAGATTGAAGTATTAAAATACGTAGTATGCTCCAGGAAGTTAAATTGAAAAATTGCTTTACTCAGAAATGTGACCCTTTGCAAAGGAATTTTATATTAATAGCCCTTCAATAATTTTGGGTTACTCAGAGAGGGAGCAGTGGTGGGCAGGTAAGGCTGTTGCATGCAAATTCCTGAGCAAGTGCACTTCTTGTTCTTCCAGAAATCAGTGGCAAACAGCACAATCAGTGCATGCTGCCTGATGCCAGCTGTGGGATGCAGAAGCTGTGTGGGGAGAGACAGTGCTGGAGGTCAGGCTTCCTTCTGTTGAACCCCGTGCTCCCTTATCACCGTGTGCTTACTGAGGGACAGCCAGATAGATACCTGTCTTGAGATAAAATAACCATAATCTGAACTATTCTAAATGTGGCATTATAGGTTCTTTATAACATGCAGACTTGTGACAGGTATATGGCATAAAAGTATCAATTCAACATTAAAATGGAAATAAAGATTTTTTTTGTATCTATCCTGAGCTAACACAATCAGCACAAAAGCACTGCATTCCCCACAAATTCCAGAAATCACATCTCTCTTGTATGTGTATCAGTTTCCTCTTACGTAAGCAGTCCAAGTAATGTCAGTGCTGGATGTCAGCAAAGTGGGTGTCATAATGTTGACGCGCTTAGTGAATGTATTTTTGTTTAGATTTTTTTCCTAATAGAAATAATGAGTCCTTATCTCTCCATCAGTGATACAGACAAATCAGCATCTCTTACAGTTAATTTCAGATGTCTGTATCTTCATGTAGCTTGGAATTTTTTTTTTTTTTTACTTAGTAATTTATTTCGTAGAAAGGATCTGTCTTAAACTTATTAAGAGATGTAGGAGTAACCAGGAGTAGCTGATTCTCCACAATGTTTTATTTGGACAGAAGGTACGTTTCTGTTGAACTTGCCTGGTTACATTCTGATCTCAGAAGGCATAACTGTAACACTAAAGGAAAGAATAGCATTATACTCCTGGACAACCTTAATGTCAATCTGCTATCAGGTAGAGTTGGTGACAGTAGAGATGTGGTTATATTGATGAGCTTCATGAATTTGCAGATCAGACTGAAGACCATTACACCTTCTGGAGCTGACAGGCACATACAGGAAGGTCCCAGGTAGCAAGAATGCACGAACTCCCCTTCCCTTTTCCTTGTATGCTGGATGATGAGCACTGTTGCTGAATGTAGAACAGCATGGTATATCAGAGTATATAGTCCATGGTTCTGTGCCAGTGGTCCATCCTAATCTGGTACTTCTGTGGTGTATTCACTGTTGCTGTTACTCATTCCCATTATATGTTTCAGTGTGAGAAAACGTTACGAAGTAGGTATTTTTCTGAGATAGTGCCCTTTCCCACTGGCAGTTGTATATTAGACTAGGTGTTTGCTACCGTGGGCTATTATTAGTATGTCAGGGAGCACAGAAAGTGACTTCATCTAACTCACTGCCAAGCTAGAACTTCTCACAGCCTTCAGATGGGCACAGAAGTGAGTGTTTTTATAGCGCTAATATTATGTTCTGTCAGTTTTACAGTGTTTTAAAATATAGTAAGATTACCTCATTTTAGTTTTTGCCACCGCATTACTAAGAAGCTAAAAATCTGCATGCTTAGAAATGAGGTGTTGGTGATTAATATAAAAATATCCCCTTTATTGATTGTACAGCACTGTCATTTATTTAAAATAATAAAATAAATTATATGTAAATAAAAATATCAGCAGTACTCAGGAGGTGAGCACAAGCACTGCAGGTACTCACGTTTGCCTGAAGGGGAATTTACTGCCATCAGGTAATGCTATATAGACCTCCTGGTGTACGTTCTGTAGCTGAATGCAGCATATTGTGGCAAAAATGTGAATTTTATATTGCTTTCCTGGGACTAGTTTGGTGTCTCTTTGATTACAGCTGTGGGCTATGACACCTGATTCATCTTTTTTCTCTTTGCGTATTTAGGCCCTAATTCTGCGTCTGGTCAAATGGACCTCGAGAGCCCTGGGGCCTGGTTGAGTTAATGCAACATGAGTGCCTGGAAGTTTCTACTCTGAAGAACTGACTTTAGGCAAATTTGTATTTCATTTCCATGTCTACTTGCTTCTAATTCATGATAGTTGTCCTTTAAGGTGGTATTGTTTTTGAGACTTGGCACATCTACTTTCGTACCATTTGTATTCAGTGTTCCCTGAATATTGTCAGACAGTTAAAACATTTCTGTTGTGTCATGTACCAAAAACTCCGGATTGGTGTGATTAGTGTTGCATTTTTACATGTCATGTCTTCCTACTTAAAATGGAGGAGATAATCACCTGTGTTTTCAGCAGTTGTGGTGTTTCTTTTACCTTAGCTTCTGGAGTTAACTACTGGGACTCTATTCAGGGCAATTTAAAGATGTTGGTAGATTTGTTTTTTGTTCTTCAGACACAAAATACATTTGTTATTTTGCAATGTGCTATTTTCTTAGTAGCCTACTATTACTACAAGCTTTCAAAATGATGATAATTCTGTGATGCAGACCAGTAAAATAAGCGGGAAAAGGCAGTAACTTTTACTAGCTCTCCTGTTGCTTTTCTATTTTTGTGGATGCAGTTACATGTCATACTCTACAGCCGAGAGTGAAGACTTGCTTATTTTTGTGAACTGGATAACGTCTTTTAACTACGTGGGTTGCTGTTCCTGTCCTATTCCATAGGAATCTTACAGTTTCATTGTGTACTAAGCTTAGATAGCCCCAGTATGGACTGGGAAGGACTTTGCAAATAGAGTTAGAGGGGAAAAATGGATATGCTCTGTCTCTACCTGTGTTAATATTCATATCATATAGACTTTTTAATGCAAACATATATCAACGTAGGAAAATTAGTGGATGAAAATATCCAACACTTTCTCTGTATATAGAAAATCAGGAATACCTCCTTTTTTTTTTTTTGGTAGGCATATTAAAATTGTTTCTAAGAACTCTGAAGTATTTAACAACATTTTGCATATTCCCAGAACAATAGAGAAGCACTGCTGTTTTGCTTTATAAAGGAGAAAACAACCGTTCAATCAGCAGTGAAGTCAGGGTTATCAGTTGAGTCCTGCTGCCCTTTAACCTCATGCCTCCAGCCCCATTTCTTTCACAAAAGCCAAAGTTGCCATTCTAATCAATTTCTTTCTATTTCTGCTACAAGGCCTAAGGTGTTTCAGTTCGGACTCCCAGAAAATGAGGAACACGGTGTTGGTGGCCGTCTGCCAAGGTGTTTGGTCTGACTTGCTCCTTCTTTGCAGAAGCCTATGGCAGAGAGAACTGAATGTTCCTGTGTGGCATTCAACTGCCTTAACCACACGCCCGCTGCTCTCTTCCTGCAGTTGTCCGTCTTCTTCTCTGCACAACTTGTAGAGCAAACACATATAGGAACCTATAAATAATCTAATTTGATGCACAACCCTGATTCATTTCCTGAGCAGCGTGTGTCCTGCACACACAGGGCAGCCGCGGTCCTGTGGAAAACTTGAACAGAACGGATGAGGCCAAATATTAAAGCTGTTAAGTATTTAAACTTTGCAATGAAATGCTATTTCAAATTACAGCTATAATGAACCATGTTAGAATATTTTTAAAAAGGAAGGAGGAAAAAAAAAAAAGAATGCTTTTATTTATAGTTGTAACTGTTTCCCTGTCTAGCATTTGAACATGAATATTCAGCTTGGTGAAATACAGAGCATCAACCAAGAGGAGGAGGCTGGTCTGCTAGGGAGGAAGGGAAGTAAGCTGCAGGTTGTAAACCTGTTTGCCCTTGAGTCTTAGGGACTGTCTGTGGAGAGTTTACTTTTGCTTTTGTTTGCTCTTGAGCATTCCCAGCCCTAGAAATGAGCTCTTTAGAGGCTTTGTGGTGTGAGATACATTGGGGGTACTTGGTGTGTTGCTGTAATCTGCTAATAGCATCAATAAAAATTAAAAAAAAAAAAATGGAAATCAAAGGTGCTTTCTGCTATCCGTGCTTTTTGACAGAAAATAAGAGAAGGCACTGCTCAGGTGTCTCAGCTTTCTCCCTGAGTTTCAGGGTAATCTGTGTGATTCTTGATCTCAAAAATACATGGAAAATAACGTTAGAAAAAGTATCTCTCTCAGGTTTCCCCTTTCTTCCCAGTCCAACAGCAGTGGCCTCCTGTGTTCGTGAACTACCGCAGGTAGCGTGTAGGCCCTACTGGCAGAGCGGTGGTATCAGGAAACACAAGTTGATCTCTTTATCTTTTAGGCTACAATTGATAAGGATAATAAGGCTGATGTTGTGTGTTTTTTTTTTTCTTGGAGGGTAGGAGGAGGGTTGTCAGTATGTTTATTTGGGTTGGTTGGTTTGTTTACTTTGCCCCAGAGAAGTTTTCTGGGCCATGAGCTAGGTTTTAATTTCAGTTGATATTCTGTCTTATCCTTACAGATCTGATGACTGGGCTGGCGATTTTCTGTGAGGAAAATGAAACAGCCTCATGCTTTGCTTTTGGATATTTTTCTCTGGGTTATGCGGATTTTGCCCACAAGCAAAGCAGCAAATTCAAATGTCCTTAAACAGCACTGGAGTTGATAGTGAGATACACAGGTAGGAAAACTTTGGCCAAGGCATTCATTGAAATTCATTAAAATCGGAACACTTGCAAAATTACCTCAGTTGCACTGGCATTTTGTTGTAAAGAAAAAATGGAACCCTTGCTTTTTACACCTCTTTTTAATGAATCAATTTTTCTCTTTGTTGTAAAGAAGTTGTGGGGACGATCAGTTGGCAAGGCAGAACACCTTAAGCTGGAATCTCAGCCCAGTGCTTTGTACCTTGAAACCATGCCCTGAAAATGTTGCCTGTCCTTTGCGTGATATTGTGATTGATTTTATTATGCTAGTTCATCTCATGCACTGATTGTAATCTTTTGACAGGGGTTGTTTTCCTTTTCTAGATTTCATTTTTCTTCTTTCTTTCTTTTCTCTTTTGTTTTTTTTAAGCACCCAGTGTGAGGGAGCCCTGATCCATGACTTGGCTACCAGGTACTGGGACAATACAAGTGGTAATCATTCCTGCTGCTAAACATTTTCTACCTTATTTCCATTTGCATTTGTTTGCCTTCAGCTTCCAGTCATTGATTCTTGTTATGCCTTTCTCTGATAGATTAAAGAGCTCTTTAGTACTCACTATTTTCTCTCCAGGAAGGTGCTTTTACACTGTAATCAGATTACTTCTCAAACTATTTTTTTTTCTTAAAGCTAAAGATTTATATGGTGTTCATTATATTTTTTTCCACATCCCTGGATTATTTTTTGTGTCTCTTTTCTACTCATTCTCTAATTTTTCTATTAAAAAAAAAAAAGAGACATAGAATTGTATTTTACTGGTCACATACACAGAAGTAGTTACTTCACTAATTTCTCCTATGTTGGTATGGTGAGGAATCTATGTTTTTTCAAGGTCAAGTAAAATAAACATCTATTTAATGACTTCAGTACATTTGGGTGTATAATTATTGAACAGAAGAAGATGGATTGTTTTATTGAAAATGGAAATGCTTCAGAAGGTCTGCTGATGCAGAAGAAGAGTGTGCAAGAGAGGCTTCAAAAAAGTATTTGTGCTGAGGATTTTAAGGAGATAGAGAGAAGTAATAACATCTTGAAAAAGGATACTGCTCAAAACCTTAAGTACTATGGATAACATGATATGTATTTTTTCTTGTGAAAATTTTGTAGGATCAAATGCAAACCTTTTGTGAGTAACAGACTGTCTGGGCTACTGGAAATAAATGAGTGGATGTGAGTATATGCATCCCTTGCACCCATTTAGTTCTGTGAAAAATCAGTTGCTTATATTCAGAAACTCTAGAACAGTTACATGATCTAAATGTTGTGCTGTGATAGAAGAAATAAGATAGCATCAAGGATTTTGTTATAAAAGCAATCGCCATTATGCCACAGAAGACTTCAAACAATTAAAATCCTCAGCTTCAAGAAGTTCTTGAAAGTTCTACTGCTGCTCTTCATTTTGATTTTTATTCATGCTTCGGTAAAATGATGAGGTAAATTTGTCTTAAAGGAGTTCTAATCTCATACCTGTGTGGTGGAAGCATCTTGACCTACCTGATGACTGTTAGTATATCAGCATCTGGGAGAATCCACACTCCCAGATCCACCTTATCCCTCGTGGAAACCACCAGATTTAAACCAGAGACCGTTTAAATGGTGCCATAGATCAGTTTAATGCAAGTTTGTCCAACAGTATTTAAACTTTGCAATGAAATGCTATTTCAAATTACAGCTATGATAAGCTGAGTTAGAATATTTTTAAAATTTGTGTCTGGCACAAATTTGAGGTCACCATGTTGACTTTTTCTTGGAACTGTCTTGCTTTTTGACTTCTATAAGAGTGCGCCTTTTGTTTATGGCATTCCTTCAGTGAAATTTGAGGCATATTTAATAAAGAGTTTAATTTGTCTCAAGAAAACTAAAATTCGCGGAAGCATAAATAATGAAAATAATAATAATAATAATGTAAAAGACTTAAAAGCCTCTGAAACTCCTGAAGAGGGAGTAAAGATGACTAGGAGTAGAAAGATAAATGGTCTCGGAAAGTAGTGATCTAAATAGATGCTACAGTTTTATGTTCACCAAAAGGTCAATGCTAAGGTTATGGTAGCACAAGACAATTTGGGGTAGATTGGTGTCCCCTGCTGAGCTCTGATGCTGCATGGAGCTTGGAGAAGTCTTTGGGCTGCATGCAGCACAGTCTCTGCAATGCATATTGCAGCCCAGGTTGGTGGATAGTCATACCTCCTTAAAGACTTTGTTCCAAAAAACCTGTCATCTGAGTAGGCAAGTCTGTGTGGTATTGTTTCCATTCTGTACATTTTATCACATTTAAATACCCCTTTCTATATCAAGACAGTTGCAACTTGAGAAAAGTTGGGGGACAAAAAAGAGTTTAGGAAGTGTTATTCCCAAAGTGGAGCCTACAGTTAGCTCTTCTGATAGTCGTCCTAGTAGTTGAATCCAGAAAGAGGTGCTACTCAGTGAGTGTTTGTACAGTAAAGACTTCAGTAATCTGTGACTGCTTGCTTATATTCACTCAGTGAATACTAAAATGAGTAGTGCTGCAGAGCTGTAATGCAGCATATAATAGAGCGTGCCGTAGGTGTTTAATCACTCTGAACCCTAGACTGCCAGTAAAACAGTAACCAAACACCACTCTGTAAGGACTGCTTTTGATAGATTGTAGTACTCGGAGTCTCACTTGAGCACCATGCCTCCTCAGGAAGGTAGCAAGTTGCTGAAGATGTGGAAAGTTCTCAGTACAAATGAGAAACAGTTCATTTTCTAGCACTGTGTTGTCGAGGAAGAGATGGACACTTCTCGGTGACAGTCATACATATTTGGCTGTATTCAGCCAAAGGGCAAGACTGTCCTTCTGTCAAACCATGCAGGTTCCTTTTTTCAAAGCTGTAAGCTCATATTTGTTTCTCCTAGCAATTCCTGTAACCACTTATATGCAGTGTGTTTCTATGCATTGCTGTGGATCCTGTATGTACTGCCTCTCCTATTTCTCTGGATATCAGCATCCTATAAATTCACATCATTTTCCTGCCTTGTGCAGATAATACTGCTAGGATTTCTGATACCAGGGACTGTACTGGTGTTAAGGTGCCTGCGACGTGTTCAGAAATAGATGGTTTAGCCCGTGTTGTAGATAATGGATTGAATCCTGTGTAAAGGACAAGAGAACAGGTCAGAGTTATACTTGCTTGTTGTGCATTTTCAGAAAACATACACTAGAGATAATAGTACCTCTGTCCCAGTCCTGTACCTGGCTCAAGGAATCTCTCCAATTTAACATGTAGTATTGAGGGCATCTAAAGGATTCCCAGATGCAATGGAATGTATCTTTGAGTGTTTTGGACTGGATGATACAGGAAGGAAAGTGATTTCCACTATTTTTCATCACCTTAGGTCTAGTTGAATTCTGCCTTTTTCTGGTGTAGAAGCGTAGTGGCAGTGGCAGCATCAGAGGCTTCTGTGCCTCTTGACTGAGGATGACCTAGTACTAATAGCTTTACAGGAGACTGTCTGTAATGGTGGACAGCAGCATCTTAGGATCAACAGAAGCAAACATTGCAGCTGATAACTTTTACCTTGTCTGCGGACTTGAGTATGCAGTCACATAAATGGCCTGGAGATTTTGGAAGGACTCGGATGTTCGATATACTGGTTCCAGAAAGTGGAAGAGAGAAGTGGATGTTGCATTGCATGTTGTGCTCTCAGAAAAGCAAACATCTTAGCAGGTCAGCGATTTCAGAAATTGTGCAGTCCTGGAAGAACATTTATTTAACTCTTTTGCTGCAGGAGGTGAATGCAGTTCCCCACCTATCTGAAACTGCATTGCAAGCTTCATAGAAGCACTTAAAGAAGTTGCATGCTTATACGTAAGGAATAAGATGCTAAAGGACTCACATAATTTCCGTTACTGTCACTGTGAAATGATTGCTATATAAACGTGTATATGTACAATTTTCACTGTGGCATAATGATCATCAGGAGAAAAGTCTATAACTAATGCATCTTCATCCATTTTGCCCTCTGTGAGCTGAACAGTGTGGGCATAAACCTATGCTATGAAATATATTTTCTTGAATACTTCGTACCTATTAATTCTTCAAAAAGCTTACAAAGCTTAAATGTTATCCATTCTATGGATGAGAACACTGTGTAAGTACTGATCCCGATTTAAGATCGGCTATAGAAATGATGGCATTGTCTGCAGGGCTCACATGTCAACAAAAATCAGCTGTTTCACAAATGAAGCCTGCTAAGGAAATTGCTGCAGCAGTAAGAGTCCCATCCCTGCTCCCTGGCTGCTTCTCCCAGACCATTTTCCTTTAGTCTTCTGAGGTTACCTTGTTTGGCTGCTACTTCTCTCAGTTACCGTTTACTGACGCATCTGGAACAGCCAACTACTCATCCGTGTAGAAAGGACACATGGCCTTCTGAAACCCTGTTCTCTAGATAATGCTCACCAATAAAATAGAGCTGGCAACGTATGCAGATTACTTTGTGCAATCGGAACAAATCCAGCCAGAAAGGTAAAGCAAAGCACATTCCGTGCATTACTGCTCCTTACAGTCGTGCTGTGTCTCATTTCTTTGAATGGAAATCTCTTCCAGAAGTAATGCTAAGGGAACGGAGGAAAAAAAAAAATGCTGGTTATAAGTCTGCGTTTAATAGACAAGAGAGAATTATGTTTGTATGGGCTGTGTAGGAGCTGGCACTGCAGCCTCAGGAAGAGGTAAATACGGGTAGTACTTATTTCTGAGCGTATTGTGAACAACCTACTCTCCTGTATGACTGGAAGTGCTTTAAAAGGACTGTCTATCCCCAGCAGCTCTATCATAAGTGCATGTGGCCAAGTGCCCTGCCTTTGCGAAGTCTTTGCTCTCATTTTGAGCTGATAATGTAGCGTTTTTGTCAAGAAAGGCTTTCAGATCTCATTAAAAATAGCCTAGTTGTGGCTTTGGGTTTGACTAACATGTTAGTTGTTGTCATGCCATTGTAAAAGTAATATACTCTTAATTTTGACCTGAGGAAACTAAGATCTCTTTGCTCAGTAGGAAGGACAGAGGCGAAATTTGGAGTTCCATTGATGTCACCGAATCTCTGTATTGTCAAAGCAAGCTATGAAACCATCTGCCTTCCAGCCAAAACCACTGTAGGTGGGCAGTGTTCCTCACAGAATGCAAAAGCTGTCAAAGAAGCTGGTGACATAGCATGCTTCTCGTGAAGTGCTGCCCCATCCTGCAGTGTTCCTTTGTCTCATGGAGTTGATGCAAGTTCTTTTTCTCACCTCTGTCAGCAACCACAGAGTGCAAATGGGCCGAGTCTTTCTCAGGCCTGGCCTGTTACATAGTTTGACTTCCTTGAAAATTCTGTTAGGAAGAGTCTCATCAGTGTGCTTCACAAAGTCACTGGGGAGCTGGGAAGGAAGCAGATACCGACTCTGCACCTGTCTCTTGATTACTGTCGACCAGATGTCTCTGTGGTCTCTGTTCCCTTCATTGGGATTCTCTATTGTTGCTTGGCTTTGCTAGAAATCTTAAGTTATGATCTGCATGGATGTTTTGAAGTGGGAGTGTATGTTTAAGTAAATAAAAGATTGTTTTCATTTTCATTTAGTAAGAACTTTTCTGTTATTACTTAGAAACACGCTGTTTTGAAGAATGGTTCTGTCTTTGGAGATGCCTTTCTCTTGATTCTCTCTCTCTGAACTCTAAAGAAAATGGAAAACAAAAAAAGATGTTTTGAAAAACAGTAAAGAAAATATATAGCTGATGTTTCCATCCAACTTTAGCCTGCCTTGCATGGAAAAGCAGTTGAACCAATAGGCTCCTTGCAAATACTTCTGCTAGTTGTCCAGTAACTAGTTACAATGGATATTGTTAAGAAACAAAGTAGTTGAAAATTGACATATAGTAGAATTATTCTTTCCTTGCAATACAGCATCCAATCCATGTGACTTTTCCTGAAGCACACCCTAGTTTGCAAAACATCAGCATTACTAAATAAGGATTTTGAAACTTCCTGTGAAGCTACTTACTTTTTTTCCAGAGCGATTGTGTTGTGATGTTAGAACGTGAAGGCCTCTTGGTGTGAAGGCTGAGGTGGCTCATGTTATCCAAGCAATCTCAGTGGTTGCACTGGTTATGTGGAGTGTAATTTAGAGCAGATTTTGATTTAGAAGAGTTTGCAGAAGAAGGCATATTTATAAAGTATTGGAAGAGATGTGGCACGGCATGAACAAGAGAAGAAACGTGCTGCTTCTTAAAAAAACAAGCAAACAAACCAGGATTCTACAACTGATGAGTAAATTCTTTTTATTTCTGTAGTCAAGAGCAGCAGCAGAAGTCCACTGGAACATGGAAACATGCACAGGTCTTAAGATATGAATAGCTGAGATGAGGAGAAACCTTTAGTGGAACATGTCACATTAGCAGAATCCCCTCAATGCTCACCTTGTTAAAAACTGTTGGTTCTAGACAACAGCTGAGAATAAAAGCTTCTAATTCCTCCTCTGCAGGTCGTGTTTGCACAGAAGAAACCTTAAAGAAGTTCAGGATGTGCAGAGTTAGCAGAAACTGCACAGTAGGCCAAATAAATTCTTATTCTGTGTAAAGATAAATTTTAAACTTCAAGACAGAAATTAGCCAAAAAAAGAAACCAACCCTCTTGGAGGCAAAATGATTTTTTACTCCTGATGTATTTCACATGATTTCAGATATCTGCTATCTTCGTGTATCTATCAGCATTTACTTGCAAATGAGTCTTTCAATTAGGGTAATTATTTGGAAGGATTTTTGACTTCCATAAAGCACCACCCCTCCTTGACAAACAGTTGATAACTGCGATAGAATATTTGGAATTTGTTTGCCTTCTTGCCAGCAGTGCCTTAAAAGAAGCATCAGCTACGGAAGGAAAGAAGCTGGGATGCAGTAATGGAAATCAAGCAGCAGCACGCAACTCAGGCACAGAAGTGAGTGGACTCTGGGTTAACAGAACAGAAGTGAGTGGACTCAGGAGTAACTAAGGAAATAAGGTGAAAAATTAAAATGTTCCATCAGAAGACATGTAAACGTGTGTGCAATCTGTGGAGCCTGTTCCTCAACCATGGATGTCCCACTTGCTTAGGAAGACTGTGAAAAGAGATCTGAGTTTTCTTGGGTAGAAGAATTATCAGAGAAAAAGTATGAGAAGTTCAGGTAACACTTAGAAGAAGCCCTGGTATGTATTTCTTGAACAATAAAGTTGCCCTGTTACATCTTCAAATGCTTACTGGGAGATGGCTTGCATCATATGAGGCCAAACAGCTTTAGCTTACTGCATTTTATGATGTGTTGCCAGCCACATACACAAGAACCTATTTTAGCCTTTATAGAACCTGTATTTTGCTTCCATGGGACTTAGTAGTCCCATGTGTAAAAGCATGTTGAAAGAAGTAAGCTAGTGAAGAAAAAAACCTGCAATTTTTGTTCCGTGTCATCTAATATAACGCAAAGGTCAGAGTGACACTGAGACCAGTAACTGGTGTGTAGCACTCTGGGTCGATGCTTAAAGTGTTGCTATACTCCATCCCATCTGGTAACTCTGACAGAGCAGCACCTGCAGCCTCAGTTAAGGGATCTGCTCATTTTAGGTGTTTGCTGTTTGCTGCAGCGTCCCACAGACATTTAAAAACGCCACCCCACTGCAAGAAGAGCAAGCACTAAGGTTTGTCCCAGATCGTCAAACTGTAAGTCTGTAGGAAATCCAGTCAGCCTCCCACAGCCTCTTGTGTGGCTTAATTCTTTGAGACCATGGTGCCAGGTGAGCTTTTGGGTAAATTTTAATAGCATTCTAATACTGATACAATTACATTCAGGTTGGATAATAGGAAAAAAGAAAAAAAAAATACCAGAAAGAGTGGTGAGACATTGGAATGGGCTGCCCAGGGAGGTGGTGGAGTCACCATCCCTGGGAGCTATGGCACTGGGGGATGTGGTTAGTGAGCAATATTGGTGATGGACAGTTGGACTAAGCGATCTTTCCAACCTGTGATTCTATGGAAATGATTCAGTCCACCTAGCAGATGCAAACAAGTAGAGAATTGAGCCATCCCAGAGTGAAAGCGTCTGCAGTGAGCTGGTAGCAGTACAGCTGGCATCTTTTTAATCGCATTTGTGTCTAAAGAAAGAGGAAGCAGAGGATGCTAGTTTATTGACTTCAGACCTGGCTGCACTGGTAACCAGTACAATTATGACTCGAAGATGTGGGTTTGGGATTTTTTAAAAATTCCTCAGTGTTTGTACACTTTCCATTTGTAGAAGCCTAACGTTAGTAGGCTGCACTTCTCACTAATTAAGAATTAAGTAGTGTGTGCTAAATGAAAACTTGCACTGCATTATTTCTCTTGGATTTGAGGAATTGGTTTTGTTGGGAACTTCAGATACCTCCTGAGGATTCCTCTTCTGCTGTGCCTCGTTGCTGCTAGCAAGTGCCATTAGCCATGGTCTGATCAAGGGAGAACTAATGGCTTTATTAATTTAGAGGCTAATACAGTTTACTACCTAAGCCTTGTTATTGGTCACGCTGATGTGCAGTAGTTAATTGAGTGTTTTCTTAAGGCCTTCTTTTCATCAAGTTTCAGAAGGGATTGGGGTCGAGCAAGGCTCGGTAGTATTTTCCACATTTAGAATGCTAAAGCACCTCACAGGACTGTGTGGATCCTCCAGCAGTGTTGTCTACCACCTGTGTTACCGCTGCAGTAAGTGACGAGGAAAGAACTGGGTTTTGGGTTTATAGCGGCGTTTCGTTTTGTTACTGCGGTGAGGACTGGTAAAAAACAGCCCTTGCGGAAAGGTGAGCGGTTTGCGTCCGTCCTGTCACCGCTCATTGCCGCGGGGCGTTCGTAGCGCCGCAGGTGCAGCCGGCCGGCGCTCCTTGCACTCGGCGTCCCGCGCAGCGGAGCGGCGGGCACCAGGGCCGGGCAGTGAGGGGCCGGCGGCTGCCCTGCGGGCTCGGGCCCCGCTGCCTGCGGCTTGGGACGCCTGTGCGGAGTCCGCGGGGGGAGCTGCTCGGACAGCCCCCCTCGCTCCCTTCCACCCACGGGCAATAACGGAGCGCCGGCACCTTCAGCTCCTCCTCCTCGCGGTCCCCGGCGTGAAGCGCCCCGCCCCGAGAGAGGCGACCCCGCTGCAAGAGTCGGACCCGCGCCCGGCTCCCAGCGCGGCCGCGCGAGGAGCGCGGCGGGACGGGGGCCGGAACCTCGCGGCACCCCGCAGCCGCACCTCGGTGTCCGCCTGCGGGAAGCGGGGCTGCGGAGGGGGCGGCGGCGCCACGGAGGAGACGCGCGAACGCCCGCGGCGCCGCGTCCCGCTCTGCGCTCCCCCGGGGTCGCGCGCGGAGGCTCCCCGGAGCGGTCGGGGGGCGGCCTCGGGAGCGCGGGGCCCGCAGAGGCGGCGGGCGGGCGGCGGAGGGCCGCAGCGCTCGCGGTCGGCGGTGCGGCGCTGAGCAGCCGCCTCAGAACTCTGCGTCCCGCCGCCGCCCGGCTCCCTCCACTCACTTTTATATTTGCGCGCCCTTTCAATCCTCAGTGACGTGTCCCGCGCCGCGCCCAATCGGCGGAGCTCTCTGGTCAGGACAATGGAAGGGCCCGGGCCAATCGGCGCGGCGGCTGGCTTGGCGGCAGCCAATGGGGACGGGGCTGTGTTGAGAGTAATGTTACCAGCGCCGAGAGTGTGAGGAGGCTGCGTATCGATCCCGCTCTCACAGCCATTGCGGTGCATTGGGCTACACAGGGACCCAGGCAGCGCTGGGGCCGGGGCGAGCGGCCGGGCGGGCGTCTCTGGGGCTGGGGGCCGAGCGAAGGCTGCGTGCCGACTCTGA